>NW_027509042.1:3885000-4225000 GCF_051911475.1 Siphateles boraxobius
TAAAAAAAGGTGAAATCATGCCCCGTTATGCATGTCATGTCCCAAAATGTGTGAACTCACTGTATATTTTTTCTTAGACAGTAATGATGGAAATGTTAGTAGCTTTTTAAGTAGTCAAGACCTTAAGAATTGTGAATTGACTTAAAACAAATAATGCCACATCTGCCCCCTGCTGGTTGTACATTATCACCACACTTGTGTCCGGTTCCAGATGTTTAAAGATGTTGGATTTGAGGTTTAGGCTTGAGAAGACAAAGAAAGAAATAGAAAAATGAAGTTTGTTGTAAAGCAAGATGAACTTCAGGAGTGATTATGGCTTGAATAGAAGCAATGAACTTCAACTCCTGCCAGAGGCGCACTGGGCTCAGAGCCAATGAAGGAGAGACATGGAGCTTCAGGGATTTGTTACGTGCTCCTAAACAGATGCCCTGATCATTTCCTTCATGTATGCCATCTTACCTGCACATTCTCAACATCTTCACCGCTGTAACACAATATGCATATAAACATGAACCAAACTTCATCTGGCCCCTAAAGAATTTGGACACTTGAATTTCATTGCTTGAAATCAAGTTCCTTTTGTGCCCAAATTCTGCAGGATCTTTCCTCTTCATTAGTTTTTCTTCATTTTTTGCTGTCTTTTTTAATCAGCTGGTGTTTTTAGTGGTTTTCAGTAGATGAAGTTAGTTCTCCTAAAGTTCACACAGGTATAACCACAGATGAAGTTCATCTAAGAACATGTTCCACTATAATGTTTTATATTTATTTGGATCAGTACATTGTTGTATGATTAATATGAACAAAAATATATTTTCTTATTTTATATCAAAGTGTCAGCTGATATTTTGCATAATTTGCAGGGTTATAGTTAAGTGATACTAAAATCCTTTAAAAAATGTTCTTGAAATAAAATATTACCTAAAATAAATGACAGGCTACAAAAACTATTTTTATTTCAGCTATTGCCAAGGCAACATTTTCATTTAGTTTAACTTGATGTACTAAAATAACTAAAACTGAAATAAAAATTAATAAGAACTATATAGACTCAGTAATAATTAACTTTAACTGGAATTAAAATGAAAGATATAAAAACAAATTCAAAATATGAATTAAAGACTACAATAATATTGATATTTAGTCTGTGTGCATAAAAAACAAGGTAAAGAACTAACAAGGAATCATTTAATTTAATAATTATATTATTACTGATCAATTATAATATTAATAATAATAATGTGCATTTTATTGATTAAAATTTAAACATTTTGCTAGACTTCAAGATTTTAAATGGTCATGGTCAGACATGCTCAGAGGACATATACGGAAAGTTGACTTCCTTATAGTTCTATCGTTCTTTCTTTGCTTCCATCTCTTCCAGTCAGTTTACCATATGTGCAGCGGAGGAACAGATGGTTCGGAAATCAGCTGCTGTGAGGAACCTCAATCAGTGTGAAAGTGAGAAGTGTGCAGGTGAACACACACGAGGTGAACATCCCTTAAAAACAGACTTCCATGTGTTTGCCCTTAATATTATGGTTATGTGCAAAATGGGCATTTGTGTCAATGAAAGTGAGTGGTTCCATTATAGGAGGTCTGATGTCATATATATAAAACACAGGGCTGGTCTGATGTGAGCCACGAGCCATCACTTCTGTGGCCTTGAGCAGATTTGTCCTTTACTATAATGCATGCTGTGAACTATGCATTATATACCTACAACTTCTAAAAAATACTATGTGACATAATATGCAGTATGCATGAGCATTTCAAACCATATTGCATTGTTTTAATCAATGAGTGGCATACCATTATCATCTTCGTTATGCATTTTGTAATAAATTTTGTGCAAAAAATGTTTCAAATTTAGCAGTCTAATATAATGAGTCAAGAAAGAGACTGAACGGTCATGATTGTGGGACAACAGTATTCCACAGTGTGTTCTGTTGCATTCTGCACTTTTCAATACAATTACTCATTTAGTGCACTTCAATATATGTTGACAAAAATAACTTGCATCCTAAACTACTTGCTTTGTAATAGTTTATTACTATATTAGTATAGTGGTGTAAGATATGCTTAGACATTCTATAGAAGAGAAAGCATCTTCCAAGCATAAGAATGTCAATTGCATGTAAAAAAAAAAAAAAAAAATTACCAAATTTTATAATTTATAAATAAACAATCACTGAGAGCCATAGTCGCTTTACATTGTGCTCCTCAAAGTCCTAGAGTAATTTCAGCAGAGTTTATCTACAATGCTCTTGGCTGAGTTTTATAAATACGGTTGTTTGTGTCAGCATTGCACATGTAACTCAGCCCCGCAAGAACACGATTACAAGCCAAAACTACTGACAGAAACATTTAGCTGAAGATGCCAAAATCAGCTTTTCTGTCATTTCTTGGGAAGTTTTGCATACCAATACCATATACATTCATACATGCAGATACATATATGAAATAGTTTTATCTGGAATAACGTTATATTGTGACAGCACTCAGTTTGTGCCAGCAGGTTTAATGCTCATAAATGGCACAGAATAAACTAATATAGTCTAGACTCTAATTAGCAAGAAAGGAGGTGAGACTGATAAAGTAACATCTTTTTATTGCATGCAAAAAGTTCAAACAACTACAGAAAGATTTTTTTAATGTTTTTGAAAGAAGTCTCTTATGCTCACCAAGGCTGCATTTATTTGATCAAAAAATACATTAAACAGTAATATTGTGAAAAATTATAACGATTTAAAATTAACTTTTGTACTTGAATATTTTTCCATGTAATTTATTCCTGTGACAAAGCTGAATTTTCAGCATCATTACTCCAGTCTTCAGTGTCACGATCCTTCAGAAATCATTCTAATATGCTGATTTGATTAATTAAAAGTTAAAAAGAACAGCAGTTATTTGAAATATATATTTTGTAACATTACTGCCATTTTCATTAATGTGTGCATCCTTGCTGAATAAAAGTATTCATTTCTTTCACGACAAACTTACTGACCCCAAACTTTTGAACAGTTGTATATGATGCCATTTTTGTTATTCCTTACAAAAAAATACAGTGGTGGTACCAGCACTAATGTCAATAAGTGCCACGGTATTACCGGGGTTTTTATACATGACATGCACCATGGTATATTTCAAAGTACCATAGTATTACCATCTGATACCATAGTCTTACCATGCAATGTACTCAAAGAAAACGCAGTAAATGTCCAGAAGACCGTGGCACCATGTCCAATGGTAATACCATGGTACTTTTTGGTTAGTGCAAGACAAGTACGCCTGAATAACAGCAATTACATACACTAGACTGTATGATGCACAACGTGAATTTCTGTCTATGTCAAACACAGCTTCGGAATACTGAAAAGAGCTTCAGGATACCGAACACATCACAAGGACATATGCAGCTTCACCCACACGTTTCATTATAACCCCTGCTATTCTCACATCCGGGATATGAAACATGAGGAAAGACGTGGAATGTTACATTTTTTCCCCTCTCTCTCTCTCTCTCTCTCTCTCTCTCTCTCTCTCTCTCGTGCGCCGTAATGATGGAGTAAAAAGCAGCATGATTGGTGGATGCAGGCGAGAAGAAAAATAAAACCTAGAACGTTGCTTTTGCACTCCGGACGCGACGCGACAAACGCGAAGGAATCCAGCGCGTGCTTTAGATCACCGGTGAAGAACTGAAATAGAAAAACCTCTTGAATCACAGCAAAAACATCCACATCCACACAAGGAGCTAAAAGTACACAATGGTCGCTGGCGATATGTGTCTCTCAGACAAGCTTAGCGCAGCGTCGCTTGAGTGCCAGCTCGCTGGCCAATAGGAACATTCAGCGGCCCAGCTGCGCTTAGAACCGACCAATGGCGAACCGCAGAATACGGGCCTAAACGCATGTTAGGCTGTTGTAGCAGGCGGCCAGCGCTAAACTTCACCAAATAATAGCTGTTTGTATTTTGGCTGCCGCAGTAGCCATTTTAGGTAAGCACATTTTTAACTTTTTTTTTATTTTAACGCGTCGCGCGCAAAACTGCACGGGGTAGGTGGCGGTCGGACGCGTCAAACTCTCGCATCCCCTCATGAATGAACTGCTCTTGTGCGTTAGGATTAAAGAAATTGCTCTGAGTTTTTTTCCCTTCCCCGACTCCCACCCCCTCTAATTTTTTATGCATTTTTCTAAACTGTCATGGCGTTTAGTGTCCTTGGAAATAAATGCGGAGAGAGGAACGCGTAGGTTTGTGCGCTAGCTGATGTCCGGAGCCGGCGTGTCCAGGTAGGTGAGGTCGCGTTTGACGGTCCCTCCGCGGAGTTTGAGTGGCTCTTCACGCGTGTAGCGCCTGAAATATAGAGCACCGTTGCCGTGACATTACAGTTAGCAAGCTGGCTAGCGCCCTACAGGGGCTAATGTATATGGGACACGATGTTAGTGTTTTTATAAGAGTGTTTTATGAGGCAAGTTTGGCATCTGTTGAGGCACAAAGCATCCCATGACTGTTATCAAGTACTAGGAACAATGTAACTTCTAGCACTCATGTGGTTTACTTCAGCCCCTGGTTTTTGCTGCATCCCTATTGAAATTAACGTATTATTTATTTATTTATTTTGTCACTAATAATGTTGTATTACTTTAAAAACTTTATGCTTTTTGTTTTTTTACACATTGAAAATGCCTCAGAGCTTCATTGACAACCTGTCTTAACTCCAGGAATGGGTTAGTTAGTATCAAAGGGCCCACTTGGCTTATAATGTAACCCTTTTGAAATGATCTGGTTTTATATATATATATATATATATATATATATCACCAATGATGTTGCGTTAGTGTCAACACTTATTCTTTACTGTTTATGCAATTATAATTCATGACAGGTAGATTGACACCTATCATACATCAATCAGTATCTTAGTTTGTATTTGGGGTATTTATGTGATTATTATAATTTATGTCATTAAAAATGTTGCAGTACTGTAACGTCTTTATATATTTATTTTTAATTCAATGTCAATGCACCACAGGTAGATTGATAATTTTGTCTTAACTGAAGGAATGGGTTAGTTAGTATCACTGAGGCCCATCTGGTTTATGGTTTATCAGAAATGTAGGAGATGTTCATATGGATTTGTCACTGATAATGTTGCTTTAGTTAAACTCTTTTTCTTTTTAATATACTTACAGTGCATCACAGGTAGATTGACAGCTGTCTTACCTCAAGCAATGGGTTAGTTAGTCTCAGGGGTCTCACCTGGTTTATGATGTAATTATGTGATTATTATGGAATTAACGTGTTAATAATGTTGCATTACTGTGACAAAATATTTTTATTTTTAATTCAATGACAATGCAGATGCAGTACATGTAGATTGCCACCCATCTGAACTCAAGTAATAGGTTAGTTAGTAAGGCCCACCTGGTTTATAATGAAACCCTTTTGAAATTAATGTGTTCATATGTATTTCACTATCGATGTTGCATTGGTGTCAAAACTTTATGCTTTTCTTTCGTATGCAAATCAAAATGCATGATAGGTAGACTGACACCTGTCTTACCAAAAGCAATAAGTTAATTATTGTCAAGGGCCCCACCTGGGTCATGGTGAATATTTTGTGATAATCTGGATTTTTGCCACTAATAATGTTGTTTTAATGTTGAAACTTAAATTTCTTTTGAATATAATTACAGTGCGTCACAAGTAGACTGACAGCTGTCTTACCTCAAGCAATGGGTTAGTTAGTATCAGGGGTCTGTGATAGGCTGTGATAGGCTGCATACGTGGAAAGACGTTTGTAGTTATAACCTGCTATTAATGCAAGTCATTCATTTGAACAAAACACTTTTGTTGTTATAAAGTGATGCCTTGGTCCCAGGTGGTAATAGTGATAGATTAAAGTTGACTCATTACTTATAGTCGTAACCCAATACAATACATCTAAACCTTGAACAATAGTTATAGTTAGTGTTGAATAAGAATACATTTATTTATATTATATACATTAGCAGAGATGGGCTCAAATACATCAAAAAGTGTTTAATTACAAATACTTATTCATCAAATGTATTTAAATAAAATACAGCTGTGAAAAATGTATTTAATTAAAATAGGCTACAAGTAATTTGAAAATACAAAAGCATTAAAGCAATCATTTGAAGGTAACAGTGGAGTTAGATGGGGGAGAGAGCTTTTTCCTCCTTAAACAACTTATAAAACAACAATAATTCGTAGCGAAACAGCAAGAATGAACTTCTCTCACACGTGGGAGCGAACGGTCATAATGAAAGATCATTTACGCCTGCCACCAGGTGGCGAATTCATTCAGTCCGTCTGTATATTTTGTGCAGTGGAAAGGTGGCTTTACATTAATATAAGACATGACCGACTGTGTTTACACGAATATTCTCCAAGGCGGGAATTTTTACACAATTTTGAGTTTCTGGCCGTTCCCCAAACAGCAGTTCATCACTGCTCAGATTTCAGCAACACACTCGAGCCACATAGCCTACATGTAACGTTAGGCCTACATGTTATTTTAATATTGGCATCATTAATGATTTATCCCATCCACCCACGACCCACCTGCAATCAATGAATGTTATTTTTTTATAAAAACCTAATGTTCCTTTAACGTTAGCTCACCCACCCACGGATTATCCACAGCGCCCGCGCCCATGGATATAACTGTGATCCGCGCATAGAGAGCCTAAGTCCCTCCCCTTCCGATGAACCACCATGGGACCTTATTTCGGAAAAATATTGTATGGTAGTCAATGGCGAGAGACAACAAATATTTGGATCCCGTTTGAATTGTGCCCTGAATTACACATATGATGTTTGTCAATTTAAAAGATACATTTTAAAGTCAAGAAAGTCGCAGTTTGATGTAAAACTGTTGAGGTATAAGACTGTGAAAATACGTAATTACAAAGACTACAAACCCAAAAGGCGCGCATGTGACGTCATACCTTTTCTCTAATGAAGCTAACTTTACTGAAGCTAACGTCTGTCATTTTTTCTATAGACTAACGTTATAATCGTAACGTTTCGCCATGATGCCTGTGTGTTTTGTACCAGACTGCACACATACGAGCACGGTGACGTACATAGTGCCAGACGAGAGATGTAGTTCATTGAGCGATTTTCACATAAAACTAAATGTTACTCTTCTGTTTTATGACAAACTGTGACTTTCTTGACTTTCATAATTATCTTTTAAATTGACAAACATCATATGTGTAATTCAGGGCACAGTTCAGACAAAGAAGATAAATTCAGATAAAAAGAGAAGTTGTCTCTCGCCATTGACTACCATACATAATTTTTCTAAAATAAGGTCCCATGAGCCGGAAGCAGAGGTGAGGGACTTAGGCTCTCTATTACTAGACAGTGCACATCACTCTTTAGCTAGTAAGTCAATTCACAAGTTCTTCTAGCTATTTACGCTAATCTTCTGTAGTAATCTTCCTATAATGACATTCAGTGAATAATATCTGATACTATATTTTACTAGATTCTTTACCTTAAAGCAGTTTGAATGAGCAAGAAAAACGCTTCAACAGGAACATGTCACGTGATTTACTTGCATCTTGCCCAAAAATTGTGATAGGCTATTTGGTAGTCCTGTTAAGCCTGGTGATTAAAGTTATTGTATACGAAAATAAAATGACATGGGCCTATTTAAATAAGTATTTAAGTATTTGAAATACAAAATACAGTCTCTCAAAGTATTTAAATACAAATTACATTTGATTTTTTTGTTTTTGTTTGGGAAAATACAAATGTCAAAATACTCAAAAGTAATTAAATATGTATTTCAAATACATGTAATTAAAATACTGCCCATCTCTGTACATTAGTTATATATCTTAAACATTATTAATGTCTACTGCAGTCATCTTCATAATATGCACTTTTCCCACTTTATTTATTGTCACTAGAATTTAATGACCAAGATCACTGCCTTTACTTTTTTTAGAGTGCATTCTGAATTTGAATCACATTCTATGCTTTAAAAAAAATATTAACGTTGTTTTTTATGCTCTGTTTTAATTTCTATATTCATGAATCCTTATATCTCTGTATTCTAGACGCAGACACAAAGATCAAGAAAAAATGAAAATACAAAAGAAGGACAAGCAGGTCAGTGTATCACATGTGTTCCTGTCAGACACTCTGTGACAGTTCCCTCAATCTGTCTCTCACACCGTCTCTCACACTTTCATCGTCATTAGCATCATTTTTAGTCCTTGTGCTATAGCTATACTTCAGAAAGATCCTCAGTTTTATTTAGCCTGCCCTGCTTTTTGACTTTAATATTTGTCTTTAATGGACTAACCTCATCGCACAGCATCTCAAATGTTGGTTTGATTATTGTGAAATGCCTGACCCAAAATCTGTTGCTTGAGTTTTTTTCCTTACTTATTTGCTTGAGTTTTTTCCTTTTTAGCTTATTAGGTAGGTAAACTTACCCTAATGATAACTTTCTTGAGGGCAACACATTTGAGACTATTGGTTTACTATTTAAGTTGCATACAAAAATGAGAAGAAAGCTTGTGACATTTTTGGGTAACATTGTTTCCTCCCTGAAGATAATTGAGGTTGTTTTTTCACAGTCATGGAGATTTTGGAGTTCTCAGTTATGTTGCATAGCAGTATCAACTTTGTTATGTGTGTCCTACAATTTCTTAGGATAAGTAAAAAATAAGCAAAGGAGAAAATTGTCGACACATAGTATGTGTGTAGAGCTATACAATTGTGGATTGCATAGCTTCGATCATCTACTCATGGAAGAATTTGATGAGAAATTGTTGAATTCATAATGACATCTCTGGATTTAGATTGCAGGCAAATCTTATGAACTAGTTTGACCAACACACATTTTGCTAATAGGCAATCAGTCTTACCTCTAATTCAAATTAGACCAATCTACCTTTTTATGTAACTGACTTAAAAAATGTAGGACTTGTCTTGAGCAAAAAAAATAATGACTAAATTTTAAGACTAGTTAAGACAATGTCCTTGACTTGTGCCCTTTTGATTGAAAAGTTTTACTCTTTAAATCAATGTAGTTGTTTTCTAGAATTAGAATTGGAGATGTGTAAATAATGATTTTTATTACTTTTGACTGATAAATTAAAACAAAATGCCTTGCATTGCAATGATTGAGGTGATGAAGGTGTGTTCTTAAATAAACAATTCTGTAGGCTGTTTATAAGCATTAAAGCAGCTTGCCGTGGTATATATAATGTGCAGATGTGTTCATATTTGCATTTTATATGGCTTTGGATGTGGCTCATTCGGTATTGGATTTTGTCATAAATATACAGTTTATAATCTCAAGTACATGGTCACAATTACTGGTGACAGATCATTTCTTAATAGCGTAAGCTTATAAAAACCTGTGGCGCATCAAATGTTTGAAAATTTCATTGAAAACATTGGTAGTAGATTTTCCTCGAGAAGAATCAGAGTTTTTATAATAACAGTTAACAAGTTACTAGGCAGGAGAATGTCTGTTTGACATAACTGACCACAGCACTGCTGCTCTTCTGCTCAGGGTTGATGCTTGAGTCGAATGCTTTCTAGAAGAGTAGGTTCTGTCAGTGCAGGCTGACTGGTGCAATCATTGCTTTCCTATAGGCAAATGCTAAGATTCTTAATTTAATATCTGTCGGCATATGCTGCAAATATGCTGTCTGCTGCACCTACCGTACATGATATGACTTAAACCCAACGTATATGTTGCGCACAAAGTTGCAAGCAGTTGACTTGAAAAATAAATTTGAAATTTTGGCAAAACAGTCACATTGGCACTTAGTTAACAGCGTTAGCATATAACTCTTCTATTAAGTATTGGCTCTGTATTCACTTGACACTCGTTTTTGGTGATCCAGTCGTAAGTGGTCAGTGAAGACCTGGTATTAGCATGCATCTCCAATACATCTATTATTTTGTCTACTACACTTACTACTTCAGTGTTGTACTGCATATTAATATCATGCATACAGAGAATTTATTTGCACAATTTTTTAAAACCTTTTTAAATGTAATAAAAACATTTTAAAAATAAGTAACATATTTTATGTAACTTTCTTGTATGCAATGAAATTCATGGAATTGATTTATACAGTAAAGTATTTAACATGGCTAAGAACGATTATTGTCTTAGAAAGTGCAAGCAATATGTGTGTGATGTGAGTCTGAAGTCTGTGGAAATCCCCAATGTCTGATAAGTACTTCAGTTAGTTGACCTCCAATTTCATCTGATACTTTAAGATGAGGACGTTGAGATGATGATAATGTTTAACTTTGTTTAAAGTTTTGCTTTGTTAATGTTTGATTAGGAATCAGTGATATTCTCTAGCAATTTCCTATGAAATCCAACTTTATAAAGATGGTGTGAGGTGTAACATTGAGTAGAAAGATTCACTTTACCGTTTTCATGATTTGCCTATCAAGTTGTGTTGTGCATCTCGATCCAATCTGTCTTCCAGCTTGTTTTGATTTTCAGGCTAGCAACACCCAGCTAATCATGCTAATAGTCAAGGAATCATTGGCTGCGCTTCGAAAACGACATTGGAAAACGAGGTCAAAATTGAACGTTTGCGCAATAGCGTGAAATCAGTATTTAAATATATCTTAATATGTATTTATCTCTGTGGTAAATATTAGTTAGTCAAGATGTAAGGGTGTAGAACAATAATTCCCTCGATGAAAATTTACTTGTGCACTAAAATAATCCACAATACAGTACTTTAAACATTTTTATCATTTGCCTTTTGTCATGATCAGGCATGTCTGTGTATTCCACATACAGACCATAGTAATTAGTACAAAGAATAAGTTGTGACATTTATGAGTTGTGAATAAATCCTAGCCAGTATTGTGATCATGTATCAGTTAGGCAGGACATACATCAATGTCAGCATCACTCAAAATTCTTCTGTCTCTCGTGCTCCCCCTTGAAAACTATTGCTGTGTCAGTAAATGCATCTCATTGTTATACTTTGTAGTATGTCTTTCCTGGTTTCAATAAATGTACAACGTTTTGCACCTTTATGTGGAAAACCACCTGAGGACACTTCTGTGGAGCTGTCGTATTGTCAGCCGGATCTGGGAGGCTTTTGGTCTTCTGTCAGGCACAGAGGATCTAGACTCAGCGCTGGGATCTCTTGAAGTGAAGAATGGTTGTGTGTAGTCAGTATAGCAACCTCTGTGACACTGTCAGTTGTATGTAGTGTTCAACGGGATTCATGTGTTCTTTGCTTTGAAACTGTGACCACCTGAATTTCTGTGCATTTTCACACTGAGAGACTTATCAAAAAGGTTCATGACTCTGAGTGCCTTTACATGCACATTCTTAACCTGATTATGCTTAAAAAGCCGACAATGCATGTGATCATGTAAACTTGTTAACCCGTTTTCCTTTTTTGGAGTAAGGCCATAAACTGCTTAAGCGACATGAACACGTCCTCACTGTGGATTTAAGCACATCCAGACAGAGCAAGCATTTTGCAGTAAGGGAGGAAGAAATATATCGCAAACTCATTCTTTCTTGATCACACCCTTTTCTTGAAATCTCGTGGAGCAGAAGTGGTGGTATAATCAAAATGCTTCATCTGTAACTGCATGAGAGGATAATATATGAGCTGTAAGTTTCCCGCTGACATGTTGATGTTGCAATACTCTTCTTCGGTTTTTAATGCTTTATTTAACATCACAACCGACAAAGAAATGAAATACTCTTGAGTCAGACATGCAAATTATTGCGTTTTGACATTACTACCGGGAAATAACCTGATTTATTAATAAAGTCTTGTAAAAGCATGTAAACCACACAACAGGTTATTTCAATAAGCTGATTTTTGTGAGTTATCGGTGTACAGGTGTGCATGTACACATGCTCACTGTCATACAAATTATCTGATCTACATTTTGATTTGAATTTTGGTGGTGTCAAATCAAAGTAGCCCAATTTAGTTTTATTATTTCCTGCCTGCGAGATGAGTGATTCAAAAGGCACTTCCGACCCTGAGAGCTTCATTATCAGGCCTTCCTGAAGAACCAGCAGGGATTCCCAGTGATTTGGTTATTTGATTTTGACCAATTTTAAATCATTGCAAGGTTTATACAAAGTGATTAACAAGTCAAAGGAGGCTTTACAACTACAAATAAAATTTTTGCCTATATATGAATTTATTTTCAAAAGTAAGAAACTATTTTATACATATACGCTACCAATCCAGTGGTCAGTAAGATTTTTATTTTTTATTTAAGAAATTTATTCTTTTTTTCAGCAAAGGTCCAATAAATTGATCTAGCCTAATTTTTTCTTGAGACCCATGCCTTGTGCTGTTTTTAACACGAACATATCATCTTTCCATTCATTCCAAGTGTGCGATTTTATTGAATCCATGAGCAAAACAATATGGACTTTATTTAGGGAGGTTTACAGATGTATAAAGGACAAAAACAATGAATTCTTTCATGAGTGGAGAGGTAAATGCATGTTAGTAGGAGCGATGTGTGTGTGCATGTTTTGTAAAGCACATTTGAGCAAGGAGTGCTCAGGTTTGGATCTGGCATTGACTGAACTGCAGCTGTCGCGTTTGGGAGTTGGGAGTTGGTATTGATTCATAGGGAATTTGATTGCAGCGTGTGTATGTGTGTGCGCTTGTGGTGGTGCAGATTTGCCTGGCAAGCATGCATACTGCAGCACGTCACGGGAATAGTCTGCGGTGTTTGCTCTCTTGCATTAGCTTTGCGTGCATGTGTGTGTGATGCATAGAGAGAGCATAAAAAAAGGTCAATGTAAGGGCAAAAGTGAAAAGAGCAGTTCAGTTGCAAGTTGCCGTTTACACGGCATGCTGTCTGTACAGTGCAGTTAAGTACAAAAAGTAGTGTTTTTTTCACCCAGGTAGATATTGGCAATATTACCTTCAGGAACAATGAGGTCGATGCTTTTTAGACCCCAGAAAGGAAAGGGTTACCACGGAGACTGCGTGTTTACGTTCCCGCTTCCTACAGCTTGGTCCCGAGCCTGTTGCCATGACGACGGCCCTGATTCCAGCTCGCTTGCTTTGGAAAGCATGTGATTCATTGACATTATCCCCATACCTGCCTGCAGTCGCATGCCCTGTCGGGGAGTGCGTATGTGCATGTGTGTGTGTGCCTGCACATGCGCGCTGTTCCACGTGTGCACTGCAACACTAAGGCGTAGTTAAAAATAAACGTGCTTCGCAGAATAAGAGATACGGAGCTAAATGTGTACCAGAAACACAAAGCTCACAGACGGAAGTGAATTCTGTTTAATTCATAAATGTTTTTTCCTGTAGAAGTAGAAGAACAGTTTTAATTTAATCTGCCCTGTAATGTGTAATTGGGCATCTCATGACTGCACTATTTGTTTTTTTGTTTTTCCGATAGAGCACATATGTAAATAGATTGAATGCATTATAAAGCTCATTCACTTTGTGCCATAAAATAACCTGTAATACAAGCATTACCCTGCTGATAAAAACAGCTTAGAGTGTTTTAAAACTTGAGTGCTCTTTAAAAGAGCTGTGAGTGGATTAAAAAGTGAACTCAACCAAGTGAAAAAAACCCCAGTTTTAGTTCAGTATATATATAATGTATAATAAACCAGCATGAAATTACCCAAAACATATGTTCTATTGATAACTAGCAGATGGTTTGACTGGACAGGATATTCTTTGATGTGTCTGTTTCAAACAACACAAATAGTATTTAATTAGACGAGTGAATTCTAATCTCTTTTCTGCTTTTCCAGATGTCTGCCACCCATGTACTAAAGCACACTCCATCCGCTGCTGCCTCGAATGCCTCTGACCAAAACGCACAAACTACATTTCCCATCGGCCACTTGGGCAAAGAACAGTTACGGATTATCGGAGGGCCGCCCAATCATTGCATGACTCACACAAAGGCTGGGTCTGCGGCCAGCAGTCACAGTCTCCGCCCTTCATCAATCAACAGTGAGGAGGATGATGGAGGGGGCGGGACCAGGGTGAAGAAGAAACGAAGGAAAAAAGACAAGACTGAGTCAGAGTGGAACAAAGATGGAGAGAGCAACGCTAAACCAAAGAGAAGGGTGCAAAAGGAAGGGAAGGAGATTCTTCAGAGAAAGTCAAAGGCGGTGAAGGAACAAAAGGATCATAAGAGGGAGGCGAAAGGTCATAAGGAGGTCAAAAAGGTCAAGAAAGGTCAAGATGTGAAAGTGAAACCACAGCCCAAGAACACTGCAACACATCCGCCCTCCAAAAGAGGGAGGAAGCCAAAGTGAGTTGGTTAAAAGATAACAGAATTGTCATTTTTGGGTAAATATACATAACCATTCACAAGTAATATATTTTTTTTATTTTTTTTAAGTCTCTTATTTTATATAAGTTTCTTATTATCAATGTTAAAAACAGTTGTGCTTCTTAATATTTTTGTGGAAACTGTGATTAATTTTTTTATTAATATAGTTTAAAAGAACAGCATTTATTTATTAGAAAGCTTTTTTAACATTATAATATAATTATCTTTACTGAATAATTTTAATAAATTCTTTAAAAAAAATCTTACTGACCCCAAACTTGTGAACGGTATTGTACATGACATGAAATAGAGATGTTTTCAATGCTACAAACAGTAATATACAGTCAGTAATATTTGTCTAACACTGGAGTTCTATATGTGTTTTATAACAAGACCATAATGGCAGGTATATTATATCCAACACACTTGGTGCCTAGTTTACTAAGAGACGTCTTAATTGAAGGCAGCAAACTAGTTTTATGTCGGTAAATAATTTTTGGTTGCCGATTAACAAATGTCAACTGACACAACTGTCTAATTTCTGTAAATAGCATCTTTTATATGTGACACATGTACCGTCTCAGCGCTGTTCTTGCTACGCTGAATCATAGACCTTTTCATGTCTTGATTAGGTGAAATGTGATACAGGGATTTTGGGCGTTACAAGGTGAATGTGGGTGCTTATGGGTTTCCAATTTGAAACCAAGGTCAAAATGTGAAACCTGAGACCATGTGAAAGGCTATTTGAACTTTTGGTTATTTTATAGTGTATTTGGAGAAATAAAGGTGCAGTTTTATGCATGCATTCATAAGGTATTCAAATATTTAATTTGCCCCAGGGTTGCAAATAAACAATAAATACAACAATTATGGCTCTTAAAAATGACCCTCCGGCCTCATGAACTTGTAAAGCTTAAGCCAATCGTCTTTTATGGGATACATTCCCTTTTTTAACTTCCTTATTAACTTTGTGGTTCCCTTTCAACACTCTCCAACAGTAAAGCAATGACATGATGCGATTTTATTCAAGTGCTGTGCTCCAGCAAAACTCTTGTGCTGCTTGTGTAAGTTGTCCACTTATAGCACATGTTGGTGTTTTGTACCATAATATGGCTTGATATTTGTCAGTCAAAGAAACCCTTGGTGGTTTGCTATACGATTTGTCAACCTGTGCAAAACTGTGCCAGTAAGATGGATTTTAAGAGTATGTGTTGCTGTTATGCAGAGAGCAAGGTGCCATGCCTCCGGAGAAGAAGAAGAAGGGAAAGAGGAAAAGTGATGCTGTACTTGAGATGGTGGAGAGCGATGACACAGCCTCTCTCAGCACGCTCGCCACCGGCGGTGAGGAAAGCACCGACCCTATGGATAACACTGTGAGTTCTCCTGATTCGATCTTCATCAGGCCTTCGGGATTCATATTTCATCATTCCATCATTTTTAAATAGAGATGCTCCGATTAAAATTTTCTAGGCCGATTCCGATTTTTCATGAGTTTGGCCTGCCGATACCGATTTTAGCCGATTCCGATTTAATTTTTTCTAACCACTTTACAGCAAACACAAATGTTTATTTTCTATCTTTTCTTTAATAGAACATTTTACATGGAACATTTTTTGAACAAATTAAATAAAATAGAACTATATAAATTATTACTCCTGGTGTGGGAAATTCACACATATCTAGTGCAGTGTTATGGTATGGAAGAACCATTTTCATTTCCATATATTCAACAAAAAAAAGTGATATATTTACTTATTTAGGATTTACTTAACTTCTGTATGAAAACAGGTAATGGCAATAAAATAATATATAAATAGCAAATAAAAATAAAATAAATATAGCCTTGCAGTATAAAGATGTTTCTCAACACACACACACACACACACGCGCGCGCCTATTGCAATCACTTGTACATCAATAGCAAGTTTTATTTCGCTTCTCTCGTCTGCCACATGTCCAGCCAGGCTAAACAATAATTTTAATTGAGCGCCAGCAGCACAGCAACAATAGACTCTGCGCCGAAACCCCTCTTCACTGCAGCTCACGCGCTGCTCCTGCTCTCGGTGTGAATGCACTCATTGATTAACATGCACGCCGGAGTGAAAAAAAAAAAAAGCGCTGCTCACGTTTGCGGTGTGAAACGGCCGTAATTCACAAGGTTTCCTACATGTGCATTCCGTGTGCACGTGTGATGCTGATGTTGCGCTAGGGGTGTGCCATATCATACCGTCCACGATAATACCGGTATACATTTTTAAATGATAAAAAAAGTGTCATATCGCGATATCAATGATATAGCGACGCGATGACGTATGCCGCATTTACGTTCCCTAGCACGCACAACACCAACACCTGTCTGAGCGCGAGAGCAGCCTGTCAGCCTCCGATGAAGATTTAGCAATGTCGCAAACAGCTTGAGTGTTCAGCGGGGCTGCCGACGCGCGTCTTCTCTCGCACGCGTTTAGGAGTCGGGACATGACTGAATGGTCTCTTGCACAATCGGGCCATCAGTGCATCGTAACTAAAGTTTATAATTTTCAAGTCTTCTTAATTCTTATCAGTTTAAACATTCAAGCGGTTTTAAACTATCCAGTAAGTTACTCGCGCACTCTCTGAGAGAGCTGCACTGCGTGCATACATAGAGTACCTAGGCTACAGCTCGCAAGAAACTTATTTTTCGCGGATTATATCGCTTTAATGGGGGGAAAACCGCAAAATTGTGTAAAACTTCCGGTCTTGGTAAGTATACTCATAAACACAGTCGGTTATGTATAAAACGCATGTGACAGTGTGACGGACAGTATAATGAAAACAGCAATGGATCCGTGCACTAGCTGTAAAAGTGACAGCAGCCATAGGCTATGCGTCTGTCATTAATGTTGTCGTCAAAACAACAAAAGATAGCTTTAATTGTAATGAATGAGAATTATTAGCCTATGTATTTAATTTAATCAGGAAACAGAACTAAAAGACTATGTGCTATTTTACATTTGATTACTTTATTATGTTTCTGTAGTATTTCTGAATACTGGTGTTAGACCTACACACATTTAACATTTAATTCAAAGATTGAAATCAAGCTTCCTTGTGTTGTGTAAACTCTTAACAAAGAAATGTCCACATTGTAAAAACGCAATGAGTGAGCAAACATTTAGGCGAGATAAACATAATAAGAAAATTTTCAACAACAAAAACATTTTCTATATCGTCATGAATATCATTATCGCAAATATTCTTGAAATATCGTGATAGAATTTTGAGGCTATATCGCCCACCCCTATGTTGCGCCATGTTAATCATGCGGCGCCTGAGTGCATTTGACCGGCAAAAAATCGGAACATGTCAGACTGACCGGCCGGTCGCCAGTCACCGCCGATCACGTGAAAATCGGCCGATCAACCGGTCACCAGCCGATCAATCGGTGCATCTTTATTTTTAAAAGAAATAAAAACTACAAAAGAAAGAAAACATGGTTAGAGTAACCATTTAAATGCAAATTTTAAATTGGAAGTCAGGTGGGATAAATGTTAAAGTACACAGTATTTTAAAGTGTTTCCAGAACATTCGAACATTAGATCACTCACAGTCATAACACATTTTGTGTGATTTGAAATCACTTGCTTATCAGGTAACGTTGTACCAGTAATCTTTGGATATGCACATTATTTTTTACACAAACAACCAAATTATTCTTTCCTCTTTTTCTTTTCTTCTCTGTGCAGAAGAGGCGATCAGGGCGTCAAGTGAAGCGGCGGAAGTACAACGAAGATCTTGATTTCAAGGTCGTGGATGATGACGGGGAGACCATTGCAGTGTTGGGCACGGGCCGAATTGCTGCCATGTCTTCCTCTACCCTCGCCTGGCAGGCTGAGGTAACTGTGGCAACATCTGCCATTATGCCACACCACACACCTGCCCTACTTCTGGAGGGACACACACTGAAATAATCACTCCCACCTTCTTTCTTCCCAGGAACCCCCTGAAGATGAGGCTAATATTATTGAGAAAATACTCTCTGTGCGAACGGTCAAGAAAGAGGTAAAGTGATCAGATTACATGTTACATTTATAAAGACTTGATTAACAATTTGCCACAATAATTTTTCTAGTTATATAAAATTAAGCAACAATATTTCTTATTTGGCCATGAAGTTTACTATAAAGTGTGTATTAAATGTTGTTCAATGAGTGATTCTTAAACCTTTATATTTTTTCCACCACCACCTTGAACATTTGATTAAATCCTTGATTTACACTACTGTGCTAAAAGAACAAAGTACTGAATTCACCTAAATGCATTACTGCTGCAAATAACATCTGCCTAAAAAGAATATTCTCAGTGTTTGATCTATGGTTATCATTTAGACATCCCCTGATGAAGCACCAGAAGAGTTGGAGGAGTTTTACGTCAAGTACAGAAATTTGTAAGTGTACTCATGCGCATCAAACTGCTGTTACTTTTTGTGCTCTCAAACTCTTGAACACTCAGCTTATCAAACTGTCAGAGCAAACGCATAACTCACCTTTGTTGTGTAATTCATTACTTCAAATCATTTATGCATTAAATTATCCATCTGGTAGAGTGGTAATACACTCTGCCTCATGAAATGGTTTGCTGAATCAACAATGGGGTGGATCTTTTTCTGGTGTAGTTTTGGAAATTACAGTACTAGTTATTGGGTCAAGTTTAACCTCAAAAACTAAATTTATTTTTGCTTAAAGACATTATGAGAAAGATGGCTATTAGGATTTTCATGAGCACGAGTGGAGATTTACATTTGATTGTTAAATCTACTGTAATGTATAAATAATTTACAATTATATATAATATATATAATTAATATATCGTTTTTATTTGTATAATTTCTTTCTTTAGATTTTGAGTTTAAATGTGACTTAGACATGTTCTTGACAAGTTTTGTGTGATACACACAAATATGGATGGAGAAACGCTACAAGGACATATGCATGCATGATAAATGCATTCAGTGTTGTTTACAGCACATTGTCAGCAATGAAAGCTTTTTCTCATTGCCAGCTCCTATCTGCACTGTAAATGGGCGACCTTGGAGGAACTGGAAAAGGACCCACGCATTCAACAAAAAATCAAGCGCTTCAGAAACAAGCAGGCACAAATGAAGCACATTTTCACAGAGGTGTGTGCCAAAACATGCTGCTGTTTGTTTGTTTGTTGCTCATTTAAAGTTAAATGCGGGAAATAGATCAAATATAATTATGACGTAAAAGCTGAAATCCATGCGAATTTTTTTTTTCAAGTATTTCCCCTTTAAATCTGTGGCTTTGTTATAGACCTCTTTCCTGTCTACTTGTGTATTATTTGCGTAAATATGCTTGAGATGATGTTGTGTTTTTCCTCAGCCGGATGAAGACCTTTTTAATCCAGATTATATTGAGGTTGATCGGGTTTTAGAGATCGCTATCACCACTGATACAGAAACAGGAGAGGTGAGGCACTCTTCAAATGAACTCCTGGAAACAAACCTTTGTTTGTAGTGCCAGTCTTTTGAGGTTTGGTTTGTTTGCATGCATGAAAACAGGAAGTTACCCACTACCTGGTGAAATGGTGCTCATTGTCATATGAGGAGAGTACTTGGGAGCTTCAGGAAGATGTTGACCCTGTGAAAATCCGAGAGTTTGAAGACCTCAAGAAAATTCCAGAAATTAAACTTGTGGTAAGCACTCAAATGCAAATGAATGGGAATTGATTTTTCGATTATTATTTTTTTCCTTACGAGAAAAGATTTATTGGATGTTTCCAGTGTGTATGTTTACATTATGATCACATGTTTCAGCTCTATGTTTGATTGTATTATCCAAAACATTTTTATTTTCCTTTATAGTATGTATTTTGAAGGAAGTGGCACTTCTCTTGTCTTTTGTAATAATACAGGAAAGGCCTCTGCCAGAACAGTGGCAAAAACTGGAGAAGTCCAAAGAATACAGGAATGGGAACCAGCTCAGAGAATACCAATTAGAGGGAATGAACTGGCTTCTTTTCAATTGGTACAACAGGTGAAAGAGACTTTTAAAATCAGCTCTTTAGGGTCTACACAAAATTAGGATCCTAGTTTAAGGTATAAAGAACTAAGTATTAAACTAAGGCCAAGCATAATGACAGTAATATACGTAATGTTTGTTTTAAGTCTCAATTTAAATTGATTTGTAAAATAAAAAAACTAGGATAAATCAAATCAATACTAATTAAACTATTTGTTTTTTACCAATTCGTCTCATGTATAATTTGCTGAAATTTGGACAATTTATTATTTTTTATAAAAAATGCTAAAAAATGAAAACAAGCAATATATATTTTTCAAAATCCAATTTTTATGTTTGTATATATAATGATATTGTCTAATACAATGCTATGTCTTTATCTTTTATCTGAAGACTTTTCTCAGCAAATATTATATTATAATTGACAAATGTAATTAATTTGGTTAATTTATCAGCATATAATGTAATACTTTTTTAAATTATTAATTAACAACCCTAGCTGTAAGCAAATACAAATGTCAACAATAGGCACTTTTTTTTTTACTTAATCCTTACCTAATAAAAGCTCTAGTAAACATGATAAAAATAATTTCAGACAGCAGAAAAATGCTCATGCGACCGATTCCGAATCCTGTTCCTCATAACTGCAATCTGTCGTGATTAATGAACACCTGACCCTGTTTCTCCTGATGTAGGAAAAACTGTATTCTGGCTGATGAGATGGGGCTGGGGAAGACCATCCAGTCCATCACGTTCCTCTTTGAGATTTTCTTCATGGGTCTGAGAGGACCCTTCCTCATCATCGCCCCGCTCTCCACCATCACAAACTGGGAGAGGGAGTTCCGCACATGGACTGAAATGAACGTCATTGTCTATCACGGCAGCCAGATCAGTCGGCAGATGATCCTGCAGTATGAGACGTACTACCGAGATGAACAGGTGGGTCAAACGGAGTGACAGAAGATTTCTATTTCAAATCAACGTGGTTCTTTTCTATTATTGAAAAATCCTGAAAAAATGTATGATGGTTTCTTGAGGCAGGAAATCAGCATATTAGATTGATTTCTGTAGGATCATGAAAAGGACTTTTAACCAAAAGTTTTTAACTAAGTAAAATTAATTTAATCTTAAGGTTTTTAGAAAAAATATAACTTTAAACATCTTATTTAGTTTTATTTTTTAATAACTAAACCTGGCTCTTGCCATTAACATAGCCATAGAAGCTGGAATGGCTTTAAAAATGATGCTGAAAATTCAGCTTTGCATTACTGGAATAAATTACATTTACAATTTATAGAAACATTTTAAAACGGTTATTTTGAATTGGAATAATATTTCACAATATTAGTGTTTTTTGTTGTTGTTTTTTTTACTGTATTTTTGATCAGTTAAATGCAGCCTTGCTGAGCATAAGGGACTTTCAAAAACATTAACTAGGGTTCATGACACAGTCTGACCTTTAATGTCTGACCTCACTTAACACTTTTTTTTAAAAATATTTGCTAGTACAGTGTATACAATCAGTCTTTCTCTTGCTCCTTCAGGGAAACATCATGACTGGTCAGTTTAAGTTTCATGGCGTGATCACTACATTTGAAATGATTATGGCTGACTGTCCGGAGCTGAAGAAGATTAACTGGCGCTGTGTGGTGATTGACGAGGCCCATCGCCTAAAAAACCGCAACTGTAAACTGCTGGAGGGACTCAAACTCATGAACCTGGTCAGTTTAATATGCTTGTTTTTATTTATTTGTTTGCTCATTTGTGGACCAGGAACCTGATGCAGACATTTTTGTCATAGGGTTCAGGTTTAAATGCAGAAAAAGGGAAGTGAAGCCATCTGCGATCTAAACTACTGTGCCATCTCTCTTGCACACATCTCATTTAGCTGCCGAGTTCTGCTTCACTGCATTTACATACGCACATCCTCTCTGGACGCAGAATGAGTAATCTCATCTCACTCGCTTTACATATCACTGCAGTGAGGGCCAGTGTGTGCAAACTACATTTGATGCAGTGCTGTTTTTTCCTCTCACTGCTGAGATGCTTAGGTCTTCACAGATGCATTTTGATGTACAGTGGCCCCCCAAAAAGTATTTGTACACATAAGGCACATGATGCAATAGTGAATGACAACCAGAAAGTGTCTAAATGGTGTATTTGTGCTATATATAAAATGTGTAGATAAATACAACCCGGTTTGATAATTTGTATCTAATACATTAATTTGTTTTAAGTGAGACTTCAGTGTCTAAAGAATTTTTTAGTCCACAATATAGAAATCTACCCTCTTTTTATATCCTATCCCTAAAATGGGTGAGATAAAATCCAGGTTAATATATCCCAGTCTTGTCCCCATATTTTTCTTTGCTGTCTTTCACCATCTATATAGATAAACTTATTAAAAAGTCCAAAAATAGGAAGTTGAGAGAGTTAATATAGATCTCTTTAAAATGTACATACATTTTAGCGAATTAGTAGGCTGAACTTAAAGTTTCTATGTGTTTTCTCCCTCAAGGAACATAAAGTTCTTCTCACAGGAACCCCTTTGCAGAACTCAGTTGAGGAACTCTTCAGTCTTCTTAACTTTCTCGAACCCTCACAGTTTCCTTCCGAGACCACGTTCCTGGAGGAGTTTGGAGACCTGAAGACAGAGGAGCAGGTGAGAACTAATCCTCAAATGCTTGATAGGTGGTTTGTGATCTTGCCTAATATGTATGTATACTATGGACTCAATAAATATCTACACACCGTCACCTCCAATTATCCGAGCCATCTATTCTAGAGGATAGTACGAAACATCCTTGTTAACTTCCTAAGTAGCCAATTCTGATAAACTCAAAATAGCCAAATAAAGTGCTGCAGGGATGAGATGTTTTTGTAGGCCAACCTGAAAGTTCAACCCTCAACAAAATGGCAATAGGATTTTTCCATTAGCTTTTGGATTTGTGCAGAAAATAAGCTGTGACCATGAAACATTTACGATTCATGATAATCTTCACAAATGAACACAACTGAATTTAGAAGCCTAAATACAATCAAAAGAAATAAAAAGTTAATATTACAGGCTATAAACGAACACACCACGGTCACATGACTTCTACGTCACCACCGCTAAAGCTTCTGACAGCTCTTTCAAAAAAATCTATAAATTGGAAAGTTAGTTAAAATACTTTGCAAGAGCATGAGTATAAACACAACAAGGCTGTACAAGTGAACTAGTGAGTAGATGATTTTACCTGTTCGGCGCAATTATGTTTAGCCATTATGTTAGCAGCCATTATTTAAAGACCTTTTTAAGTAAAAGCTTTAAAAATAACACCAGTGAGGTATTACTGATGTGTCAAATATCATAGAATAAAACGTGAAAATATCTTGAGCTTGAATATAAACCACATACTTTATTTTAGGCATTTAACCAAGAACCCATTGACTTTGGGACGATGGAACCAGAAGTATTATTTCCAGGCAACATGGCCTGATTAATGTTGATTTAGGTGAAAATAAATGTGCCCAGTTTTAACCTGTGAAACATTAACATTCCCTCAGGTAAAGAAACTGCAAGCCATTCTGAAGCCCATGATGTTGAGGAGACTGAAGGATGATGTGGAGAAGAATCTGGCCCCTAAAGAGGAGACAATCATTGAGGTGGAGCTCACTAACATTCAGAAGAAATACTACCGTGCCATCCTGGAGAAAAACTTTACCTTCCTTGCCAAGGGAGCGAACCAACACAACATGCCCAACCTCATCAACACAATGATGGAGCTTCGCAAGTGCTGCAATCACCCATACCTCATTACAGGTGACGTGTGAAAAAGACAATTCTTAAAATATCTTGGTTGCAGTTCTCTACATCTTAGGAGTCACACCTCTAATTTGTAGTGCTGACATAGTCTCCCATCTACCTTTCTGTCAGGTGCTGAAGAGAAGATTCTTGAGAGCTTCAGGAAAACCTACAGTTCTGATGCTCTGGATTTTCAGCTGCAGGCAATGATCCAGGCCGCTGGTAAACTAGTGCTTATCGACAAGTTACTCCCCAAACTGCTATCCGGAGGACATAAAGTGCTGGTGTTTTCCCAGATGGTTCGATGCCTTGATATACTGGAGGACTACCTCATCCAGAGGAGGTGAGACAGCTGGTTATTATCCAGTAACCTTAGTCATACTTCTATAAAAAAGCTGTTTTTGAGACTGCAGGTACACATGAGAAAATAAAATGTCAACATGAAATTGAAACACGGTTTACGTCATTTGTTGCTTTTCTTCAAGGATAGTCTAGAAAAACAGAATTTTAAAATTGATATTTCCAGGCCTAAAAAGGTAGT
This sequence comes from Siphateles boraxobius, assembly GCF_051911475.1. Classification (NCBI taxonomy): domain Eukaryota; kingdom Metazoa; phylum Chordata; class Actinopteri; order Cypriniformes; family Leuciscidae; genus Siphateles; species Siphateles boraxobius. The sequence continues at coordinate 3,909,671 of NW_027509042.1, forward strand.
TGAAATGTATAAAAACTTAAAAATGTCTTAAGTCATAGCAATTTCTGTAATGCCTATTAAAATAATTCTAGCTATGCTCATTTTTAAAATTGGGAAATTCATTGGTCAAAACATATGGGTCAGTAAGTTGTATGTGGGTTAAATGCAGGAACTTTTATCATCTGAAATTTGTATGGTGCGTGTAGATATACATACGAACGGATTGATGGGAGAGTTCGAGGGAATCTAAGGCAGGCTGCCATCGATCGCTTCAGCAAGGTGGACTCTGACCGCTTCGTGTTCCTCCTCTGTACACGAGCAGGAGGTCTGGGCATCAACCTCACCGCCGCCGACACCTGTATCATATTCGACTCGGACTGGAACCCGCAGAACGACTTGCAGGTGAATGGATAGCATCTTTTATATACAGTGTAACTGACTCTCTCCTTTAGCGATTTCCATGCCATATATTAAAAAAAAACTTTCCAAAAAACAAATATCTCATTTGTTATAAACATGTTTTGAATTCCACAGGCTCAAGCTCGCTGCCACCGGATCGGTCAAAGCAAAGCGGTGAAAGTGTATCGGCTTATCACGCGAAACTCATACGAGAGGGAGATGTTTGACAAGGCCAGTCTGAAACTGGGATTGGACAAGGCTGTTCTGCAGGACATCAACCGCAAGGGCAGTCTAAATGGGGTGAGGGATCCACAACATTAAACATTTTTTCCCCAACATGTGCCAGTGTTGAATTTATAAAATGTATCAGCCTTAAACAAAAAAAGAAAGAAAGAAAATGATATATTATTTGTGTGTAATCTGACCATTAAATAAAATCAGAGAACCATGAAGATGTGAATGTGTTACATTTATTGAAATATTAAGATAAAATCTCAAGGGAACTTTAAGTAAATATTTTAGGCCAAAGGGTTTCAGGTGACAAAAAAACTTTTGTAATCTCTGCTGTACGGTCTCTCCAAGAAACGCATGTAAATAAAACATTAAGACCCATCGTTATTTGGAAAAGTTTTGCTTCCTTTCTTACAACTGAGATAAAAAATATCAGTAAGAATATTTTAAAGAATGTTTTGCAGATAAATTTGCTGCTTGTGTTTGAGTTAAAATTTTGAATCCTGGGCAGGCATAAATTGAATAGACTGGCACGTAGACATCAATTACAGGGTCTTATTTCTTCCTCAGAAGTGTTATATTTATTTTATGCCATAACTTGCTACACTGACTAGGACAGTATTGTTTAATTACTGTACTTTCCTCTTTCAGGTTCAGCAACTGTCCAAGATTGAGGTCGAAGATCTTCTCAGGAAGGGGGCGTACGGGGCGCTCATGGATGAGGAAGATGAGGGCTCTAAATTTTGCGAGGAGGATATCGATCAGATCCTGCAGCGCCGCACACAGACCATCACAATCCAGACAGAGGGGAAGGGATCAACTTTTGCCAAGGTATACACTACAGTTTAAAAGTTTAGGGTCAGTCAGATTTTTTGTTGTTGTTGTTGTTGAAAGTCTCTTATGCTCACCAAGGCTGATTTTATTTGATCAAAAATACAGTAAAAACAGCAATACGATTTAAAATATCTGAATATTTTAAAATGTTATTTATTCCTGTGATGGCAAAGCTGAATTTTTCAGCATCATTACTCCAGGCTTCAGTGTCACATGATCCTTCAGAAATCATTCTAATATGCTGATATGCTGCTCAAAAAACATTTCTATTATCAATGTTGAGCACAGTTGGATTGCTTAATATTTTGTTGAAAACCAAGATATATTTTGTTTAATAACTCTCTGATGAATGGTTCAGAAGAACAGCATATATTTGAAATATATATTTTTTTAATTATAAATTCCTTTACTGTCATTTTTTGATACATTTAATGCATTTTTGTATTGATTGTTAATTAATTGTATTATTTCTTATTAATTTCTTTATAAAAAAAAAAAAACTAACGCCAGACTTTTGATCTGTAGTGCGTGTATGTCTACACATCCACAATCCATCTCTATATATAAATGTCAACGAATGTTATATTGGTATTTTATGTGCTAATTTGAAATGTTTTGGGACGTGGTATGGATCAAATCCAATTATTAGCATTTTTTTATTTAGCATCTCTATTTTTTATTTTTTTTGTAAATATGGCAGATTAGCTGGAAAAGTTATGCGAATGCAAAAGATGAATAAGCATTGCATGTATCAGTAAAACACAGGCTTTTACATTTGTCATCTCTATCTTGATAAAGTGCTTATAATCCTTTACTATTTACCATTCCAGGCTAGCTTTGTGTCTTCAGGGAACCGTACAGACATTTCTCTGGATGATCCAAACTTCTGGCAAAAGTGGGCCAAAATTGCTGAACTGGAAATTGACTCCAAGGCAGAAAAGGTAAAAAGTATGATGGTTTAAAAAGCTGAAGCTTTGCATATGAGCTCACTGTGACTCAGGTGGTGTAATACCAGAGAATCAGCTCATAGACTTCACCAGAGAGAGAAAGTGAATGGGGGGTCATTTGAATATCAGCTGATTCAAAACAGATTGCTTGGATTAATGTGTGATTGTGAATGTGCTCTACACTGTTTGCGTGTTGGTGACATTTAAGGAGAAAAATATTGAGACGGCAACACTTTCTGACTCATGTCTGTGTCTCTGCCAGGAGAGTCTGGTGATCGACACGCCTCGTGTAAGGAAGCAGACGCGTCACTATAATTCTTTTGAGGACGATGAACTGATGGAGTTTTCTGAACTGGACAGCGATTCAGAGGAACGACCCTGTCGCACAAGACGTCTCAGTGATCGCAACAGACGCTACCTCCGAGCAGAGTGTTTCAGAGTGGAGAAAAATCTTCTTATTTTTGGGTCAGTGTTTCATTTGCTTTCGGCTGCCCACTCATTCCTTCTGGGTCACCTTCTGTTGCCTTACAACAGACTTTTAATCAAATGAAGTATTGTTACAAGCAACTAAAGGAATTCAACATAGAAGTTTTCTGCCATTTCATTTGCAGATCAAGCAGACCATATATTTGAATAAACTTTGTAGCCATAAATTAGGCTATATGAAGTTATAGATCTCAGACTCTGATGAAATGTCTTTGCTGATTGTACAGGTGGGGTCGCTGGAAGGATATTCTCAATCATGGGCGTTTTAAATGGCACCTGTCGGAGCGAGACATGGAGGTGCTATGCAGGGCTCTTCTGGTCTACTGTGTTCGTCATTATAAAGGAGACGACAAAATTAAAAGCTTCATCTGGGATCTGATTACACCCACTAAAGATGGACATAATCAAACACTGCAAAACCACTCAGGTTATTAATGAATTTGTTCACACCCTCTGACATTTTTTGCATCAATTAATTAATTATTTTTGGGATGACTTTGTTGATGATTAGACATAATCAATTGACATTTAAATAGGACCATAGAACAATAAATTAATAATTAACATTAATGTTACAATTTCACCAAATTTTTTAGAGCTATTTAAACATTTTTAAATTCAGTTTAATTTGTTTGCAATTCAATTACGAATTAGATTAATTGACAGTTTAAATTAGTTGCAATTCATTATCATTATTTCAATGTCAGGATATTATTTAATCTACCAATAACAATTTTAAAAAGTTCTTTTTTTAAAACTTTGAACAATTCACATCATGAATGCTTTCACTGCTTGAATGATCACTGAAAACATTTGTGCTGAAATTGATCCACAGTCAGTATGTTTAATCAATAAAATTGACTATTGAATGTTGAATAATCATAAGCATCCCTAATCCTTGATTATTTGATTATTCAAATTAAATGAACTGACTACTTTTCATATGATTGTTGCATAATGATCAAAATAAACACATAAAAAACAAAATAATTGTGTCCAGGTCTGTCTGCTCCTGTCCCGCGTGGTCGTAAAGGAAAGAAACTGAAGAACCAGTTGAGTCCACCTGAGCTGAAGAGTGCTGACTGGCTGGTCCACTGTAACCCAGAGGTCGTGCTTCAGGACGACAGCTACAAGAAACACCTCAAACAACATTGCAACAAGTAAGACTTCATAAAGAATATATTGTGTATCATTAGTATGTATTTATTGTCAGTGTAGCAAAAGTACATTTTGCACCCTGGTTATATTCCTACATCCTGCCAGTAATAAACATGTATTTGCAATATGTCTGATCTTATAATATTGTACTGTAATAATAACAATTTATGAACGAGTTTTAATTGTGTGATCATCATGTATCCTGTCATGAACAGGGTGCTACTGAGGGTGCGGATGCTGTACTACCTGAAGGTTGAAGTGCTGGGGGAGGCTGCTAATCAGGCTCTTGAAGGGATCCCAGCCAGGTACTACATGGCCCACAGCCCATTTTAACCTGATGAATACTTCATGAATTTTGTATAAAGCAGTTGTCATTGTTGAGTAGCCTAATATGTAAGGACCTGTGTGTTTTATGCAGTAAACTGGAGGTAACCCTGCCTGATATCGACTACATTGAGATCCCTACTATTTGGTGGGATTCTGAGGCGGATAAATCGCTGCTTATTGGAGTTCACAAACATGGTGAGACATCATCATAGAACAATGGGTGCAACCGTCACACCCATTTCTGTGATGCAATTCTCATGCATGCGCAATATAGCAATGGAAATCTGTGCAGACACAAATACATACAGATCATTTTTGAATATAGCAGAGATGTGATGCATTTCAATGCATTTAGAGCATCTTTTAAAATGTTTTAAATGTTCATATGGTTCCTATTGACTTCCTCTTGCTTTCATCATCTGCTCTAAGTTGTCCTTGTGTCCCGTGTAGGGTATGAGCGGTATAACGCCATGCGTGCAGACCCTGCTCTGTGCTTCCTGGAGCGGGTGGGTATGCCTGATGTCACTGCACTGACGGTAGAACAAAGTGGAGCAGAACCTGCTTCAGATGCACCTGATAGGTAATATCCTTTCAAATCAGCAGCTGAGATAATGTAGCTGTATGTGGGAATACAACAATTGCATCTTTTGACTCTTACAACCATAAACACACGTTTCTTCTTGTGCAGTATCAGCAAAAGTGATGAAATTAAAGAGGAAAACGACATGAAGTCTGAGGAATTAGAAGAGAAAGTAGAGATCAAGGTAATAATAGGAAGTCAAAAGAATATGAGGTCAATTAATTATGCTAAAGAGTTTTAACCAAATGCACAGACTGTTACTTTAAGTAAAGTTTTCTTTTACAAAGGAGGAGCCCATGTCAGAGGAAACAGGGAAAAATGACACTACAGTGACAGGTATTAAATCCCTCCTTATGAATTTATTCATGCATGTATGTTTTGAAATGTAACTGTTACTGTTGTAACTAAACATTTAATTGTTTGTTAATGCTGTTAAGGGGTGGTCACACTAGCTTTTCAGCATGCACAGTTATTTCGCACCCCACGTCAAACATAACAGGATATGATGACTCCAGGAATTATATTTTGAATATATTCTAAATTATTTACTTTTGTAACATCTTCGAATACTGGATAAATTGAGAAACATTTACCAGCCATAAATATATATATATATATATATATATATATATATATATATATATATATATATATATATATTTGTGTCAAATATGAGGACAGTTTGTTACTTGCAGAAATGCCACTTTATCTTGTCATTTTGTGCAAGATCATTTAGTTTTGGTTCTGAAGTTTTAAGACTATAAACATTTCGACATCCTAACTTGCAGATCACATGCAGACTGTAACTGTTTTACTTACTTGCCAAACCGTTTTTGTGCGTTTGTTTTGGACCCTGCGGAGAACTTTTTTCCCATTTTCAGATTGGAGGTCAGTTTAAATCCTCTATTGAGCAGATATTAACATTTTACTTAAAATTTACAGGTCAGAATCCTCTAAACTTATGCATCAAAAAGCAAAAAAAAAATGTTATTGAACTGCTCACTCGCATTGGTTATCCGTATGAATCCAGCACAAAACCTAATGTGACCTTAAGATGATCTTATTTCAGGTTAAGTCTAATGTAGCATTTCTTTTAAAGGGGGCTTCGCAGCATCTCTCGCAGGAGACCTAATTACAGAGATGATGGAACAGGGGCGGATACAGTGGCCAGCAGGTTCGGCTCTTACAGCACGTTTACGCCGCCTCATTACTGCATATCAGCGTTACACGCGCCGTGAGCCGCTTCGTCATGATTTCCTCTTACACGATGGAATTGCACCTGTGACGTGGCAAATTGGAGAGTTTAGGCACTGCACAACTGAGCCTGACCCACTCTTTTTGGAGTGGCAACGAAGGTAGGCGATGTGGCGGCAGTTTTATTGTTTAGTCATTTTATTAAGATAAAATGTAACCTGTCATGCTATTTTGCAAATGAAAAATCAGCTTATTTGGAGAAAAAATTTACTCTTGCTGATACTAATGGGAACAAGGCATGTTGACATGATCATGATAAACGATGAGCACACAAGATCTCAGGGTTTTCTTTGTTAGGCAGGTAGCACAATAAAACCCTCTTGGAGAATTAAACTTTTTTAAATAATGTTTCCTTTAAAACATCTCAGCTATGCTGTTTTTGAGCATCCCACCAGAGCATTGATTTTTAAGATACCATGTCATATAAAAAAGAATCCACTTCATTGCAGCCTATCTTGCTGTTTTTAAAATGTGAGTACATTTTCTTAAGTCTTAAGGCTCCTGATAGAGGTGAGGTGAACCTGAAACCAGACTAATTATACAGGGCATTCATAAGACTGATTAGTTAGCAGTAGCAGCAACAGCAGCTAAAGAGGATTATTGGTTAGCATAAAATCCTGGAGGATAGTATGAACACTGAAACATGTTGAAAGGTCATGATAAACATTGGAAGAATAGTATTTTGGTACTGCATCAGGTAAGAGGTTAATAGTTTATGATAGCTGAAAATCTGTTAAACCTTATAATCTGCCTCAAATACTGAATTATGTACTCCTGAGATAACATGTTGCCTTTAACACAGGTGGACACGTCGTGAGCAGGCTGACTTCTATCGCACAGTGTCCTCGTTTGGAGTAGTGTATGACCCAGACAAGAAAATCTTTGACTGGGGCCAGTTCCGTGCCCTTGCTCGATTGGAGAGGAAGACTGACGAAAGCTTGGAGAGATATTTCCACAGCTTTGTTTCAATGTGTCGCACTGCATGTAGACTGCCACCTAGAAAAGATGAAGGTAAAATATATATTAGAGTTGAAACGAACAAACTAATTAGAGATAGTTTGGTGAGAAGATTAATAGCAACTCAATCTGTTATAACGTACACACAAATTCTTGTCTCATGTAGGTACCGTTGATCCTTCGCTGTTTGTGGAACCCATTACAGAAGAGCGAGCTGCCCGAACATTATACCGTATTGAGCTTTTGAGAAAGGTTCGTGAGCAAGTATTGCGGCACCCACTCCTGGGGGCACGGCTGCAACTTTGTCGCCCTAGTTTGTACTTACCCGTCTGGTGGGAGTGTGGCAAACATGATCGTGATCTTCTCATCGGTGTTGCTAAGCATGGCTTGAGTAGAACTGACTTCTACATCCTCAATGACCCACAACTATCCTTCCTGGAGGCCCATCGGAACTATGTTCATAAAGAAAACCACAGATATCCAGTCCCAGGCTTGCCTCACCATCATTGCTGCTTGTATGATGCCAACCTTGGACATTGTCAGTCCCCACAACCTCCGGAGTATCACCACTCACCTTCACCCCACACGCCAACACAACTTGTTCATACTCATGGGCATCACCAGCCCACAGAAGGGGTAGTGTCGGAGCCAGGAAGTTCCCTGGGAATAGGTTCAGGAAACAGGGAAGGGTTTTTGGACTGCCCTCCATTAGATGACTCACTGGAGTTGGGGTCTTTACAACATGAAGGCTTGACATCAGACACACTACATAGCAAATCTGGTAAAGAGGCCTTCAACGGATTCCCGTTCAATTCTGCAACTGGTGGGCTGAATATGCTAAATTCATATGGTGTGCAGGGGGAGTTAAATGGGGCTCAAGGAGATATGGCGGACTCCATAGCTGGGAAACTTCGCAGCGATGTTCTGGTGGGAGAGCAAGGGTCCTCGGAGGAGACTGGCTTAATGGCTCCTTCTGTGGAACTCGATGAACTTCAAACTCCATGGGAAAGCTCAGAGCATGTTGAAACCTCTGACATGTTCAACGAGACTGATCCCATTTTGGGAGCACAAGCTTTGGAACCCAGCTTTTTGGATGCTCCTCAACCAGATGATGGACGGGAGGGTGATGAAACACTAACCGACTGTTTGAGCATGCCCAGTTCGGACTCTCAAAGCAACCCTGTCGAGCCACTGGCACCGAGCTTTATGTTGTTCAAAGACCTTAATGTTGGAGAGGCATCTGTTGATCAGACAGATTTATCATCCAGTCTTCCAGAATATGTTCCACCACCTCTTGGTCTCCCGGATGTTAGTCTTGACCAGGCAGATCCCATTAGTGAGGATCAAGAGGACAAGCTTAGTGACTCCAACATCACACATGGTGTTCCCAGTCCAGGAGAAGGTCCTGAAAGCATAGGATTCCATTTTGAGAAAGAGGACCTTTCTCCAGACAGTCTGAAGACTAAGGATTCTCAAGATGAAATTGACAAGATGCCTTCAATAGAGTCTCCAAGGGAAAATTGTCTTGAGGAATCCCAGAAAGAGGACTGCAGGGTGACATTTGATGATTCCAATGAAGGAGACTTGGAAGAATCTTACGAGAAGCCTCTGAGAGAGCCAGAAAAAGTGCCTTTAGAGGAGTCTTATGATTTGACTTGTGACGAGACCCTGCAGGAACCTTGTGAAGGGTATCAGCAAGACTCAGCGGAACGGCAATTGGTGGAAGAACCCTCTGAAGAACCCTGCAAAGAACCATCAGAGCCAATAGAAGAGTGCAATCTAACTAACACTACTCTCTCAACAGATTACCCTTTGCCTCCTTCTCTCCAATCATCTCCAACTACCTTACCTGACACCTCTGTATCTCCGGTCCTTGATGTAGTCCCAAAACAAGAGTTCCTCATGGATCCAGTGGTGTCAGATGTGAAGCCTGAGCCAGACAGCACTACGCAGACCCCTCACCTTGAGCAGACTGAGGTTTTGGATGTGAAGGACAAGATAAAAGACGAAGATGTAAAGACATCAGGTATTGTGGCTTTAGACTTCAGCTTTCTACCTTTTTTTATGTTTTGTTCTTGATTCTGTTGAATACTGACATATGTAGTAGTTCCAGGTCTGTTGACCACATTCATGTTTCTTAATACTAAGCAAAAAAAAAAATTCATTTTTTTATTACAAAACTAGTAATGGCAGCTTTGGCTATTTCCCCTTTTGGTGACAAACATCTTAAACCAGCAAAGCTGGTTTGCCTGTCTTGCTGATCCTCTAGCCTGGCCAAGTTGGTGTTCAGTTTGTTGGGCACCTGTTCTCCAAGTCTGACCACCTTATAAGTGTCCACAAACTAACAAGATCAGCTTGAGGTTGTTAGACCAGCAAACTAACTTTTTTAGTTGGCTATTTTAAGCTCACTTGTTTGGTACCATGAGGATGTACAAACCACTTTTAAGGACAAAACTGTATTAGGTCAAAAAGATTATCTAAGCAGAATAATTGACTCCTGACTGAAAATTATTGATGTTTTTCATTAGTTATTTCTAAACGTTGATGAACATTACATGCTGATGAATGATTGTTTCTCACAATGTTTTTAAAACCAAAGAAAACAAGTTTTATTTAGTCTCTGTCTAGCAACATGCTTTGAAAAAAGTATTTCTTTTTTTAGCATATTTGGGAGATGTTGATGCACCACGCTTTGCACTGCCCATGTGTGAGATGGCAGACAGTGTCCATGAAATAAGGGAACCAACCATTGCTCAGCTTTTACAGGAGAAAGCACTCTTGTCCTTCTCAGAGTGGCCTAAGGTATTGACATGTTAGTGATTGTTTCCTGCCTGTATTGTCTTTTTCCATGCCTCATTAATTATTAATACTGAAAATAGATATTGAATATATATTGCATATTCTACAGAATATGTGAAAATCTTGTCTTATAATGTAAATGGTAAAGTTGGTTTCAGCTCACAGCATACCATGTATCAGTCACCTATTGCTGCAGTTTGACCCATTTCATACACCGTCTTGTGTTTTTGCTCTCTACAGGACAGAGTGATCATCAACCGTATTGACAGTATCTGCCATACTATCTTAAAGGGGAAGTGGCCTTCCTCTAGTCAACAGTATGAGTCTCCCTCTGCATTGGCTAACACCTGCATGCCCAACAGTGCCCACCAGAGGGCAGGATTTCTGACTACCAGAATGCCTATATCTCAGAGCCTTAACTTCAACCTCCCACATACAATACCCCACTTACCAAAGGTAAGAAGATCACATCCACAGACAGGATGTTTTTCAAGGTGTCTGCAAATCCTTAAAAAGTTTTGAAATATCTTAAATTCAAAGCAAGTTTGGGAAATATCTTGAAATAAATTAAAGGAAAAACTTGGAAATATCAAGACATTTGATAGACAAGAGGCCTGAAAAGTCATGGAAATTAATGAGATCTTGAAATGTCATACACACACAGTCCCATTGATTTACAACTCTTGTCCCATAGGAGCGGTTAGTTGCCCCATCATTTCTCTCTGAGCTCAAACGTCCCAGGCGTGGGTTTGAATTCGAGGCAGAAGTTCTAGCGAAACCAAGCCATCTTGGAGAAAAGATCCAGGTTGGCGTGTCTCATCGTGCTAACACTCTTCTCCTTAATGGTTGGCAGGATGCCGCTATTGACCTCTCCAAACCAACAGAACTAACAGTTGGTGGAGACAGTGGGCCAATCAGTCATATGAGCCACACTGTCCAGTCAGCTCCCCACAAAATAACCGGATTAGGCTCCATACAAGGCTCACTGGGATTGGATATGGCTGGCATTTTGCAGGCTGGCTTAGTTCACCCTGTCACAGGGCAGATTGTCAACGGCAGTCTTCGTCGTGATGATTCAATGTTGAGACGGAGAAGAGGACGAAGAAGAAATGTAGAGACTACTGATCTCAGCTTTATGAAGGGACGAGCCATGAACCTGCCTGAACAACAGGTTTGTGGAACCGCATATCACTGAAATAGATACAATAGGACACCCAAAAAAGAACATGTCCCCATGTTATTCTGGCCTCAAAGTATTAGTTTTGTGAAACATAAAAGCAGATGTTCCACCTTATCCACCTTAAAAAAAAATCAGAAGTCGTATGGGCTGCTTTCATGTTGTTTTTTGGAGTTTATATTGTAAGTAAAAAGTAAATGCATCACTATTAAGATGGCTTTAAAAAATAAAAATAAAAAAAAATAAAAATAAAAATAAAAAATATATATATATATGTGTATATATATATGTAATGATTTTGAAAGAAATTTTTATTTTAAACTTAATTTAGCCTTTGATGCTTATGACACTAAAATAAATAAGTGAAAATAGTTCATATTTAATACTATTAATTAATATTTAATTTTATATATTAACAATATAATTTATTTAATTTATTTTTAACACTGTTAATATAAACATCTTTGTATATCTATATTGTTATATACATATATATAATATATATATTGTTTATCTTTGTATATTACACAGTGTGGGTCAGAGAGCAACAGCCAGCCTGTTGTGTCCTCAACATCCTCTCAGTCAGAATGCCCTCCATCCACCCCGACTACACTTCCTACTCACCCTCCAGCAAACTCTCCAGCTCCTCCAGCCTCAGAGACCCTGAATTTGAGCGTGGATAGGGAAACGGCCAATAAAGGCCTAATGGAATGGCTCCGACAAAACCCCAACTACAACATGGAGCTTTCTGCTTTTCCATCGGTTAGTTAGAAACAGAACAGTTTTATGTTGTGAGACTAAAAAGTAATATTTCTGTGGCTTTTTCTTTTGAGAATTATAAACATTCTAGATGACATGAATCAAAATTGACTATTTCTGAATTCATGTTGCTCTTGTTATTGGGCATAATTCCGTGCACATTATTCCGTAGTTTACACAATCCATTAAATTTCCATTGGATAAAATTATCACATTAGTAGTAGTACTTTACATTAGTGCTAAAATAGATGTGAATGCTGTTTCATGTTGACTTTAATTGTATTTTCTCAATACAATAAAAACACTTATTTTTAAGGTGCTTTAAACATTCACAATTAGGATCATTCAAATATCTTTCTGGATGAAAAAATTGTGTTGTCAACCTTTTTTAGTGTATACAGCTTATATACGCCTTAATAGAAATAATATAATTGACATTTAATACATTACTATAACTTAATTTATATAATATAATTGACATTTAATACATTACTATAACTTAATTTATATTGTATGTCTTTCATAGTCTCAGAATGCGAGCATGTTGCACAGTTTCTTGGAGCGTCCAAAGCAGAGAAGGCATCGCTGCAAAGATCCCACCAAGCTCGACGTCAGCTCTCTAACTGGAGAAGAGAGAGTCCCAGTAGTGCACAGAAACACAGGCCGCAGGGTAACAAAAACACACATACCATTTTTTGTTTTTGTTTGTTTCCTCAGATTGATTTCATTTAATTTTAATACCACAATTCCTCTGGTTGCAGCTTGGAGGCGCTATGGCTCCAGCCATTAAAGAGCTCTCTCGATGGCTGGATGCAAATTCAGAATACTCTGTGGCTCCTGATTGGGCGGATGTGGTGAAGCATTCAGTGAGTCCTAAATATTTTGTCTAGAAAGTGACAGACACTGAAGCCACTTGTGAATATGTAGTTTGTAGTAATACAGTATATATCAGTAATACTGTATATATGAGTAATACTTAATATATCTTAATTATCAAGGTTAAGCAGCTAAATGTTGCTTAAAGTTTAAAATAGAGTAGAGTTGAGACAGAATCGTAATAAGATCAGTCTGGCTCAAGCACCACAAAATCCTTATAGTTTTCCTTGGATGAAAAGCATTTGCTAAATGTCTGCTAATCTCTTGATGCCATTTCACAGATTCTGAGTTCATGTCATCTGCATGAAATCCCTCATAGGGATGTCTGTAATAGTCTATGCTATAGTCTGTAATACTGTATTGTATATTAATGTTATGTAAGTAGGGTGTCTAAATTAGTTTAAATGTCTAAAAATGATTTACTATTTTATCATTGAAAAAGTTTTGATTTTAGAAAATATCAAGTTTGAATTCTGCAATTGACCAATCAGAATCAAGAATATCACGGAGTTATAAACTATATTGTAGTACTTCATTTCTAATTAATTATTAAACGTAATTATCTTTAAACTTGTTCATTTATGTCCAAATTTAACTTATACTTTATTAATACAACCTTTGATGTACGGAATGAACATATATTGTTTTCATATCCCAGGGTTTTCTACCAGAGGGCAAATTCGCACGCATCCTCACTGGACCTGTGTGTCGGGATCCCGGTCCACGCAGAAGAGGCAGGCGACCCCGCAGCGAGATGCCCAAAGCCCCTGAGCTCCCGGCTGGCATGGCTCCGCTCTTCATGAACGGTGGACTCATTGGCAGCATGGACCTGGTTAGTTTACCCAATCTCCGCAATGTCCCTGGTATCCCACTCACCGGTATCATGGGCTTTCCTCATGGTTTCGCCACTGCTGTAACATCAGGAGATGATGCCAAGAATGGTCTCGGCATGTTGCCCATGATGCTCCATGGCATGGCGGCCGTGCAGCCGCCCATGTATAGCTCTCACATGAGTGGGATGATGAGTCAGTCACTTTCCACGGCGACATCCACTATGTCCACCGTAACTGCATCCACAACAGCGAGCGTGACTACGAACTCCGCAACCGTAACCTCAACCTCAAGCCCGCCGGATAGTTCGGATACTGCACTTCAGCGGGATAACACAAGCTCTCCGATGAGCACGGAGAACTGGATTAAGGAGGAAGCAAAGCAAGGAGGGGAAGAGAAAAAAGTGTCCGCTTCGGTGTCAACAGCTTCGGCCACTAGCAGCAGCAGTAGTAGTAGTTGCATCACAAGCACCGGCAGCCATTTGACCTTTAACCCCTTTCTAATCCCGGGAATGTCACATAGTCTGTTGTATCCGCATATGTTCTTGCCACCAGGCAGTATAATGGCACTACCCGCTATCCCTGCAGCAGACAGCACGGGCAGCCCTAAGAGGAAGAGGAAGAAGGTCAGAGAGGAAGGACTCATGGAGGGAAACGGGAACGTTGGTGTGCAGATGGACGGCGAGGAATCGAAGGGGGTTAAAGTCGAACAGACACCCGAACGAAAGAGCCAAGAGGGTGTAATGGAAGAAGATGGACATGATGTAAATTCAGCTCTGGTCAAAGATTCTTCTGACCATATACAAGATCCTTCTGAGGATAAAAGTACTGGAGAAAAGGAAAAAAACAAAACGGGAGAAGAACCTGAGCAAGATTGTCGAGGCCCGTGTGACGGTGGAGACTAGAATGCATCCTCACGTTTGGGCCGCAGTACTTTTGTGTGTGTCGTGTCGGTAAAAGTTTGTGTATAGGACTTTGATTATCAATGTATTGTTTATAGACCTGCCCTTGTAATTTCACTGACATCTACTCTACCTTCTGTGTGTGTGCTAAAGAAATAGACACTTGAAGCATGCAAACGCTCAGAGGTCTTGAATCCTACACAGGGGCAACATCATCATTGTTGTTAGCAGGTTCCTTTTGCATCATGGGAATGGACACTCAGAAGATTCTTTTTATTGACGGAGAATGCTCTTAGTGACCCCAAGATTAGGTGTTATTCACTGGCATCTTTCACAGATTCTCAGAAAGTGGTAGGATGTTGGTATTGTGCACAAAAAAAAGACAGCAGTCTCACTCCATAATGGTGGTTCGGATCATGCTTTTATAGTTGCATAAGACCTAGATTCATGTTTTGAAACATTTCTCAGAATAATGTAAAGAAAACGATCATCCCATTGGTAGATTACCAGCAGTGCTGCGTCTGATTCGTTCTTGATGGACCACAGTATTTTGTTCTTAGTTGCTTGCTGCTATGTATTCATTTTAGTCAAGATTTTAACCTAAATCTTTTACAAAGTTATAGATGGCATGAGTGCAACATGGTGAGTGCAATGGAAACTCAAAAAGAGCAAGGCTTGAAGTTGATGGCAAAGAACAATCCAAAACAAAATTGATTTTTCTTTTTGTTTTGTTTGTCTTAATGTTTTTGGTATCGTTTCCACATTGTCGCTTTTGATAAGGTGCCCCCGTTGCGATTCTTTTATATAGATGGTTATATGTACTTGGGGGTTCTACAAGTCCAAGGGCGAAGCATTAGTGCCATAGATGAGACTCGGTTTTAAAAGGTTTTGGTACATGGGCGTACAAAATAAAAGCCTGACGCAAAGCGTTTGTAGCAAAATTGTGAGAACTGTTTTAGTGAACTTAAAGGGATAGTCCCCTGTCATCATTTAGTCACCCTCATGTCATTCAAACATGTTTGACTGACTGGAGCACAAAAGCATAATGCTCACATTGCGCTTTTCCATACAATGAAAGCATAAAATGGCTGTCAAGCTTCAAAAATAACCATGCAACTACACTTTTCCCTCATGCGAAGCTATTGTGTGAATATAGAGCATAATTAATTTGGACTGTTTATAGTGTTTTTGTCCTTCTTGGAGCTTGATAAGACCTGGTCATTGTGCTTGTTTCACCGAAGAAAAGCAAGTCACACAGGTTTGAAAGTGAGTAAATGATGCCAGAAAGTTTTGTTTTGGGTGATATATTTCTTGACCCTGAATAAGACAAAAATATCTTTGCAAATTGCTCTCTTTTTTTGCATTCACTAAAGCCCTGTGGGTTAACAGAAAGATGTCAGACCATCTCGTTCTCATGGGTTTCATTGCTCTTGTTTTCTCTGGTTCATTTGAAAATATTGTAAAGTAAAACCTACCAAGATTTTTGAAAACCTGTAAATCTATCTAGCTGTATATTGCTCTTACTTTTGTTTACAAGGACACAATGTTATTTTTTTTCCTTGCCAGTATGTCTCATATTGGGGGGACGTGTGAAGAAAAAAAGCAGCACTAGTGAGTTGTTTTTATTATTTGAAATACTTTACACTAGTTGATAACCAGAGATGATTTAACTTGTTTTCTCCCCCAATCGCAACAGGGTCTCTCTTTTGTGGGAGTAGTCATTTTCCACCTTCTCATCTTACTCATTTTTTGTTTTCGGATGTGAAAACGTTTTTGCACAGTCTTTTTGGTGAATGTTTACCTGTAATTGTGTTCCGTCTTGTTTGTTTGTGTGTTTGTGTGGACGCATGCGCACGCTTACACATGTCACTTCTTGTACGTTTTGACCTATGTAAACCTGTACTGTATATTTCTTGTCTAAACAAAAAAAAAATCATGGTCACCTTCAAAAAACATGCTGTTGTTGCCTTGTCACACTATTTGTGACACCATAATGTAATTTATTTTGCTTTTATTTCTTTCACCTAATACGACATTTCCCTTTTCTCATCACATCTATCTTCTTGTGTTCACTTTGCAATGCCTTATTTAGCATTTTATATATGGATGTTTGTTACATCTTTATGTTGGGAAAATATATATCAAAGTACTTGTGTACAGTGTCAACATTTTGGGAAGCAGACTCAGTCATACAAATTAAAATGCAGACGCTGAAGTTGTACAGATACTGGCCTCTGTGAAGTGCTTTTCAAGTCGTAACACTTTTTAAATAAAATAACCAGGTCTATTTCCTCCCTCAACTCATTCAAAACAGTATTGCAAAGCACAAAGTCTATTTGACTTTCAAAAATGTCTCATTTTTAGTCTGAAAGCTTAGTTCTGATCTTTCTCTATTGTCCCTACACTACTGTCTCAGTAACATCTGGTGAACAAAAACCCACAGACCTCGTCTAGACCTCTGGATGATTACGTTACCCTCGCTTTTTGACATTTTAATAAGTTTGTAACTATTAAAGGCCTTCAAAACTTCAAGGAGAAGCACAGCCAGTATATGTATAACTGGAGAGTTCAGACTGTTAGGCTGAGAATACTGCATTGCTGGTTCTAAGTGTATTGATTTTATTAATGTACCGTTTGGTGGAAATATATAGTTTGAAAACCCAACAATATTATTTGAAATTTAAAAACACTCCTGTTTAATTCAATTGGAAACATGGCGTTTGAAAAGAAAGTCTCCCTGGTGCAGTATCTGGGCCCATTTGAAGATCAATGAATATCTATTCAATAACACTCCAAATAACCATTTTGGTCTTTCTTCCCCAACTGAAACGGTTTGGTAATTCATCCAAAAGTCTGATCATTTTCAAATTTTACCTGTATTTATTGTGTTTTACTGTCTCAGAGTTTTCTCGTTGTGTTTTGCAACATGTACATCAACTTTCTGTCTCCAGATTTTGGATGTTTTCCTATATTTGATTTCAACACGGATTCATTTTACTTTCCATAAAAGCTGAACTGTTCTGTAAATGGTAATTCTGACTGTATCCACGTGTAAAAATATGTCTCTGGATAATTGCTCCTGGATACTCTGAGAGCAAAAAGCCTTTCCCCTCAGCCCCCTACCTTCATTTTTCATGGATTAATCAAAGGGAGATTATTTAAGTAGCTTTGCATAATACATTTCTGATCGGGAACAAGAGAATTGGGAATTGTTGGGTACCATACGCCCTTGTCATTTGGTCATACTCTGTCTGCATTGAATATTTCCAATGCTTTAAATATGCACGTGGTAGGAGACTGGATTTTGCTTGGCCACTGTCAGTGTTTGCATGCCAGGACCTGCTAATAAGACCCAGTCTTTACTTTTGAAGCAGTTCCCATACTTAAGTGTATACAAGGCAGGCTATTATGGAGTGTTTCTTATAACAGAGCTGCTTAGCCAGACAGAATAAAATCCCGGGTCAAGTCCTTAGTGTTCAAGGCACATTAAAGCATCGTGTACAATGTAGAAATGCGCTTTCATCTCTATTGAGCCTATATTGGAAGTTCTGTTCCTCAAGATCTTGTAGAGTAATATTGAATGGATTTGATGCAACTAATAATGGTCAGTGTTCATGACAAGGAAGCACTGCAAGTTTGTGGTTACATTTGAAGCAAGTGCACTATATTGGGAAGATTACACAAGACAAAAAATTTAACATACTCTTGGTATGAAATCTGCAGCAATGCTGAGAGTTGTGGGTGTTTTTATAATTTTGTATTATTATTATTTGGGATATTTTATTTGTTTTGTTCAAATAGCTCCTGTACACCAATGTGGACCAATCATATATTTCAAACCATGGTATGTGATCTTTTATTGTGCAATAAAAGATGACTTTCAACTTTCAAGTCAATAAGTCTGATGTTAATCAGTTAGTTGTTGTATGCCAAACTTTTTTTTTAATATTAAAGTTTTTTTCTAGTTTTAATATGTAGATTTGCTGATATTCATTGTGTAGCATATAAGTTACACAAATACTTAATTACAATTATTTCTAATTAATTTATACTTTATATAAATATAAGTATTCATGGATAAATGTCACATAATACAAGATAAGTAAAGTTACAATTTAAAATAAGAGCAGTTTTGAAATTCACAAATAGTATTGCATAGACAATTTTGATTATTATATTTCGTACGAAGTGGTAATAATATAACATAAGTATGGAACAAAAGTAAAACAGCATCTATTTATATCCTTTACATTGTGTATAATATATTGGTAAACAGTGTAGGGTAGTTTAAATCCTCCATACTACCTCGCTGTCGTCTTTGTTGTTGTACTGACGCCATCTCGTCCTGTTCTCCCATTGGCTGAGAGGAGCCCGTTTTCGCGCCATTCGTATGTCTCGGCATTGTGGGATAGCATCAGGAGGTCAGCGGCTCTCCGGGTCAATTCCGTTTTACCCAAACACTTTTCTTTGGATATTAACGGATTTTACAGATTACAGCGATGCGGGGAGATGAAACTGATTCGGAGTCGGTTAAATCGGACGATGGCTCGATACGGAGGAATCTCGAGGCGCTTTGTCAAGAGCTCAATATGGACGAGGAGACGGCAGCCGAAGCGCTCCAGAACTTCAGCTCCATCTGGAACACGTACACGCTAGAGGTTCCACTTTAATTCACATTAACGTTAACGTTACCACAACAACCAGACGACCGGAACAGCTGTCATCTCACGCTCTGCCTTCAACTCACCCATGTTTTCATGCAGATATATAGTCCAAATAACCATTACCAGCTAGTAAAGCTTCCTTTACAGACCCTAACTATTCTAAGAGATTTCAACAAGTAACGTTAACGTTACGGGATTCACACTGGTGCTCTCCGTGGCGTACCATAAAATATACATTATTTACATGGCACTTCCAAGAATACTATAGTAGATGTATAAAATACCTTAGCAAAATACCATGGTACTACTAGATGAATTTCAAAGTGACAGTATTATCATCTGATTCCATTGGTTTACCATGGTATATCACCACAGTATTTTTTAATACCATATTGTGCCGTGGTAATTAAAGTACTTAAAATAATTTCACGGTCAATATCCAAAATATGTCAAAGTTATGATACCATTTTCAAAACAGAAAACGACAAACAAACAAACTTGACAGAGGCTTCTATATGTCACATGACATAAACAAAGAAAAGATGAAGTAATCTCAAGGGAATTCTGCGAAAGATAAAAAATTCAACACATTTCTTACTTTCAGATATAGAACATCTATGTATAGTAAACTTTTCTATACATGTTTACTAGTGGTGTTCATTATTCAAGCTTAACCATGTAAAGACAACATATGATTTTTTAAACTAACGTTACAGTTTATTGAACCTTCAGACAAAATAAAACGCATATGCATGTATTTTCTTTTCCTTTGTATCATATTTTATATGTTATGCTATTATGTTTAATATAGTATGATCTAGTGTGTATATTGAGCTCATAATCGATGAGAAAAAAATTAACAATATAATCAATTTGCTTATAATGAAGTTGCTTTAGTCCAGAAAATGTTAATCTTGAAATATTACTAACAATATAAAAGTTGTTTTTATGTTTACTTAATAAAAATAATAAATATTTCACAGCAGAAACACATGTGTAACATGACTTGAAGGTGGACATTAAAAGACATTTTGCATGCTAAAAAAATTTGAAGCATCAATTGGTAATTTAGAGGTCTTAAACATACATGGATTAAAAATGATACTGATACGTTAGGTTTTATGGGGTTAATTGAGCTGTACAACATATATAGCCTACCTTAATTCTTTCATGTGTTTGGTTGTCTCAGGGTGATGTCGTGCACTGGCTGGCCTGTTCTCTGTATGTTGCCTGTAGGAAGAGCTCTATCCCTACAGTGGGACGGGGCGTGATGGAGGGCAACTGTGTTTCCCTTACGAGGATCCTGCGCTCAGCCAAGCTCAGGTAAGGACCTCAAACAGGGATGGACAGGTGTCTGTGGGATGGACGTCATCTGTCGTAATTTCAGTTTATATAATGCAAAAGTTTTAGTTGTATTATTCTTAATGACTGTGGTAAACTATTCCAATATTTGCTCCCTATCACAGATAATGCTTTCTGACCAAAAGATGTTTGTTTATGGCACTTCATAATCCCCTCTAATGACAGACCTGGTACCAATATGACCTCTGTTTTATGCCAGACCTTATAAATAAAACGCGCATAATTGATATTTTCAAAATTTTCAAAACTCAATAAATTGTGTTTTGTTTTTTATAGAATTTTGCAGTAATGAAATGAGAGTTTTTTTTTTCTCAAACATTTGTATCGCCTTCTCATACAGTGTTTCTATTAACTTTAGAGTTGTGTCACCTGTGAATGACCAACTATTGAAACAATTCTGGATATGTGAAAAAATCATTGAATGTAAATACAACCTTGCAGCACCGACTGTCAAGAATGGCCTAATGTACTTAAAATTCTTTAAATAAAATTTTACAAAATTAGACAGCTTTGAGAGTCGAATCCAAAGTAACCCCAAGATACGTAAACTCTTTAACAACTTCAAGCTCCTCCCCTCTCAGGAATACATTTGAATGTGTCATCTCTACTAACTGTTTTGAAAATATCATACACACAGTTTATTTTTTGTGTTCAATAATAAACCTGTCCTGGTAACCCAATCCTGAATATCGGTCATAACAGAAGTCAAGTCCATAGACGTCCTTTGCTTTGGAGTTTTTTAATGCATCAATAATATTTGCTACTTCTAATTCAATTATTTCATCTATTTGAAAAATATGTTGATCAAATGTATATGTCTGTAAGTACTGTCTTTTATAGTAAAAAGCTGGGTTAGTTCATCATCTGAATTTATAAAATGTGCATTAAAATTATTAGCTGTAGTTCAAGAATCCTTTACTAAAATGTTGTTATATTTAAGTTCAAAACTTTTATCCTTGTTCTTTTGTTTTTTCAGCTAATTTATTAATGGTTTTCCAGATTTTTTTTCCCATCCTTTTTGACCCCTCAATAATGTTTATTGAAAAACTGGCTTTGGCCTTTCGTAAAGTCTGTATTACTTTATTCCTCATAGAAGTATATTTATATCGATTAGTTAAAAAACCTGAATTCAACAATTTTTTAAGGAGCTGATCTCTATCCTTCATCAATTTCCTACATTCATTGTTAACCCAGGGCAACGTATTCCCTTTTATTTTTGTTAACCGTCCCCTTCTAGTAAACAACTCAAACATTTCTTTACCTTTTCCCAAAAAAATAATCACAGCCTCTCTCTGTTTTCGCTTTGCAGGACTTCACTCCAATCAATCTCTTTTAAAGCTATTTAAAAGCGTTATTAGATTTTGTTTCTGGTTTTTAGGGACTAAATCACAATATGCAGCGGTTTTAAATTAATTTAAAAAACGTTGCTTTGTTAGTTTTCTTGAAAAAAATTACATTATGATCAGACAGCCCTGTCAAAAGGTTATAATGCTTTCAAATTCTTTCAGGTTTATTTGTATAGATCTATTCTATTTTTAGAGCGAGGGGTTATTCTAGTTGGCTTATCTATCAGTTATGTAAAGTTAAAATAGTCCAAAATCTGTTTTACATTTTTTCTTTTTCTAAATGATAATTACTTCCTTTTTATTTTAAATAAATGTAGGTGTGTATGTTAAGATGTGAATGTTGTGTTATGTCTTTCTTCTAGTTTAATCCAGTTCTTCAGCAAGATGAAGAAATGGTCGGACATGTCGAACCTCTCTCAGGATTTCCGTAGCCGCATAGGTCGACTAGAGCGCAATTTCGAAGTGTCGACAGTGATTTTCCGGAAGTTTGAGCCAATATTTCTGGACATGTTTCAAAATCCTCAGGGTGAACCTCCTCGCCTGCCTAGAAGCCGCAAACACCGGTAAAACAGCCTTCCTTTTATCGACTTTCTCAGCTTTCTTTTGAAAAAGAAAATGGTTACAAATATATTTCTTTCTGTGTAGGCGTCTTCCATGCCACATCAGTGACGTCTTCAAGTTCTGTTGGACTCTCTTTGTGTATACAAAAGGTAAGCTAACTGAAATAAGCCTTCCCTGTTTAAACCATAGACCGTCATTACACTTTAGATAAATAATGCTATTAACAACATAAAATAAATCAGTTCATTAATTCACAGTAATAATGAATGCATAATTTGTGTGGTTTTAGCATCAAACAAAACCCTATGCATGAAGTCTCTTCTGCTCTGCAAGGCTGCATTAAAATGACAGAATATTGAAAAAATATTTTAAAATGCAGTTTATTCTTGTGATGCAAAGCTGAATTTTCAGCATCTTTACTCCAGTCTTCAGTGTCACATAATCCTTCAGAAATCATTCTGATGATTTGCTGCTCAAGAAACATTTCGGGAGCACTTTATTTTAAAATCCTGTTTCGCATGAACGTACTTATTGTATTAATGACACCAACTGGGTAATAACTAGGTATTAGCCTTGAACCTACCCCTAAACCTTAGTTACCTTTCACTAATCGGTTCTTTTGTGGGTAAGTACACTGTAAGTACATTGAAAGTGCACATACTGTAAAATAAAGTGCAACCAACATTTATTATTTATTGTCAATGCAGAATACAGTTGTATTTTAATGGAGTACTTGCTGAATAGCAGCATTAATTTCTTTTAAAACAATCTTACTGACCCCAAACTTTTAAACAGTAGTGTATTTTAATCTATGTACAGATTTGGCCAAAACTTTCTTGCTGACTTATCTGAACGTTATAGTAAACTTAATGACATAATTTCTACTTTATTCCAGGTAATTTCTGCATGATTGGAGATGACCTGGTGAACTCCTATCACCTCCTGCTCTGCTGTCTGGACCTGGTGTTTTGCAACGCTCTCATGTGCTCCAACAGGAAAGATCTCATCAATCAACACTTCAGAGGTAAAGTTCCCTTCACCTTGCTGTGAGAGAATATGTTTCCTTGATTGATTGTTTACAAATCATTATCCTTAAAAAGGCAGACAGAGATAAGTGAGCCCATTGCTTGCGTTAGAGGAGTTACTAGCCAAGGTAGTGCACTTAGTTTTGAGACATTTCTAATTGATAAAGTTAATGTGCTGTTGACTGAATAGGTGAAGTTGTAATGCATTTAAAATTGTACAACTTATTATAACTACTAATTAATGACTGTATTAAATGTTCTGAGCTCTGTTTTTTTCCTGTATTACCTGTTGAAGTAGGAAGTTGTGGCAAGCAACAGAACATATCAAAGTTCTTCTCCCCTAATAGCTTTTAGTTTATGTAAATAATAATGCACTTAACAGTTTCAGTCCACTTCATTTAGTCAACTTTGAGTACACACACTAGCATACAGATGCCACAAGTTAGAACTAAAACGTGAACTAAAAACTTGAGTTTCATTTCAGGTAATCTTTTAAGATCACCTGAAATGAAACTCAAGTTATAATCAGATTTTCAGGAGCTATTTGTTTCTATCACACATAATTTGGGGCTCTTGCATTAAATAGATTCCTAACTGACACATAGTGGTTTAAAACCTTTTACAACACTCTACAACAATCCTGAATGAATCTCTTACACCAATTACTGTATTGTTTTTATCAGATTCGATTACAGGTTGATTTGTATCTGTGACAAATAAACATGTAAATGCTTCGTTGAGAGTCTGTTGCTCACTTTGTGTAGGACTGCCAAAAGACACAGAAAACTTGGAGGAGATGCCCTGTGTCATTGACAAGTTGTGTGAACTGCATGATGGTTTGGTGGTGGAGGCCAAAGGCATAAAGGAGCACTACTTCAAACCCTACATAAAGACACTGTTTGAGAAAAAAGTGAGGAATACGCACTTTTACAATCAATCTACACTGCTAGAACAACACAATTGCTGGTTTGCAGCTTGGTCAGGCTTCCCACAATCTCAAATTATTCCTTTTATTTTTTGTCAGATATTAAAAGGTGATGCTGACACTCTAACTGAATTACTGGACACCCCAAATTTCCAAGACAACAAGTAAGCATATGCCATGAAATTTATTTAAACAAAATGCATATGAACAAAATTGAATGCCTTTTTTCAGTATGCACCTGTATATTAATCTATTTGTCTTTTCAGTAAAGCCATAAATCGTGAGTATGAGGAATATGTTTTGACTGTGGGGGATTTTGACGAGCGAGTGTTTTTGGGGGCCGATGCAGATGAGGAGATCGGCACACCTCGCAAAACCCCCGCTGAACCTCCGTCAGGTCAACTATCTGCCCGCATGCAGGTGGAGAACAACCTTCAGCAGCACTTTGAAAAGGTACTGAAGCTTTCTATCTCTGTTGCTACATTACAGTAACATTTAACATCCTGATTGTCAAACTTAGTGTACATATTTAGTAATTGATATTTAATCTAAGTTTGGGGTTGTGAGATCTCACCAAGGCTGCATTTATTCGATAAAAATACAGTTTTACAGTATATATTGTAGAATGTAATTAATTCCTGTGATGGCAATTCTGTTTTTTTTTTTAGCATCATTAGTCCAGTCTTCTGTGCCACATGATCCTTCAGAAATCATTCTAATGTGCTGATTTTGTGCACAAGAAGCATTTCTTATTATTATCATCTATATTATATCCTTTAAAAAAACATTTTGACCCCAAACCTTTGAATGCTGGTGTATGTCGTTTGACTTATCCTGCTGTGTTTTTGTGTAGACACGGTCCCTTGCTCCCTCTACACCTCTAACGGGTCGACGGTATTTGAAGGAGAAAGAGGTGCTGGTCACCCCCGTTTCCTCAGCCACCCAAAGTGTGAGCCGACTGCAGAGCATGGTGTCCGGCCTACGAAACGCACCAAGCGATGCTCTGGTCCAAATCTTTAAGCAAGTATCAAAGCCAAAACCAAACCATGCACAAATAGTTAGATTTTTGAAATAAGACATGGATGTTCATCTGAGCATGCATAACCCATCATGATGGCCCTCAGGCTTCAGTCTGTTTACTTATAGAGATTTTGTTTTATTTTCACCATAATTCTATAGTTCCTGCTCTCGAAATCCCACTGAATCCATTCTGAACCGAGTGAAGACCATGGGAGAGATGTTTAAACAGGCCTACACCAAACCCACGGATGACCTGCCAGGAGCACATATGGGTCAGACATGCTGCACATAAAAAAAAAGTTAACTGTTATGAAAAACCTCACATTTTATCATATAACTGAGTGCAGGTTTTTGTGTGTAGATTTCGCAGAGAATCGTCTGAAGCTGGCAGAGATCTTGTACTTCAAGATCCTGGAGAATATCATGACTCTGGAGATGAAGAGATTACAGGGCAAAGATATGGCGGTAAGTCTCCATGCCTGGGAAATAATATAAATATGCTTGTAAATTTTAACTCTTCACTTCACAGTTTATATCACCAAACAGTAAGAGGAAAACAGATTTTGCCAAATATTATTTAAATGTTTTTTATCTACAGCTCTCACGGTCTGCTTTTGTGTGAGATTGTCACCTCTTCCTCTCTCCTCCTGATCTCTATCAGGTCCTGTTAGAGCAGGAGGTGCTCCATTGCTCTCTGTTGGCGTGCTGTCTGGAGGTGGTGCTGTTTGCGTACAGCTCTCAAAGAACCTTCCCATGGATACTGGAAATCTTACAGATCCCACCTTTCTACTTTTACAAGGTACTGAACGGTGTCAGCTAGGATCGTAGTTGATCCGTACAGACCAGGCCCCATCATTCAGCACGCATGTTAACGCGTATTAATTGCAAAGTTCAACCATCATGGAGTAAAAGTTTATCATTTGCACATGTTTTGTCTTGCCAGTTTACACATTCAAGTTATTTAAAACCATTCCAGTGCAAGAATAGGCGAAAGAGAACTTAATTACCTTAATACTCGTGCACTATTGTATGTGCGCGAACACCAAATTGATTCCTCTTTCACATGTCCTTGCGCTTGAACAGAAATCTGCACACTAAATTATGTCAAAATACTCATCTCTGCAAGTATTCTTGTAAACAGTCTGTTATATCTTAAGTGACCGTAAACAGCTGAGAAAGAAATCTGATGTGTATCATATTGGATCCGTGCATTAGGTCTTAAAGGGATACTCCACCGGTTTTTCATATTAAACTGTTATTCCCTTAACTAAGACGAGTTGATACATACCTCTCTCGTCTCAGTGCGTGCACTAAATCGCTCTGTCTTGCGGAGAAACTTTGTTAGCACTTAGCTTAGCCCAGTTCATTCAATAGGATCCAAGCAGAGAAGCGACCAAACACCTCCACGTTTCCCCTATTTAAATACAGTTACTAGAGTAGTGTAACTCGACCTCTCCTCCTCCCTCACATTTCCGTCAATAGAACCAATGGCAGCGGGGGGAGAGGATTTTTCACGAGTGATGATATTACTGCGCCGAGTCGAAGTGCTCCCAAGCACTTGCTATGGTATTCCGCCATACAATATAGTTATCCATTTTACACGCTTAGAAAAGCGTGTCGAAGTTGGTCTTGGTCGAGTTACACTACTCTAGTAACTGTATTTAAAAACGTGGAGGTGTTTGGTCGCTTCTCTGCTTGGATCCTATTGAATGAACTGGGCTAAGCTAAGTGATAACAAAGTTTCGCCGCAAGACAGAGCGATTTAGTGCACGCACTGAGAAGAGAGAGGTATGCATCAACTCGTCTTAGTTAAGTGAATAACATAGTTTAATATGAAAAACCGGTGGAGTATCAATTTAAAGTGACAGCAGCCTATAAATACCTGCTGCTGTCTGTGTCATTAATGTTAATCAATCAACAAAAGACAGCTTTAATCTATATTTAATTCATACTGTTGACACTATAGTGTTATTATACATTTAGGCTTAACTTCTGAATACTATTTAGACTGTACATTATTTGTAACTTTGTCATATTGTGTTTATCTATGCTTCTAATTAGTGTACAGGCATTAGTTTTGTGTATTAGTTTTGTTCTTTCCGATCCGATCTGTGACTCAAAAACTATAATATGATCTGAACCATGAGTTTTGTGATCCGATTAACCACTAGTGTCAGCTCATATTATCTGCTTTCAGAGACACTTCAGTTTTAGGGTATGGTTTTTATCCTTGTTAGAGTTTTTAGTGTACTATTGCATCACATTGCAGTGTAGATGTGTCTCTGAAGATCACAACAAACTGTTAAGTGCTTTTAAAGAAAACTGAAACACAAAGTAAATGTTCATGATGTGTTTGTGAAGGTGATTGAGGTGTTCATCCGCTCTGAGGAGGGTTTGTCCCGAGACATGGTGAAGCATTTGAACAGTATCGAGGAGCAGGTGCTAGAAAGCAAAGCCTGGACTAGAGGCTCTGCCCTGTGGAACGCGCTTAACAAATCTAACAATAAAATCCCTACTGTGGAAGAGGTATACACACACACTCACAAACTGCTTTGTTGGGAGAACAGATTGTATAAGCGTCATGGGGGTCATTTATATAACAGATATTTTCTACTTTGTGTGTGTTTCTTAGGTAAATTTTTCCAATAGTTTTGACACAGGCAACAATGCAGGCGGTCCCACACACCTGCCGTTGGTAGCGCTATCCCCCATCATCCATCCTCGCATCAGAGAGGTCCGCACAGGCCTGGGCTCCAGCGCACGCAAAGGTACTATACGTCTCAAAATGAGGCTGCCCTCTATGATGCTTGGCTTTAAGACCCTATAAATGTTTATAATTGAAGGGGATATTCTAGAGAGCATTTGATTGACCAAAATATCTTGATTATGAACATATTTGGTCCATTTACAATTTTAAAATGCATATATAAATTTTTGGTATTTATTCTATATTTATTATTTTTATATTATTCATTTAAATTGTTTCCCCCTAAGCATACACGACCTCAAAACTAACCGACTTAAAACCACAAAAAAGATTGGCTTAGATTGGCTTTAATTATTTCTTTGAATATTGAATCAGATGTACTAATTTGAATAATACTTTTGTCCTTTCTCTTAGACGTCCCTCAATCTCCCCTCTCTCTCCACGAACGCTACAGCTCTCCAGCGGCTGGCAGCGCTAAGAGACGCTTGTTTGGAGAGGACGCTCCACCACAGTCCCCAGTGAAAAGAATCTCAGTCACTCCCATCAAAATCATCCCCAACTCCATGGAAAACAACCAGAACACCACCGCCACAACGACTGTCATCTCCATGGCAACTATAAGCGGCCAGCAGCTCACTATTCCACTGCCAAGTACCACTCTTATTTTTTTTCAACCTCTCATAGCAAGCAAAACATTTCCCAAAAAGATGCTTGTTCGATTTTGTTGTTGATGTGCTGGTGTTCCGTATCCTTTAGTGATGAAAAATGAGATGGGCGGCATCACAGTCATCCAACTTCAGGCCAATGAGATGAACCCTCTCACGGGCCATGTCTTACTGACTGCCTCTCCTAGCCGAAGCGCAGCTCCGGTCGCCAGCTCCGACACACAGCCTCTGGTAACCAGCAAACCCCGCCGCACTGGATCCCTCGCGCTATTCTTCAGGAAGGTGAGGAAGAGTGTTTTTTGCTGACTTACACCATCTGTGCTTTTTGAACGAAGGTCTTTTTTTAGCTGAAGTGTATAATTCTGTTGCTCGTTCTTTCAGGTGTATCATTTAGCCAGCGTGCGTCTGCGAGACCTGTGTCTGAAGCTGGATATCTCCTCAGAGCTGCGAGGGAAGATCTGGACGTGTTTCGAGCATTTTCTGCTGCACTGCACTGACCTGATGAAGGACAGACACCTGGACCAGCTGCTGCTCTGTGCCGTCTACATTATATCGAAGGTACATCTTTTAGATGCAGAGCTAGAAATGTCTTTCATGCCGACCATGGGTGCAATTATTTGATCAAAAATACAGTATAGACTGTAATATTTTGAAATATTATTACAATTTAAAAGAACGGTTTTCTATTTTAATATATTTGAAAATGTAATTCATTCCTGTGATGCAAAGCTGAATTTTCAGCATCATTACTCCAGTCTTCAGTGTCACATGATCCTTCAGAAATCATTCTAATATGCTGATTTGCTGCTCAAGAAACATTTATAATTATCAATGTTGAAAACAGTTGTGCAGCTTTTGTGGAAACTGATAATTTGTTTTCCTCAGGATTTTTTTATGAATAGAAAGTTCAAAAGAACAACATTCATTTGAAATATAAATCTTTTGTAACATTGTAAATGTCTTTACTGTAACATTTTATCAGATAAATGCATCTTTGCTGAATAAATGTTTTCAGTTAAAAAAAAATCTTGACCCCAAATATATATTACTGAAGTATTCTCTAATCATCAGATGGGAATATAATATCAAACATTTTCACTTAAATTTTCTTTTTTAATTCACTTTCTTCTTCTGCAGATTACAAAAGAAGAGCACACTTTTCAGGACATTATGAAATGCTACCGAACCCAACCTCAGGCCCACAGTCACGTGAGTATCAACAGTCTTGGTCTTTCCAAACCTGCGATGTGGAATTGCACATAAATATTATAGATAAAGGTACAAGATGGCTGCGTGCCCCAGCTTCCTGATGTCAAAAAGCTTGGAATTTGAGCTGTGATGAGAGTACATATGAGGCATCCACAACATCCTGTTTGTAGGTGTACCGCAGTGTTTTACTGAAGAGGCATCCCAGAGAGCAGCAGGCAGATGAGAACATGGAAGTGGATCCACCAGCAGAACAGTGTAAGAATGATGTAGACAAAGTCCCAGATGTCTCTTTTGTCTTTTTTTTAAGCACAATATTACACTAATGTTCAAAATTAATATTGATCAAAAGTAACCGTAAATACATTTATATTCAGAATATTTCAATTTCAAATAAATGTTTTTTTTTAACTTTCTATTCATCAAATAATCCTGAAAAAAATGAATCATGTTTTTGATAATAAACATTAATAATAAGAAGAAATGTTTTTTGAGCATCAAATCAGCATATTAGAATGATTTCTGAAGGATCATGTGACACTGAAGACTGGAGTAATGATGCTGAAAATTCAGCTTTGATCACAGGAATAAATTACATTTCAAAATGTATTAAAATACGAAACCTGTATTTTAAATTGTAATATTTCACATTCTCACTGTTTTTACCATATATTAATCAAATAAATGCCTTTGTGAGCATAAGAGACTTCTTTCAAAAACACAAAAAATCTTTCTGACCCCAAACCTTTGAATGGTTGTGTATGTATGTTTTTAATTCTGGTTATGTTTGCAGCCAATGAGAGGATGGAACAGGCTGACAGCGAATCAGAGGACAGAGGAGACCTCATCCAGTTCTATAACTCTGTTTATGTGTTAAAGATGAAATCATTCGCTCTCAAATATGCACATTCCACGCTTGATAACAAGGTTGGTGAATTATTTTGATTCCTTTTGAAAATCATGTCTTTAATATATTTTTTAGACAGTTAGGAAACGTGCATTTCACTCTTCCTCTCTGTTTCTCTATAAAGATGGAGGCTCCTCCATTATCTCCATTCCCATCGGTTCGGGCTCAGCCTCTCTCTCCTCGCCGTGTGTCTCAGAGACACTCCATCTTTGTCTCTCCTCATAAAAACGGCTCGAGTCTCACCCCCAGTGCCTACACGTACAAGTTCACTGGCAGCCCATCAAAGGTTGGTCACAACGCACATCAACAGCAACAATTCCCTTAAAGGGATATTTCATGAAAATTTTTTAATTGCCATAATTTATTCATCCTAATGTCGTTCCAAACCTGTATGCTTGCCTTTCGATCACAAGGAAGATAATTTGAGAAATGTCCATAGAATGAAATACAATGCAACTGGGTACTACTAATATAGTCTCTGTAACTGATTATTACAGTTAAAAATTAGTTAGTTTCATCACTATCCTTTTATTTTTTTATTTTTTGCAAACTCCTAATGACCTCCATAAAATAGATATAGATAGATTGAGGTTTTTCAGTTATGGCTGTGGTTAAAGCCTTCTACTTTCTCTTCAGGAGCTGAGTGACATAAACCAGATGATCCGTCAGGGTGGGGTGAGCAAAAAGCGGGCGTTCACAATGGATGGCGATGAGACCGAGTCTCCATCTAAATGCCTCCGGCAGGAGAACGACGACGTGCTGCTCAAACGCCTGCAGGATGTGGTCAGTGAGAGAGCAAGTCTCTGACCTGTGGGACGCCCAGTCTCATTATAGACCCAAGAAAAAGCCAAAAACTCTTCCTATGTGCTGCTCAACGACTCCAGGATGTAGAGAGGGATGCGACAACAATCAGTCTCTTATCAGTTTAGAATCGAGCGCATTAATTGTCACAGAACAACAACAAAGCCAAAAACCATCACAGCTCATGTGTCTTGACTGATTTTTGATCAACCCCATGTGGGGTTTACTAGAACACCACGTTTTCTGAAGATCAGGGAGATCAGTACAAATTTAAATGATTTGTATTGAATCTAAGAAACATGTATCACGTTTTTTCACGATTCGCAACATCCTTTCATTATGAATTGTTTCTTTATTACAGAGATATTCTGTAGCTTTTGCTTTCTCAATCAAGTCACGTGACCATCGTTTTTGCAGTGGACGAGACGGTCTCAAGTATGTAAAGAATCTCCCAGTCGTTTATATTCCCTCATATTCTGTAGCAATATGAAAGGAACATTTTATATTAGTGATTTTTTTAAATTTTATTCAAATTATATAATGTCACAATGTACATGGCAATTCAACCTCGCTTTTGTGTGAGCGTGAATTTGAGCGTGTGTGTGGTGAACAAACACAAAGGTCATTTTAAAGTTTTGCAACTCTCCTGCAAATGCTCTGTGCAGCTCTATATTCAGATGTGTGGTATCTACACCTCTCCATTAATTATGTATTATGCCTTTTAAGGTTCAATCATTTTCTCTTATTAGTACAGTTTGTTTGTTTTCCGAAATGGTCATGTTTACAGTTATTTTTAACATTTAGATGTTAAATTTGTTGATGTATTTTTTTCATTGTCGTGTGTGTGTGTGTGTGTGTGTGTGTGTGTGTGTGTGTGTGTGTGTGTGTGTGTGTGTGTGTGTGTGTGTGTGTGTGTGTGTGTGTGTGTGTGTGTGTGTGTGTGTGTGTGGTGTACAATAACTTAACACTTTTTTTTTAACAGTGCTGTTATAATTGTGTTATTTGTTTCTGCTCATGTTTTTCAGTCAAGTAACTTTTATTGGTCACATGCCAAAAATGAGTAGTGAAATGCTTTTTGTCCCTTCAAATCATGTGACCTGTCTAGTGCTATAGCAAGCTGTATCTGTATTTCTCAGTATTGACCGTTAATTTGGAATTGACATTTCAATTCTTGTAGAAACCTTGTTTATTTTATCCATTTATGTTCTTTTGCCTTCATCTAACTCGATGTCCAACACTGTTGATCTCTTTGCAGTTGGTGCTTTGTATTGTAGCTTTGGAATATCCTCTAAAATATCTGCTTATACATCCTCCATATTTTAAGTTTAGAAATAATTCTTCACACTCTACGTTTTCCTCCAAAAAACATGTTTTTTTTTCAGTGACTGTCTGTAATTTATTTTAATTGTATTTGTTGGTTTGACCAATCAGCTGTTGGTCTGTTCTACAGTCAGTGCCTTAGCATGTACATAACAATAAAACATGTTTTATCAATTCCCAAAATCGTTTTTCTATATTTATAGGAATTGCTTGCTTCAGAAGATCTCATGTGGCACTGTTTTCAGGCTCATTTCTGCAGGTTTGACCCAGAGATGTAGGATATATTTGTGATCTGGAGAGCTCTGATCTAACCATAAACCCACATAAGATGATATTTTAATTTACCTGCAATACAGTCAACTTTGGAATCTGCAAAATGAATTGGGCTCTAAGGGTTCACGTTCATCCGAGCAACATTGTAGGAAAATAAATGTAGATTTACCTGGATTCATGGATAATGTCCCTGATATCCTTTAACTTTATTGTTGACCACTCTTAGCACCCTTATTGAATGGTTTGGCTTTTAATTAATTTGGTTACTGAACTACAGTGGTGTCCAAAAGTCATGTCTGGAGGGGATATTTGAATTTACCTACAAGTTAATTGAAACCAAAATATGAGGATTTGTTTTATATTAGGGAAGAACAAAACACTCTGGTTAAGATATTTAACTGGCAAAAAAAAAATGTAATATGCAAAAAATTTTAAATAAAAAGCTCACAGGAAAAAGCACACACTGACTACAACATAATCAGTTGTTAAAATTGCATTTTGTTTTTGAAATTATGTTCATAATTTCTTTGTATGACAGCCTGGCCAAAAATTATTTTGCACCATTTGGCAGGTTTCATTGCTTTATCACAAATAAAACAATTGACTGCACGCTCACAAAACCTTTAACAAGTTTATAATAATCAAATATCTCAATTTTCCTTGGCCTGACATCACTTTTGGCCCCTACTGTATGTCCAAATCAAAATAAATGTTTCAATGTATCTTCTTATTCCCCAAAAATGCAGTATGTACCATTCATTATATATCATATAATAATAAAATAATAATAATAATCATTAAAAAAAATCCGAAAAAACGTTCAAATATACTACTAAGATAACATCCCATCGAAAAGGGCTAATATAAATATGTATTCATCCAAACGCAGATACACAATGAAAGCACCTAATTATTACTGTACGTATTACTGAAATAAGTGAACGATTTGTGATTATATTTCATGTTCTGCCGCTAGAGGGCTGCCGCGGCCTGTCAGTCTGAGCCAATCAGAAAGTTCCGAACGAGTGACGTACATACGTCATGTATTAGCAGGCCTTGCCTTCGTGATGCGCGAGAGTAGAATCAACTGATGTTTTGAGTCAATGAACCCCCTAATGTTACGTGATTGCCCAAGGTTTCCACGCCGCGAAATGTATGAAGAAATGTCAGTAGAGAGAAACTGGACGGACACCGAGACGAGGGCGCTGCTGTACATCCGACAGGACGAAGAAATCAGCAGGCAAATCAGCGGGACCGTTCGCGATTCTCTTATTTACGCCGAAATATCGAGGCTCCTTCGGGCGCAGGGCATCCACAGAACCAAGCGACAGGTCACCACCAAACTGAAAACACTCAAGCAGAAGTTCCTGAAAATTCACGAGCATCACAAAAACACCGGGCACGGCAGGGTGTACTGGAATTATTATGATCTCTGCAAGTCCATTTGGGGCTGCAACCGCCCTACGAACACTTCAACACTTCATAATAATGTGAAACTCGAAGAGCCCCAGAGTACATCCATCGAGGACGCGCGGAATGAGAGCAGGAGCACATCCACTGATATCGACGTGTCCGTCAGTCAGGACGCGGAGACGGAGGACATGATGACAGGAGGTGCGTTGACGCGCACTGCATGTTAAATACAACGCAGTCTAGACAGTATGTTAGATAATGCGCACTATACACTGCATGTCGCTTATACACAAACTGTGCAATGATAAACTGTGCAAACAGTGTGCAATTATAAACATGACAAACACTATACAGTACTGTGCAAAAGTCTTAGGCACGACAATAAAAGGAATGAATGAATGAAATAGTGTGTCAGTAGCCTAGGAAATATCAGTTTACATTGCAGGCAGGTTTCTTCAAGCGTCATGGAGATGTTTCTAAAGTTCTTCTGGATTTAGTCTGTCTCAGTTTTTTCTGTTTCTTCATGTAATCCCAGACGGATTCGATGATGTTGAGATCAGATTTTCGCCGGCTGCTGTCAGACTCATTGTGCAGACAAACCTCTCACTGGATTATTCCAATTAATGGCAAAATGAATGTTTGGATATGTAAACTGATATTTTCTTATCGCACACTCAGCAAAAGATATAGCTTAAATAACTGGCGTAAAACAATTATTATTATTTTTTGGGTGCCTAAGAATGTGCCTAAGACTTTTGCACAGTACTGTACATTGCTGTAAAATGGCCTTACTTGGATGTTAATTTGGCTATTTTATGTGCAATACGGTTTATTTAACATTTTTAATTTCCCAAACAAATAATAAGTGAAGGGAACGCTGTGTTTTGCCTACAATACTAGCTTTATAGCTACTTCCTAATGCATAGCATACATTAGTAATGTGCACAAAGTAAAGTTGGTTCAAAATAGCTTGTAAGTATGCAGTATGCTATCTTGTTGTCATACGACCTCTTTTGCATGTTTAATTCCACAAGTAGTGTCCAGTTATCATAATCTCAGATCTAAATAGGGTTGCAGAATTCTGGGAATTTTCAAAGTTGGAAACTTTCCATGGGAATAAACGGGACATTTGCAAAATTGCAGGTTGGCCTATACCAGGAAACTTTGATGTAGTTGGAAAAAACATGTTAAAACAACCATATTTAATGCAAATTCAGTTGAATTTTCTGTGCATTCCTCAATCACATGCTCACTACTTCCTGCAGAGCTCTTGAGGCCACGCCCCCTGCATGCACTGTGCATTCCTCCATCACATGCTCAGATCATTTCTAGAATCCTGCACAGACACTACAGCAGCACTATTGAAGCCACAATACTTAATTTAAGCCCAAGGACTACATCAAGTCAAGTAAGTTTTGATGACATTACCAGGGTAAACATATTTGACCTATGGTCTTAAAGTTAAACTATCAAATACAAAATCAAAATGTGTTTATACAGTAGCTAGCTAGCCAGTAAATCAGATATGCTAAATGTAAGCTAGCTAATACAATTTCATTGACAATTGAAGAGGCTAGCTATCATACCTTCTGCATGGCATTGCATTAGTTTTCATTACAAGCTTTTTTCTAATCTTGTTCTACAGAACAATGCCACGTGCGCCATCTGATGTTTGGATACATTTCACCTCAGCCAATGTAGAAGGAAAGGATGTGTACATTTGCAAATACTGTGCAAAGACCTATGTTAAGAATGCCACAAAAATGCAGCAGCATATAGTCAAGTGCCTAAAGCTTCCCCAGGGCTCAAAACAAGCAACCCCAGGCAAGAGGTCCTCTGCTTCCATTCAAAGTGAAATGAGTCCGATCCAGACAGCTCCTGGTCACTCTGCAATCAAAATGTGTATATTTATGTTTGTTTATGATATAGTTTTTAAAAAATCCCAATTAATTATTTTAAATTCCCATCAAGTTTCCAACTTGGAATATTTCCAAAATTCCCCAGCTTAACTTCCCATGGAAAGTTTCCCAAAATTTACCCTAGATATGTTTTTAATTAATTTTAATTTTAATTTAATTTAATAAATTATTTATTTATTTAATTTTTGTCCTGCTCAGACTTATATTGGACAAGGATGAAGTTACATCAGATTTCTCTAGGTGATTAAATTCTTTAGGTGATTAAATGTTTATGTTGTCCTCCAAAGTTTACTATAGAGGGAATGCATTAACGTCACTTTCCCGCCGGAACACGCCCCCTCAGCCGGACTGAGTGGCAGAAGTGCAGCTGCCTGACTGGATTTAATAGAGGAAACTGTGAAAACGCAAGTAAAACAAGCGATTATCAGTTTAAACTAAAGATTGGACTCAATATAGTGTTCCTTACAACTTACTAAAGATCCAGTGATCCATGGATATTAACATGCAGCCAGGAATCGTGTTTCCTGACATTTATATGTGCCTGATTTTGACACCGGGGAAATACATACAGCAAATTTGCCTGTGAACGCTTTATATAAATACAATATAGGCAGGTCTAAATTCCAGGTTATCACTTATATCAATGTTATATATATCATCGTATCGTCTAGACTTAAAACTTGTATAGTTTTTTGTCAGTGTTTATTTAAAAATGTCAAATTATACAGAATATACAGTGGTAAATATTTGATGGATGAGTTGTCACTGCAGTATATAACAATACAATATATAGAGAATGATTTTACCACTAAATCCAGCATATTGACACAAAAATGATAACTGCAAATCCACCTTTCGCTGCCTGGAGTCCAGTTGTTTCTATGAATTGCAGCGATCTATTTGCTTCTCTGTTCTGTAGCTTTCGGCAGTCTGTAAAAATATACCTCAGATTTCTTGTCAAATGTAGTTGTACAGTCAATAGCTAAGCTCGTTCCCGTTTTAGATGTGTTTTTTGTGTTTTTCACGGCATTCACGCTGAAAACCAATGCTGCCGCTCAGTCTTCTTGCCACTCAGTGGCCTTGGCCTCAATCACTCCAGCTGACGGTGACGTCACGCGCATTCCCTCTATTGGACAATGTTTAATTAAACTTTGTGGGCTGCAGCAGACTGCTCCATCTTGTTTGTATTTATCTTGGTCTTATATTAAGGCCCCGTCTACACTAAGGGAAAACGCAGATATTTCCCTGCGGTTTGGCCTCTCATTTACACGAACACCCCGTAAATATTCGTTTCTCTAAATACCCGGCTATGTGTAAACGTAGCCTAAGTATATTAAGCATTGGTATCCGGATCGGTATCGGCCGATCACCATGACAAGAAATGGGCTATCGGTATCGGCTGCAAAAATCCTGATCGGAGCATCCCTAAAATATAAACATAATTCTTTTGAAAAAAATTAAGTTTTGCAAATCAGTTTGAAATTTATAATAGTAATAAAAAAGATCTGATTGATTTGGGTTTTCCAAAATGTATTGAAATATTAGCTCAAAATCTCAGAGGGAAATTCAAGAAAAAATATTTTGGGTCAAAGGATGAAAAAAACGTTTGTGAATCATGATATGA
Source organism: Siphateles boraxobius (assembly GCF_051911475.1). Classification (NCBI taxonomy): domain Eukaryota; kingdom Metazoa; phylum Chordata; class Actinopteri; order Cypriniformes; family Leuciscidae; genus Siphateles; species Siphateles boraxobius. The sequence goes on from NW_027509042.1 coordinate 3,947,904, forward strand.
ACATGCGTAACTGACTGTTGTGTGCTCTTATTTTTAGCTGTTGCTCAACCTGCGAGGAAGAAGGCCAGAAAACATCCTATTACTGACTCTGTAAGAGATCAAGACGCTCTCCATGTGCAGAACCAGAGGGAGTATGAGGAACGCTTGCGAAGGGAAGCCAGAGAGGAACAGAAGGAGGAACAGGCGAGTTTGATGGCCATGTGGAAGGAGATGATGGAGTTTCAAGGGAACCTCTTGAGGGAGTTTATCCACCGGCCGTCCCTGCTGCCACATCCGTCTTACCACAGACACGCTCATCACAACCAAGGACACTCTACATTTCCCAGCACAAGCTACATGACTCCGTACGCTTCTCCAGGGTATGACCACAGAACTCTGTTGTCCTGTTTTCTTTTCATTTCTAATCATGTCCAACTTTCTAAATGTAAGCATTCGACATGATCATTTAGTAGTGTTGTCAAAAATATTGATATTTCCATACACCAATACCAGCTGCATGTTCTCACTCTCTCTTCTCTCCGACGGTCAATTGACACACACCAGCCTCTACTTACTCACTCGTGACATTCGCTCCGGTTCAATAGCGCATAATTTGACTAATTCCCGCAGGTTTTGCGCTTACACCAGATGTGCACCACTGATCGCTCATTAAGCCGCCTCTCAAACAGCTTGCGAGAACCAACCTGACGACTTTTTCCTGCTTATTGCGCTTAAACGGTCAAATACATACACAATTATGTCTGTAAACTTGTCTTGCTGAGTATTCGGGTAAATACCGTTCTGGAACATAAATAGATGAGAGAAAACTAGGGATGGGACGATTACCGGTTTCACTATAAACCACGATAAAATGTACTGACGGTTAGTATTATCATTTAAAATGTCATTATCATTATAACCGTGTTTGATTATCGCGATTTTAATAACTCACTGTGGGCTATATCAATGGGCAAGTAATGGCGGAAGCCAATGACCTCTAGCGACCATCGGGAGATATTTCAGCCTTTTAAGAGGACCAAATCTGAGGTGTGGTGGTCCTATTTTGTCTTTTACAAAAGTCCTGAGGGAAACTTAATTAGGCATGGTCACTCTGTCTGCAGAACATGCACAAAAAAAGTCGAGGAAACACTTCAAATCTGCCGAGTCGTCTTGTGTGACCATCACATGCTGTTTTATAGCGAACGCAAGGCAAGTTAACTTTGACCTCAATACTAAAACTACGTCTGGGAAATAATTGGGCACAAAATGTTGTTTTGAGTTTAAATATTTGATCTCACTCACTTGAAATAAACGTGAAGCTTCCGCGAAGAAAAGTCCGTAGCAATAACTGGCTATGAGCCACATCAGCCAATGATGAACGAAAAAGTTCAAACATATTCATTGTACAGTTATTACACCGATTTTTTTTTTTACCACATAATTACGAGGACATATCGAATTGATAGATTAATGTTTTAAATCTTACCCATTTATAAATCCATTTTGTACAGCATACAAAACAATCGTCCAGACAAGATGATCACAACAATATTATCAAATTCTGTAAACAATAAATCAACTCTGATTTCATTTACAGTACAATCAAAAATGGTGACGCAAGACGGCAAGTTGTATTTGAATGAAATGAGAGAGCGCGTCTGTTGTGATGCATGGATGTGCGATGTGTTATAATGCGCTGCTACTGACGACGGTCATTATAAGGAAGGAAATGCCACAGAATATTATCTTCCTTAAAAAAATTGCATAGGGCTGCTTGTTTTATTTGTTGTTTGTTGATTTTAAAATATAAAACTGTTTTTAGTGTGAGCATCAGTTCTTTTTGAACACTTTCACCTCGTTTTAACAAAACCATGATAATATTGATAATCACGATAATTTTGTTTAAAATTGTTAGACCCACTTGAAAAAAGTAAAGCCACGTTTATTTAATTTTCCTTTTCATTGTATTGTATTTTATTTGTGCTTTCGTTTGCAATTAGTTTTTGTTCTTATTTTATTACTGACTGTCTTTTTTTGTAAATAGTTCAACGATTCAGATAAAGCCTCCCTGTGCTATGTGTAAGCTATTACAACAAAATAACCCAAATTATCAAAAAATTATGGGATAACATCTGTATATTAAGTAATATTAAAAAACAACAATGAAGACATTTATAATGCTTCAAAATATTTCTATTTGAAATAAATGTTCTTTTAAACTTTCTATTCACCTAAAAATCCTGAAAAAATCCGCAAGAACTATTAAGCAGTGAAAACTATTAACTGTTTTCTACATTGATAAGAACCATTATAAATAATTGAGCACTGATAATAATTAAGCAGTAAATCATCATATTAGAATGATTTCTGAAGAATCATGTGTCACTGAACACTGGAGTAATGATACTGAAAATTCAACTTTGTGTCACAGGAATGAATGACATTTTAAAATATTTATATAGAAAATAGTTATTTTAAATTGTAATAATATATCATAAACTGTATTTTTTTGATCAAATAAATTCAGCCTTGGTGAGCAAAACAATGCATAGGCTACTATTAAAAACAGCCGGTGGGTTTGGAATAACATTAGGGTGACTGAATTTTCATGTGTAATATATTTGCTAATCACCGTTTTGCTAATTTAACAGCTTTGTCCTCTCACAGAGCTGAAACTGAGCATGAGAGTGCAATCTCGCATGAGGAAGATGAGGAGGAAGAAGAGGAGAAATACATTATTCCAGCCGAGATTGCACCGGTGTTGGACGCTCAGCCAGTTAACAGTGCAAATGACAGCCAATCAAACACCACAGAGACTGTTTCACCCCCGCCTACGCAATCAGCAGGAAAGAGCGATCTGGAGATGTGTGTGCTGCGCAGACAAGAACGAGTCCTACAGCTTCAGGAAGAGTACTATTCACTCAAAATCAAGTATCTGAAAGACAAGATGGCCAAGGATTCAGGACAGAATGATAAAGAGGAGTGTTAAAAGTTTGCTTGATTGGCCAAAAAGCTTGCTTTCCAAATGTGGATGTTCTCAGCTGGACTGTGAAGAATATAGCTGTACTGTGCATGTGTGTTTAAGTGCATCTCATGTTCCTTTACACATTCGTAATCCATATTACATATTTTGGCCTGTAGATGGCAAGGTGGTTACTTCATATTTGCTCTGGTGTTGTCACTAGACATATCTCAGAGAGATTTACATGCAGGTCTTGTTTGTTCTTTAAACATGAATATTTTTATATTTATTCACTTAATGGCAGTTTACTACCAGCTGTTGGTTTTTGGGACATGATTTTGCCTTTGAAATCAAAATTTTGTCCCCATTTTCTTGTTCTAAATGATGGTTTGATTTATGTTATGTAACACCCACTTTTCACAATCAATTCCTAATGGATAAAAAATGTCTTGCTCTACCTCGTTTAAAGTACTGTTTGACACACAATACAGCAGTAAAATGGGTTGTACTGTAAATGCTGTTTATGTTTGACTGAAGGAGTGTGAGCTAGACTTTGTGCTCCGAACATGAAGTATGTTTGTTACCATGATTTTTCATTAAATTAATAAAAAACACAAAGGAGTCTACCTTTCATCAAAATCGTCATTTTCATAGAAATTGTTTAAAGCAGATTCCCAAACAGTTTTTTCAAAATATTTCCTTGAAGAATATTAAGTTAATATTTCAATAATTTATTAACACATTTGCAAGTTCATAGTTCTATGATTTTGGTTGACATGCAGATAAACAAATAAAATCTTTTTAAATGATTACTTTATCTGAACGATTTTTTGTTAATTAATTATTAGCTTTTCATTATCACACAAAACCTCTGCATTTCCTGTCACAGTCACCATAGAATCAAAATGAAATTTTTTTCTGGAATATTGCAGTTTATTGCATTTATTATAAATGATTTATCCGTTCACATTTTTTTTTATTCATGTGCCCTCGTAAACATTAATCAAAATAACTTCCCATCCCTTTTGCATTCACTTCTCTTCTCTAATGATGTGTTTACTGGCGCGAGGGCGGGGCAATCTGTCACTCATGAGATCCACCAATAGCAAACCACAACGATCCATTTAATTTCCCATGCACAAAAACAAGTCCCACCCTACATTTTTTTCTTGTTCGAGAAACAGTTTCACTCAGATAAACGTCACAATAGGAAAGAAAAGACTATCGCAAATTTTGTTTCATGACGACTTTAAAGAAACTGTTTTAAACAGAAATGTTGTTCCAAACCCTTATTTTTTCCGTACACCGCTATTACTACATCTGTCAAACTCTAAAAAGGACCAAAAATGCCATAAGACGGTTTCAGAAGATGTATTATAGCACACACGCTATATGGAGTATTTTGTGTTCCCTTACATCTGTCTAACAAGAGATGTCTAAGAGTTCTTCAAAAACAAAAATTTGTGTTCCAAATGTAAGAAATAAGAAAATACAGATTTGGAACCATTTTTTCTCCAATTATCTTTCTGGTTCATTATCACTCTGTGTCTATTTCACTATCACACCATTTCTATTTCACTCCATTTCCGCTTCTATCTCTCTCTCCTTCTCCCTCCTGCTATTACTTCTCACAGGAAGAAATTACATTTACTTGACACAGACCTCTGTTTTTTGTTCAGTGGTTTTGTTTTGAAACAATATGTGATGCCAAATCGGCTAGGATTTTCACTTTCTTTACTGTTGCTTTATATATATATATATATATATATATATATATATATATATATATATATATAGCAAGGGACTTGCATTTCAAGTGCACATTTTATTAAGTTCATGCATTCCCTGGAAATAAACCCATGATTTCAGCGATTCTAGCGCCGTGCACTACATTTTGAGCTAAAGGATAATAATAATTAGATAATAAGAGCTAATAATTTTGACTTTAAAATAATTTTGTCTGTTAAAGGTACACTATGCAACTTTTGGCCCCCTAGTGGTTAAGCATACAAAACTGCATGCATTTTGTGGAAGAACATTGTTTTGGTTGTGCTTCAGCGCTGCGTGACTGTGCGGATGAATATGGTTATCCTACTGTTCATAAGACGTTCACTACTAGGTGAAAAAGAGATATACCAGTGTAGAATTATCTCATGGGACGTCCCTCGCAGGGACGGGGTACCGTATTGCACCCGCGTCCAGACCTCTGGAAACCCCATGTCTGGTCCCTGGATGGGACACAGAGGTTCTAGGTGATCTACCACAGTCAGTCGTAGACACCATCACTTCTGTGAGAGCACCCTCTAGGAGGCATGCTTACACCCTGAAGTGGAACCTGTTCGTTGAGTGTTGCTCTTCTCACCGAGAAGCCCCCGAAGGTGTTTGATCGGTTCTGTGCTTTGTTTCCTGCAAGATGGGTTGGAGCGAGAGCTGTCTCCCTCCACCCTCAAAGTGTATGTTGCCTTTAATGCCGCACATCACAATGCAGTGGAAATGAGATTTAATGCACATCCGTGAATTAGTGTCTGGCGCTGGGTCTGTTTTAGAGAGCTACATATGACAATTTATCTGTTCATTAAAATATCTCACCAGTTGACAAATAAGGAGGGAGCTGAGCCAGTGGTCAATCTGTAAGCAAGTGTCAAGTTCAAGGCGCTGACACTTGTTTACAGATTGACCACTGGCTCAGCTCCCTCCTACTTTCACTCGCTTCTATGGGTCTACATCCCTACCAGAAGCCTATGATCAGTCAATGAGAGACGGCTCGTTGTACCATCACAGCGAGGCACAAAATCACTCTCCAGAACATTCTCATTCACGGTTCCATCCTGGTGGAATGATCTACCCACCCCGTCCGGAATGCAAAATCCCTGACAGCATTCAAAAGACAACTGAAAACTCATCTCTTCAAAAAAAATCTTGAAATCTTCGCTTGTCTGGTTTATGCTACTCTGAGCAATGTTTGAACTTTGTATTCTGAGCACTTCTTCCGTTGTTTTTGCCTCTCCACGATGACTCGCTTGGTTTAACCCTTAAACAGGCAAGAGTGGAAAATGCTAAGCAAAAAATAATTTCATTTCATTTTTTATATCATCTGGACTTAAATAAAACATATCCAAAAGAATTTTTTAAAAATTTGATGTATTTTGGATTTCATGAATTGTGTCTCCTGAGATACGTTGCCTGATTAAGGTATAAAAAAGGACCAAGTCATTAATCTGTTACTGTTACTGCCACTGTATGTTTAAAACAATTATATCCCATACTTCAACCTGATCTAACGTTGACAAATTATATATCATTCGAAAGCTTACGAACTCAAGACTCAGCCCGTGAAACCCGTTTTGAAATTGGAGGTTGTGTTACCATAGAAACGGTACTCTAAATTCTTTTAATGGGCTCCTCCCCCTTTGGGCATCGTCATGTTTCATAATTTATGATCAAAACCTTTTCTAATCTTGACAAAACACATATTGTCAGAAAGGTCTGAGTCTCAAGGTTCCATATTTTGTGACAGAAGTGATATTTGGACAGAAATGTATTAATTTGTTATGGCAGAATGCATACAATTAAATTCAATGGAATGTAAGTCACCCGGTGGCTATTTTTGGCATTATGCCTAAACAAAATATCATGGGAACTTCAGTTTTTGTGATATCAACTTCAAATTTGGAACACAACTTGGTTAGATATATGGCTTTGATTTTATAGTAATTTTATAATAAAAAATATAGAGAAAATAAAGAATACATATTTTATAAAAAATAATAAATATTAAGTACAGTATATTTGATTTAATGTAAGTTTTAAACTTCCTTAACTTTTTCATACTTTCATTTTTTTAAGTGCCTTCACTTCAGCAATAATCTGCTGACTGTTTTCTTTAAAACAAGACCAAACTTAGGTCTATATTCCAAAGCATTCTTGAATTACAATCATTTAAGTTTGAATAGTGCATTTTAAATAGAGATAGTTTAATCCCTTTTTTATACCCTAAACAGGCAACGTGTCTCAGGAGACATAGCCTACATTTCAAACATGCTAAATAACAACACGCACAACATATTACTTAATTTTCACCTTCAGCACCTTAAGACAATGTTCACAATTAATGTTAGCAGTAATCTTTTTTTTTTTTTCAGAAGACAAGTAAGTTTTATATATATTTACTTATCTCAATATCTGAATGTTCTGCACCACTGGAAGCAATGTTGGATTTAGGTCAGGTTGACTAATTGATCACAAAAAATTTGAAGCAAATCATGTGACCAGCATACTCAAGACAGACCAGGCTGTCATAAGTGATAAAAGAATATGATGAAAAAATCGTTCTTATGCCCCAAAAAAGACAATAAGAACTATGTATCTCGTGAGACACGTTGCCTGTTTTAGGGTTAATCATCAAATGTAAGTCGCTTTGGATAAAAGCATTTGCTAAATGACTAAATGTAAAAACTCCCTCTCGCGTCGCTTTCACGACATTTCAGATCCCTCAGTTCTCGCCATTATCACGAGCTCGGTCGAGTTTTATCACGAGCTCTGTCACGCTCTCTTTTTGCCAGCAGACTCTCCTCTGTTTGGCGTTTGTTTAAAACAGGTGATTCCCTGGATGTTTGAGATTTGGCTGCTCCATGTAAACCTTTTTGCGAACTCGTTGTGACAACTAACCTGTCCCATACACGCGTGACAGGTGTGGTGATGGATATATATGACGATACACGCACAAGCGCGTGATTGATGATGAATTGACTTATTTAAATTTTGCTCATTTTGAACAAAAAAAGTTACCTTTTAATTTTGTAAAGAAAAGCAATGTTTGTCAGTAATACATACCCAGTTGTTTATTTGGCTTGCAAAGTCTCGTGACTAATTGTAACCTATAATTGAAACAACTTTACTGCTCACATAACATTTATTTCTACATGAAAGAATTATTATGAGTGCTTTAACAAAAAATTGGGCTGTGCTGTTAAGCTAAACAGTTCATTGACCCCACACTTTTCTATAACTGAGAGGCAAGTAGATGTCATCCACAGACGTTAAGTTTTGTTAAACTTTAAACATTGAAAGTTTGTTGGAAGCCTTACGTCTGCAGCAGAAAGTACATTTTGTAACCTGAAAGTATCTGTCAGAGCTTCATAAAACCTGGTACACCACAAAATGGCCAAAGGCCTTTGTGGTAAAGCTGAGTGCTCCATGAAATGACACCCCTGTGAAAGCACAAAGTAATTAATAAATAACTGGAATAAATATAAAAGAACCTCACAAGAGTTCTCCCGTGGTTTTTGCAGCTGATGAGAAATGTCAAACATAATGGTCATGATTTTCTGTGAAGCAGCTGCTCTTGGGGTCTTGCTGAGTGGGATTACACTTAACACTTCCCTCCTGGGTGAAATGTTGGCCTTAGAAAGATGACTGACTGTTACCAAGTGCTGCAGTCAAACTGAAAAACATCTCGACTCTTGAGATCCTTTAGAGTCTAGAATCTAGATGTTTCAGCACAGTTAAGCCTAGATCTCTAATATCTCAGATTTGATGTTCTTTTAAAAGAAATACATTAATACTTTACTCAAAACGATTTCAACTTTGTGATGCTATTGTGAATTTACATGGTATTCCCAGGCAAACACTTGAAAGTGAACACTTACATTGTGAGAATATCCAGTGCCTGGTTAGTTAAAAAATTCAATGCATTTTACTTGAGAATTAATGAGAAATTTGAGCATGCTCTGTCAGAGTTTGCTACAAAAATCAAGATATTTCCACGAGTTAAAATATTTTCTAATGTATAAAATATTTTCTAATATAGTAAGATCCTTCAGAAATCATTCTATTATACTGATTTGCTGCTCAGGAAACATTATTATTGATGTTGAAAACACTTTTGCAACGTCTTTCTATTCTTCTAAAAACTGTATCATGGTTGAATTAATTTTACTTTCACTTTTGATCGGTTTAATGCATCTTTGCTGAATAAAAAATAGTAAAGCCTAAATTAAATTTTGTGTATAAAAGTATATATGGATTGGATATACAGTGGATTTATGATGTATAAATTGGTCATTGTTAAATCATGTTGTTAGTTCATTGTCCTTTGTTAAAAAATGTACCCTTATTGAAAAGTGTAACCAAATCATTTGTTTGGTTCTTTTATTTTTGGTTTTGCTGCTTTTATCATAGCTTAAACTATATGAATGGGCTCTGCTGTGAAAATAAACTGATATTATTTGTTTGTTTAAATATTTAATAAGTCAAGTGTACTGAGATATATTATTGTGTCTGTTGTAGTTTTCCTAGATTATGGCCCACACAGAATCTGCACCCACTGAAAGCTCAGCAGAATTGGACCGCCTGTCATTCACAAAGCTCTATACATCCTCCGCCTCCTCCTTTATGACGTATTTTTGGAATATTTTGAGCACATTTTACTATTTTGAATCCATTCCACAGATGTAGAAAATCTGATTTAGCAGCTTGCAGGGACATTTCATGGGTCACTGCTATCAGGTTAAACAATGGCTCTCACGCATCAATCTGCCTGTGCTGCACTCTCTGGATCTCTGTCCATCTCTCTTTCAGCTGAACTATTCGGGCAAACTTGAAGGACGCTTGATCCGTCGACCCTGTGTTCCCTGCAGATCTCTGCGAGTCGTGGGTAACACGGGCTCTGCTCATCCGCCAGCTTTGGGTGGCTTTGTGATTGTACACGAAGGGATGATATATCCGCACAATTTCTTTGTGACATTCAAGAGCCCAAATATAACCGGTGTGCCCGGCGGGGCTGAGTCAACTGTCACAGAGAAACGTTGCGAAAGAGCTGAGAAGAGCAGCAACAATGACTGTAAACAACTTTGAAAATACGTGAAACCCCCTTGTCAAGCCAATGTGTCCGGCTCCTCAACAGACAGAGGTAGTGACACTTTTGGTGGGGCGTTCCATTATAATGAGGACTATTCTTGTATGTTAGTTAAATTTTGTTTTTTTCCTGTCCTCCCATACTGTCACAGGAAGGATTTGACAATCCTTGTCACATGTAAAGGTAAAGCTTTGCCTTCCGAAAGGCCATCTGTATTTAGAACAAGTTTGACGATCGCACCGTGACACACAGTTTAATCTGTCACCTGCTTGGAGTGGCATTTACATTTACAATATTCCCAATTCATTTTACATTCATAATTCATTTTAAAACCCACTTACCGTGCAAAGAATATTATGAGATCATTTTAAAGTAACACTAGGTAACTTTTCAACCTTCATAATATATTTCCAAGTCTCTTGTGATGGTACATCGACTTACAATAGGTTGAATGACACGTCTGCCATAGCCTGACGGGGTCTGTAGCGTTTTTAATCGTACTTTTAAACTTCGGGTTTCGGGTAGTAACCGGCGAACAAAGAGAACTACAAAACTCGACTGCTTTACGGCATATACGTCACTTCCACCACCACCGCCATTTCCTTAAAATCGGACGTGCGAGCCAAATGTTATAGTCATGGCCGAAGCAGCACAGAAAAACAAGAAAGCAAAGGTTTTATCGGAGCAAAGCAAAAAGAGAAAAAGAGAAAGTGATTGCGTTAAAGGGAGAACGAGGATCAACATTGGGCCAGCGTTTTCTCACTGGCATGAGCTGAAGGAGGAGGAGGGGTGCCCGACCGATGCAGACTTGGCTTTCATGCTTTTGGACTAGTAAGTATATTGCTTGCATACCATCTCTTTGTTGTTTTTTTTTGTCTGCCTGACTATGTTACGGAAGCTATCTTATCATCTGTTTATCTTCATGAATCAAGTAATGATAGAGTAGCGAATTATCAATCTGGTAGCTAGTAAACGATATTCTAGTTTTTGATGGTTAGCTATCGCTAGCATTCTCGTTCTGATTTGAACTTTGCAATCGATGAAATGCAAATAGCAAATGTTTGACCTAAAAAGTGTTCTCTACTCAACATGTACAAAGAAAAAAATCAAATGAGAGCCTATGTCTAAACGGCGTGTACAAGTTTGGTAGGGGCTACATTCTTGCAAGTAAATATATAAGATGTACAAAATCATATTTTAGGATACCTAACATGTCTGTGATATTTGTTTATTTGTCTTGCCTCAAGCTATATTGCAAATCGATTTGTAAAATTTGCAGATTAATTTATGGTAGCTTGATATTATAATATTGACGATATATGGTTATTATCTACCACTCAAAGATTGCATTGAAGTATCATATAGATTCAGTAAAACGGTAACCAATAGACTAGACTACTATAATGACGCTGGCTTGTAAACGTGATCATCGCGATCATTTGTCGTTAGAAAAAAAATAAAACCCATGAAATTTTATTCATATGACATGCTGAAATATATGGCACTTTACCTGGGATGAAGACATTTCACACGCGACGCAAGCAGAACACCTGCATGTGACCTCCTCCTACAGTGTTCAGGGCTATCATGGTTGTCAACAAATGCACGATGACAGAGTTTACGACAGTAGTAGAGGACAATACTGTTTCCCAACTGTAGGGGGACCCCGAGAGCAAAAGTTACCTGGTGTTACTTTAAGAAGAAAGCAGGTCAAATATAGAACGCTACATAAAGGTGCATAAGCAATTTCTGAGAATCATTGTTGAACACTGTTGATATTTGAAATCAACCCACAATTTCATCCGTTCATTGGACCGCCCCCAAAATGCAGGAACAGGCAATGGAAGAGCAGATGTCTCTTTATCATAGCAGAAGCGAAGCAAAATAAAGCTTCATGAAAAATAAATCAAAGATGACGAACAAACGATAAGGCAGAACAAAAAATGAACATACGGTACACAAGAGTACATACAAATTAAGAGTTTGTTGTTAGTCACCAGCAGCACACACTATAAAACCAATATTACTCAGAGCAGAAACAACTCAACCTCGGCGTCTGTTTTCAGGCCTTCCCGCTTGGGTCTCTCTAGCGTTGGAAAGTTTTTCTAATATTAACGTCATTCCTAAAGCTCTTGCCTGATCATAACCCTTCTATTTCCAGTGATATCCCTCTGACCTTTTCTCTTTTGTAATGTCTTTCAGCATCTCTCTTTCTACAGTCTTTCTTCAAATGTCCCTCTTTCTCACTCTCTCTCCTCCCACATCATGAGTGGACACAGTCCAATCCACTTTCAACAGCGTTTCTCAGAAATTGTTCACGCACCTTTAACCACCAGTGGCCGGTTGCATAAACTGCTTAGGCTAGTCCTACAAGTTCTCCAAGACTGGTCATACATTTTTTTTCAGATACATAAAGAAAACAAACTGAATAATAAAATCTAAAAATAAATGATGCTTTGCAGAGCTAGTATATTGATTTCACAATTCTCTGCTAATGTTTGCTAACTATCTTTTACCGTCCTCTAATGTAGGAACTAATGTCTTTATTGCCACTATTTTGTCATCATTCTTATTTAGCTCTGGAAGCCATTTATTGCACTTGGAAATTGTGACTTAGAATTAGTTGCATGGACTGCAACATAAGAGCCAGCAAAGCATGATAAACATAATTATTGCAGTTTTATTTAAAAGTACACATGTTTAAGAAATTGAAATGGGCAGGTCTAGACGCACTGTGTTGCCTTATTTAGACAGGGAAACATTTGCCACGGTTGCATCACCGAGAGAGACTTCACATTAATGCACGGACATCCTATCTGACACTACAGGACGGGATTTGTAGAAACTGCATAACAAAGGAGAGGCCATTAGATCTGCAACACTTTATAGATTGATTCTCTCCCTTTATTTGTATACTTCATTTGCTTCTGAGTGAATAAACGCTATTCTCTATTGATAAACCTCTATCTGAATGAATCCAAAAATGAACATCCCTATGCCCCCCCCTCCAGACTGAGACTCCATGGACCGGACCGGGATCTCAACCGAGAAGGAATTGGTTGCCTATCACATATTACCAATCAGAACCAAGAATTTCAGAGAGCCGTGCAATAAAATGGCATAGCTTCCATGGTTTAAGTGTTTTCATTCTGATATCGATAACAATAATAGTTAATAATATTAAATAACCCATATAATAATAATAATAATAATAATAACTTATACTTATATAGCGCCTTTCACGGGACCCAAGGACGCTTTACATATAGCTACATAAGGAATAAAGAATAAGTAAGAGAATATAATAAAATAAGAAATAAGTAGATAATAATAATTAATCAGTCCTGGTTAAATGCCTTTGTAAAGAGGTGGGTTTTTAGAAGGTTTTTGAATATGTCCAGAGAGGGAGCATTTCGGATGTCTGCAGGAATGGAATTCCAGTGTGATTCCATATGTAATCTGCTTTACACTTACCATCCTGCCCGGTCCCTTAGATCAGCTCAACTTGGCTTATTGTCCATATAGTTTCCGGTTGTCTACAGTATGTGGAAGGTCATTTGTTCTTAATGCTTCAAAATTATGGAATTCACTACCCCTTACACTTCGAAATATCTCATCTGTGGCTACATTCAAGACTCAGTTAAAAACATATCTATTTAACATGTATTTCGTATAATGTGGCTGTATCCTATGCGACTGTAATGTGTGTGCGGGTGTGTAAATGTATTGTAAATGTACAATGTAAAGCGACCTGGAGTTACGGAAAGGCGCTATATAAATAAAACTTCTTTTTCTAATCTTCTCTCAACTCTGTTGGGCTTTATAAGGTAAAAGATGACACAGCAGTCTGGCTAAAGCAATTGTTTTTGATTTGAGGAAATTATAACCATGCAAACTGTCATATTGTTATCAACTGAGATGCTTTCAAACTGTTAAAAAGATTTGCATTTGCCTTTATTGCTAAAGTTAGTCGGGATACATCTGAGCATGTTATTCCACCTTCCCTCTTTCCTCAGAGAACTGACTGTTTTTATTTCAAGCCACCATTGATCAAATGTTTGTATTTTTTCAGTTGTATGTTTATAGCTCAGGACAAACACTTGTGTCAGGTTTCTTTTCATTTTCAGCATTCTAGATGGATTCTTTATGTAAATTGGATCTTTTTTCTGCTCTTGGTTTATTGAGCAATTTTGGATTGTTATTAGGATTTACATATTCGTTTGGACAAAGTCCAAACATTGATATATCTATCTATCTATCTATCTATCTATCTATCTATCTATCTATCTATCTATCTATCTATCTATCTATCTATCTATCTATCTATCTATCTATCTATCTATCTATCTATCTATCTATCTATCTATCTATCTATCTATCTATCTATCTATCTATCTTTAGGTGGACTTTTTATTGTTACCTTCCATGCATTGTGTTTATCATGTCACCAACTAAATATTATGGATAATGTATCAGGTGCCTAAAACAAATTGTTTTATAGCACTATATTGCACAGCCCAAAAGAATAGGATGTCTGAAACAAAACCAGACAATATCCGATATTCTGAGCATCATATTTTTTTTACTATTACATAACATTATTCAAAAAATATTGAAGAGCAATATATTCAGCTTTTAGCCCTTAAATTAGTTGGGATTGGGAAAGACTATTCTAACTTATGAATGTAATAAAGAAAATGTCAAAACAAATGAAACGGTCGGTGTTATTGATCTTGCATTTTGCCAAGACACTATCAAATGAACATTTGGACACCCTCTGAAAGGATGAAAAGACGCTTCATTTCGGTTAAAATGAAATGTGCATTCCGTTGACAGAGATATTTATCCTGTCCGGAGGAGGAAGTCTTTTTCTTGTTTGTCAATGTATTTAGTTTTAGCTGACTGAGGAATTCCCTACATGTCAAGACTACCGCAGAGTCTGTACAGCAATGAACTTCTTCAAGTTATCAGAGGTATCAGAGAGAGGAAGGATAGAAAAAGAGGTAAATAATCAAAGCTTAACCATATAGGCACACATGCATAAAGAGTTGGAGTGAAGTAAAAAACAAGATTATAGATTATAAATAGATTAAATTAATCAATCATGATTCATTTCATTGCATTCTTCCTGATAATGTGACTCAATTTTGTAATATTTGCATAAATACTGTAAAAATGTATAAATATACCCCTGGTTTAACAGACAAGGCTTTCGCTAATCCCAGACTAAAATGCATGTTTGAGCTGAAAGCAACTTGAACTGATATATCTTAAAATATGTCAGTGCCATTGTTTTGTCTGAAGTTGCACACCAGTAATGCTTTTTTTCTAAGGAACATTTATAAAAGCTACTTAAATGTCCTATAATTGAACTAAGACCTAATCTTGGCTTTTTCTATGCCCCGTCTAACCTGGCCATAAACACACACACACACACACACACACACACACACACACACACACACACACACACACACACACACACACACACACACACACACACACACACACACACACACACACACACACACACACACAATTGAAACATTTGGGCACAGAGTAGGCTACATATCACACACACACACACACACACACACACACACACACACACACACACACACACACACACACACACACACACACACACACACACACACACACACACACACACACACACATAAATGTTCACAGATTTCTCATTAATAAAAACGTTCAATATCCAATGTAAAATAAAGGCTATTATGAAATGACAAATAAAAAAAAGGGGGTGCATTCATGTTAGTTCAATTGGGGCACTTTTTGCCATTCAGATGACTGAGAGCTATACATATATACATTATGTAATGAGCCACAAAAATATGACCAGTCACAGTTGAAGCGAATATCGCTGATCCTAACAAGGCCACATATTACGGTCTGAGCAGAGTAAATGGTAAGCAAACAATCAGTTCTTGAATCAACGTGTTGGACGCAGGAGAAATTTTCAGAAGTAAAGATCTGAGCAACTCTGACAAGGGCCAAATTGTTATGTCAAGGCGACTAGGTGAGAGTATCTCTGAAACGGCCAGGCTTCTGGGTTGCTCCCAGTCTGCAGTGGTCCGAGGAGGGACACAAACCAGCGTCAGGGTTATGGGCGCCCAAGGCTCATTGACACACGAGGCCAATGAAGGCTATCCTGTCTAGTCCAAGCCAACAGAAGGTCTACTGTGGCACAACTCACGCAAAATTTGTCTTGTCAGGACTTGAAGGATATGCTGCAAACGTCTTGAAGCCAGAAACTACAGGACACCTTCAGGGGTCTGGAAGAGTCCATGCTTTCCTACTTCCACGCATCAGAGCTGTATTGGCCATCGGAGGACCAACAGCATATAGGCAGGTATAGTTTGCTTTTGTTTGAGGTTTAAATATTAATATTTTTATTGGAAAGCTGCTGGACAGAAACTAAATTGCTTCAATTCTAACATTGTTGGCCCATTTATGTTTAATTGCTTCTGTTTCTTCCTAATTTTTCAGTCGCTTTGAACAAAAGCATGTGTTAAATATATAATAAAATTAAAAATATTGAATTATTCAACATTACTAAGTGCCAACATTTGTCAACAATACTTATGCCAATGATATTATGGTAGTTGAGCCATTTTTTTCACTTTTAAAGTGGGACATGTGAAGCACTGAATTTTATATTTAACAATATTATTACAACATTATTTTCCTATTATCTCTGTAAAGCTGCTTTGAAACAATCTGTATTGTAAAAAGCGCTATATAAATAAAGGTGACTTGATTTGGCTTGACTGATTTAATAGACATAGCAACGTACAAAGTATTTACCGAACTAGAACCGGAACACAAAATGAGCCATAAGAAATTTGAACCGTCACACTGCTAAAATATAAACACATTGAGCAGAGGCAGAATCATGCAGAGATAGGACATAAAGCATTAGCATATGGTAGTTGGAAGCAGCCGTGAGTGACGTCCCGCTCCTGCTCCACACACTGCCTTCTGGCCACAGACTGCCATATCCTCCCTGCTGCTCCTGAGGCTTTTGTGCTCGGCTGTGATCCGTGGATCCCAGATAATGTTCTGTTTGCTCGTTCTTGGCTTTAACATGCCCAGTTGTCTCTGTACCGCCAGGGGGTAGCAAGCGGGATGAATAGAGAGCAAGCCCATGTTAAGGTTCTTCTCCTGGGGACTGGCATTGGCAGACATCATGTGGAGCGACAGACGCACCGCTATGAACACTAGAGCTAGTTTGTTCTCACTCTTCAACTGTTTAAAATGTTGTAAAGTGTCTATTTGTTTACTAAGCGTGTTACAATAACCGTAAATTAGCATTTAAGATGAATTAAATAACTGTAATTTATTTTAGGGTTTTTCAAACTGAGCCCATGGAAAACTTTGGAGAAAAAGTGTGAAATTATTAAAATAAGATTCAACTAAATTTTTTTTTTTTTTTTAATTCATGTTTTATTTAAATGAATACATTTGACTAAAAAGGAATAAATAAATAAATATCTATTAATATAAATCTGTGATTTAAAATAAACACGTTTTAAAATAAATAAATAGAATAAAAAAATAATATTTTTACATCTATCAATGCAATGTAACACAATGGAAACTAAACCTTTTACAAATAATATTTTACACATTTAAAATATCAGTTTTCACAGTAGTATTAATGGGGTCTTTATACATAAAAATATATAGCTGCCTTTAAAATTTCGAGGAGGATCATACTTAAGGGGTCTGTGGCATCTAAAAGATTGAAACCCCTTTAAATTATTTGACACATTTAATGTGTATACCTAATTTGACTTTAAAATGGCTGTTCTGTGTGATTGACTGGTCATAATAAGAGGACCAGCGGCCAGCGCAGGTGTTTGTGTTTAAAACAGTTCTGTAGGCTTGTTTATCGCCTAAAGACTTTAGCTTATCAGTTAATGATGAAGGAAAGCCTTTTTAAATGCAAATTTAAAAGTCATTTGCAGTTTTGGCTCAGACGTGTATGATGCAATTTAGCCTTCTGTATGAGTTTCCGACCATTGATCAAACCCCCCATGATCCCTGTGTTCGAGCTGCAGGAATGCACAAGAATGGAATAATAAACCAAGTAAAGTAAACCAAGACTATTTTGATTTCATGTTGAACTGAGTGCACTAAAACCCAAAGGCATTGCATTTTGAAAGGAAATACGTGGCAAACTTTAACTAATACTACAAATTACTCCCAATTAATAATTAAAATCTATTGACAGCCCTAATCTTTATCTAAAGCTCTTCCTAGTCAGTGCCAGCGTTTTGTCATTATCCGTCCTTTATGATAACTTGACCTGCCTGGATGTTGACGAACTGCAAAGTCTTCTAAGCCGCAACAGCACAGCTCAGATGGGATAATCTGTTAATCCATTATCTACTTAGCCGCGGAGGTGACTGGCCATGTGTGTGTCATTGGCCCTTATTTAATGATGAAGACACTTTTCACAGGGAGCGAGGACTAAGAGGGGGATTTTCAAGGCCAGGTTTCTGTCAGCTCCGAAAACCCTGCAGTGTCTTTTCTACTGGACTATCCTTGCCTGACCTCTCGGCATGATGAAATAGGGAATCAGGGTTGTCATTTACGTGCCCTATTATTGACAATAGTAAAGATCAAAGAAGAAAATCTTGTAAATCCTCTTTGTGATTGCTTCCATGGAAAAACATGCTTCTCAACTACAAAATGTTGAGTCTCGCTATTCACCTTTCATCTCCAAATCCATCTCTCCACAGTTTCACGGCAAAAACACTCTGAGCCAAGCCATTCTTAGGGGCCTAACTGTCAAACTAGGATTTTTTTATGTTCCTTCAGGAGGGATTTTATATCTTTTTTCAAGCCTTTCCTCGTCTTTCTTTCAGTCACACAGTTTGACGTCTCTCTTCCGTAGGCAACTGATGTCTCTCGTTGCGCAGAAGTCATAGGGAGAGGTGTGAGCGGGTATTTCTCAGTGAAGAGATTAGTATTAGCATTGGATTAGCAGAGGGTGCTGCCTTCGCAAGCTTCTTGTGTGTATCCTCGAAATGTAGTGTCAGACTGTGTTGTGTGCAAAGCGAAAACATTAAGGCGTGTATATACACACATATAAGTTAATACTACAGAAGCCAATTGGTTGCAGTTGAGCTGTGCTGCTTCCTCATATAGCCTAGGTAAAGATCACGTTAGCCTAGTGGCTTACTTTGACTAGCTGTTCAACAGCTTCTTAAACCGTCTGTAACTGAAGCAAGAACTGTCTCAAGTCCACTATTAATTCATAAAATCTACTGACTATTTATTGTATATATTACATATTACTCATAGGTGCATTTTGTAAAATATTTTAGTGAATAAAAGCAAACCATAAAATAAAATAAAATAAAATAAAGGAATTGAGAAAATTGAATTGGGAATTGAGATTGGGCTTTGAATATAACATTGATAATAATAAGAAATGTTTCCTGAGTATCAAATTAGCAAAATGATTTCTGAACGATCATGTGACACTGAAGACTGGAGTAATGATGCTGAAAATTAAGCTTTGCATCACTGGAGTAAATATGTTTTTAAATATATTTATATAGATTTCCATCTACTTCAGCTTAACAACTTATGTTATGTCCATGATAATATTTCACAATATTACTGTTTTCATTGTATTTTGATCAAATAAATGCATCCTTGGTGAGGAAAAGAGACTGTTAACAACCTGTTATGGTAGTGTGTATATATATACATTTAGAAAAAATTAATATTTATATAATAAATGTCATAAATTATGTTTGATTTATTATGATTAACTTTAGATCTAGATCCTGACTTCATATATAAAATTAATTTCTATTCTACTGGTGCAATAATGTAAAATATTAAGAAATGGTTGTCTCTGTGTAGCTGTGTGTGTGTGTGTGTGGTATACCGCTGTTCTATGATGATTTAATAACAGCCCAGAGATGATTTCACTAGCACAGATCAATGTTGAGCGGCCAGAGAAAGAAAATTATTACTCTGCACTCCCAATACCTTTTACTAGAGAAGCCTCTCATAGCATCCCATTGCACCACTTTTAGAAAACTGATGTGGAGGAGTGTAAAATCGTATAAAAATGCTATTTATTTTTCATCTCCTCTTATATTACACTTGTGCACTTCTCTTACCTCGTCTCCCCGAAGGTTTCGAGGTATTGTTTAGGATGAAATGCAGACAAATGCTGTGTGCGTAGGCTATGGTGCACCGTCTAGCACTTTAAGAGAGATGAATGAAAACCATATATGTGTTTTGACATGCCATTATAAATTCGGAACGTGTATAGGTTGTGTAGTGGTACAATACAGACTGAATGTACCTTACATTTCTTAATATAATGCATCATCGTTTTTTTGGGGGGGGGGGTTTTTTGGTCCATTTTAATGGAAGAGAAAGAATTAAATTTTAAATACATATTCCAAAAGAAAGTTTAGTCCACTTTTATAAGTACAAGTATACAGATGAGCTCAAAGCATAACAGACATCGACCAAAAGCCACAAAACTAAATGTATAATGCAGTCAAGGAAAGATTTGACATCTCAAATGAAAGAAAGATGTCTTTGTGACATGGACAATGTTAGATTTAACACTCCTTTGAGAATGCAAATTAACTCTCAGGTCCTTTGTATGAGGCTTGACGTCCAAAGCCTTATTGCCAATTTCCTTTTCTCCATGAGTATATTCTCCATGAGTATGAGTAGGTGGATATTGTATTTGTTGGAATTGGAAATTTGAATGTTATCTCTTAAGGACTGTAGGACTGTTGGCCCTGGATGGGCCTATCAGAACCCAGGAACTCAGTCAACCACAATTCTTTCCTTAGATGTCTTTACTGAAGAATATGTTTGTGTGTGGTCAAACTAGCGCCATGATTAGCCATATTAGCATCTGAATAGGCCATTTAACTATAATCGCCATCAACTCACACTTATACTTGCAATTTACTACAGACATCTTGAACATGAAAAACGATTCTCTCAACATAAAATATTACAGCAGTATAATAAAAGTGATCGCATAATTCGACGGCAGATGTGATATGATCATGCATGTAACGATCATTTGTTTGACACCATCAAACACTAAAATTTAGTTACAATAACTTCAACAATTATATACAAGACTACAATGATTAAGTTGAACAGTCAAGTTGGGAAAACATCGTGGATTTAAGCCACTCTTGTACCGACGGAGACTTTAAAATGGCAGGGCTCTGATTGAATCCAGGACAGCACAGTGGTGGAGTCTGTCCAAAGAACTGTGTGGCGAAGTGACAAAGTTAACTCTTTCTCTTTCTTCAACAGGTTTGCCAACTGAGCACCAATTACAGCAGCACAGAGCTCCAAACGGGGCATTGACAGGACTCTTTTTGGTGCTACTCTAGAACGTGCCAGTATGAATGACAGATGGATCTTACCAAGCTGATCTTCGGTGCGCAGGTAAGTGACTGCTCCATATGAACTTTCTGAGGCATTGCTGAACACATGAAGGTCTGTAACAGATCTGGTTTGATCTACTGAAGTTGGTACATAAGACCTTGGGAAACTGATCTTGTGAAGAAACTGCAGTTCACCTTCGCATTTGTTCCAGCTCTGGACTAAAGTTTGGGGAAGTTGGGTGTCATCCCAGCTGCACTGCTTGCTCCAAAGTTGTTGGACCAGTACTTTAGCCCGGGTAGTGAATGGAAGGATATATCCCAAGGGCTTGTACTGACTTGCTAAAACTTTAATTGGCCCAAAGGAGGCATCCGATTAGTGGGTGAAGGTCTTTCCGCGTGGCAAAGTGATTTGATTAAATGAAATACATTTTCTCATATGTATTAACTCGTTATTTCATCTCACTCCATACATGAAAAAGGTTTTAAAAACTATCTGTGCATCATTACGTGAGCGAATGATTGACTTTTCTTTTTAACTCTTTACTAAAAATAATGTCAGAGTCGATAAGAATAAAATCAAATGTTTACAATTTATTATGTCAGGTAAATGTATCACGGCAATTATCAAAGATAATAGATACAAACATCAAATGCTCTGGAATAAAGAGAGAAGATGCAATAACTTTACATTATAAAATACATGATGAGAAGTGTTTTGCTTACACTTCGCATCACGGGCTAGGCTGGGTTACAGAATTGCCCCGAGCCTCCTGGTGCATTTCATTATATTGACAGACCAAGGCACAAACTAGGGGTGGAGCCGAACCCGAATACGGTATTCGGAAAGGCACAAATAACGTGTTTTTTACGAATACTTATTTCGAAAAAAAAACTTTAGAAAATATTTGTATTCGGGAACAAGAAAAACTTTATATCAAAAAGCTGCGTTTCCTCACGAGACCGCAGTGCGCGAGTGAGTGAGTGACGTTCAGGAAGAGGTGACTGACACAGGCTGCTCCACACAGCAACAGAGAGGGCTCGGCTGAGCGAAAAAACACTTAACTGCATTACTATTTTTGTTGAATAGATTTTTGTACCTTAACTGGGTTCCGGAGGCAGTTTATAACTTTCGGGAAGTGGAGTTTGATCGGGAGATTATTTCATTACGCTGCATTTTTGACGTCTTCAGCCGGGTGCTCTCATGTTCGCTCTGTTTACGTAGCTCTGTTAGCTCCGTAATTATTTGTTTTTATTACATGGCTTGGTTGAATTCTAATGTAGAATGCGGTCTGTTATTTCCATGGTTATTTCTTAATAACAGACCGCTGCTAAGTATAACACACCGTTGCCACGAAAAACAGAGCGTTGCCATGGATTCTAAACGTAGAGACGGAACGGACTATTTTTTTTAGCGGAAGCAATACAATCGTTTTTAAATCAATAAACTCCTTTTTAAATCAATATTTTGAGTCAAATTATTGATTTATTTGGTAGGTAGCCATGTAGTAAGCGGGATAATGTATAGCGAGGTGGTTGTTATAGCGAATACAAACCCTTCAGGCTGATTCAAGACCCCTCCGCTTAGCGTCAGGCTCATAATCAACCGCCTCGCTATACATTATCCCTTACTTATTCTGTCTGTTCAGCGTCCTCCAACAAGGACGGGGGGTAGTGGGATTCATAATGTTCACAATGGTATTTTATTAGTTGTTGGTTTAACCATGGATGAGGTAATGGCTGTTATGTTATTTTCTTTTCAATGACGTTCCTTGGTACATGTTCATTGCTGGATTTATATAATTAAAGAATACTTACACTATAACGTAAATTAGAAGTGTAACGCAAAAAAACTAGATTTTTACGCCTATTTTGGATTTTACTCGAATACAAATACAAATACTTTTCCCCCCTCAACAAATACAAATACAGATACAAATACCGGCTGCTTTGCACACCCTTAGCACAAACCTTGTGTAAGTGTGAACATGAGTGTAAACATGAGTTCACAGTGGGAATTTACATTAATCACTGTCTCAGACTTACTGGGGGCAGAAACATTTGCTAACAATGGGAAATTGAACTGAGTTTACACCTTCTGAGAGCAGGAGACCATTTGCCTGGAAAAACACACCCTCCTCTGTGTGCAAATTATCTCTAAACTCTTAAATACCTTATTACCTTTTGGTTTACTTCTTTGGGAATGAGACCTTTGTACCAGTCACACTGAGACATTTCAAATGATATCAAACATGTGTAATACAGTATGATAATTATTCACATTAACCCATATAGATTTTTGGGGGAATTTCAGGTGATCTCAGCATGATAGAAAAAGCGAACGGGGGAATGGGGGTCAAGGGAAAAAGATTAGGATTGCTTAGGTAAGACTTGCATCTCGAATGGTGCACAAGAGAGAAATTCAAATGTTAATTTCCTTTGATTTCTCAGAGAGTTGCCCTCTCTTCCAGTTCTTCCAGTTTCTCCAGTCTTACATCGTGGAAGACGGTGAATGACAGATGGCACATTGCTGGCCCATTGTCTCAACTCGAAGCCTCCTTCAGCTAACAGCTCCCTCAGCTTTTCAACCAATTGCTTAGCCTCCTCTGGTGATGACAAGCTCTGCAAGCAATTGTCAACGTAGAAGCACTGTTCAACTGAGAACCTCACATCTTCGTTGGGTTGGCTATGTTCTCTCACGTGCTGTTGTAAGGCAAAGGTAGCACAGCAGGGGCTGCAGGTTGTGCCGAATGGTAGAACTTGCCCTTCAAAGACATCAGGTGGACCCTTCTCCTTTGAGTCACGCCAGACAAACCGAAGAAGTGGTTTATCTTCTGGAAGAAGGCGGACCTGATGAAACATGCCCCGGATGTCTGCACTGAAGGCCACTGCATGTTCACATAATCTAAGTAAGACCCCAAAAAGGGATGAACCCAAGGTGGGACCAGCGAGGAGGGAATCATTTAAACTGAGGCCATTGAACTGAAAAGAGCAATCATTGATCAACCACACAATTATTTTCACTGTGGCGCACCATATGGTGTGGAATGAACCAGGATTTGCCATCTCTTTCCATATCTTCTGGAAGGAGCTTTATGATAGCTCCAGACTGAGCCAATTTCTGAGGAATAAGCTTCAGCTTGTTGTGGGTCTCTGGCAAGTTTCCTCTAAGTATTTTTTAGGCTTGACATGACAGCTTCCATCGTGGCATGAAGATTGCGTAACAAGGGTGTTGGATAGCAACGTATTCCATCCACCTCTACACGAACTGTCTTGGTTTCCAGTAACTCAATGGCCTTTTGGTCCTGCTTGGATCTTGTGTACTCCTTTTCATTCTTAAATGACAAAACGTCCACTTGCCACAGCCTGTCAACATTCTTGAACAGTTCTGTGGTGCTGACAGGAATGGATATGTGGAGACACTGTTTTGGCAAGTCTCCGCTCCAACAGGCTCGCCCTGGAGTGCCACGCCCTGGACTGTCCATCCTAATTTGGTTCTTATTGCAGCTGGACCCCCAGGTGGACCAAGTCTTACTGGCTTAATGTGAGTTTGATCTGCACCAACAAGTACAAGAGGTTTTGCATTTTCAAAATACTGTAGTGGTAGTCCAACCAAGTGTTTGTATTGCTTCTGCAGCTTTGGAATTGGGTAAGAGTGATCAATGAGATCAAGCTGTGGGGCAGTAAAGGCTCTGGATATGAGATATCGCTTCTGCACCTCCAAAAAACATGCACCTCCAAAAAATGTTAACTACGCGCCAAGGTGACGCAGACCCCAAGGGCTGTGATTGGTCAGATGCACCACGATGCAACGCAACCTGACGCAGAACCATAAAACGGCCACGACGCCGTAGGAGTGACGGCGTAGCTACGCCGTGGAGTTGACGCAGAAGCATAGTGAGGCCTTAAGTGAACAAGGTTTCTTTAGACCACTGTGGATAGCCTGATGAGAACACAACGCCATAATATCCTATTGGTGTGTATCCACTCTGAGAGCTGATCTTTGGTGAGGGTTGGAATTTTGGGGCATTGACTGAATGCATGTTCAGAGTTCTGGCATTAAGAAAAATATACTGAGGGCCTACTCTTAGCCTTCTCATCAACCTTGGCAGAAGAATATGTAGCGTCTGTTACCTCAGCACTGTTCCCAGACCCAGTTAGTACAGTGGCAGTGGTTCGTCATGACCATGGAGCTACCTGAGAATCTCATTTGGGCCGGCTTTCTCTTCGTGCTGACTGATCATCATAGCTTTGGCACCAAGATTCATATTTTAAAAAAGTCAGCCAGGTTCATCAATGAGCTTGTCACCCCAGGCCGATGTATCATGTGGCGGCGAAAATCAGCAAGTCTTACAGGTGGTAGCTTACTGAGAATCCGTGCAACATGCGACCCACACTGCAACTCAATGCTACCCGCCTGGCCTAATGTCCTTATCAGGCCAACTAAAGACTGCACTTGAAGGGAGAACTTTTCAAAGGCTGATGGGCCATTGCGGCTTATTTCAGGAGAATCAAGAATAGTAGCAATCCTTTTTAATTCTACCTGGTGGGGCTGACCGAACCGTTCATTGAGGGCCATCATGGGGCCTCTGTAAGGTGTATGGGATTGCAAGAAGGATTACAGTATTACAGTATTTGTATGAAATTCCAGAAAATTGTATTCATGCAAGTTATAATAGTTGACAGGCAATCTTTTTTTAACTATGTTCACAGCACTGGCATCATCTGGCAAATATTTACCTGAAATTACACAAGTTCACAATCTTGAGAGCATACACACAGAGACTCAAGTTGGCAAACACCCTGTTCACTGCTTCCACTGCACAGATGAATATTTTGAAATATGCTTGAACACATGAATTATTCATATAGTTAAAATCTTAATTCCCATGGCAGTGACTGCTGAAATCCAGACCGGCGTGCAAAGAAATTGTGATGTTGGGTTTAAACATGGAAATGACAATTTCTTGTTCTTAATATGTTTTGTAACTAGTTTTTTGTTGTTGTTGGTAGATGGCTATAATCTTTATGGAATAGTTAAAGGCTGTCTGTGTATTATTATTAATATTGTTTTTATAATGTTCATTCTTTCTCTCATCCCTTTTGGTGTGTCTAAAATAAATTACCTAATAAATCATGTAAATATATAGTTCTAGGTTTAATGGATAGTTCACCCAAAAATTTAAATTCTGTCTTCATTATTCTGTGGAACACGGAAGAAGATATTAATGTAATTTATTTATTTATTTTGTCAATGCAAGAGAGTCAATGGAGTTCAATGTTTGGACACCAGTTCTTTTGTGTTCGTTAGAAGAAAAAGTCATGCAGCTTTGAAACAAATGGAGGGTGAGTAAAAATGACAGAATCTTCTTTATTAAGTAACCTATCCGTTTAATATTTTTATTTTTCAATTCCATTGCCTTGATATTTCTCCTTTAATTTATCAATTTTCTTTGTAAAATCTAATCTTGGCCTTTTGGGAAGTGCTTACCAAATTATCCATAATTGGCCATATTCAGCCACTGTGTGATTGAATCAAAAATATATTAACTTCCATGTGCACTTACTAAGAATATTATTGTGCCTGCTAGTTCTGTGTTTTCAGACTCTTTTCAGCCCAGTCCTCGTCCATGCCCTTTGGTGCTTTCCAAATGATAGCCCCTTAATGTGCTCAGCATAAGAGATTATGACTATTGATCATGCAATCATTAAATTATGTCCAAGGTAGTGCATCAAAATTGATCCATGCAGTTCTTTAGATGAGTAATGGGCTTCCATATTCGCTCAAGTTTCACTCTGCATTTCCCTTCTCCCCCACTTACCTTCCCCTAAACACTTTGAACTAACAACAAGATCTTCAGGTCATAATCTGCAAGCATCCTTAAAATGCGGTCGTGACATCAGACAAGTTCAGAGGAAAGTCGCTTCATTTCCACAAGAGGTCTTTGTCCCTCCCGGGAGCTCGCGCTTCTGGCAAACAGCAGGGAGTCCCGAGTCTCTCAAGCACACATGCGTTGGTATTAAAAGGCCAGTGGTGAGGTGCTTCTCCAGCGCTGAGGTGAGGATATTACACACATTAGTCATCTCATTAAGCGGCTCCACAGGGAGAGACAGTTTTAATTGAAAGAGAAGTCATGGGAGGGAGCATTGCGTCCATGTGAAGTCACGCAGCGGTATCTGCCCTGCACGGAAGAACTACCCGACGCAAGGCAAACAAAATGAAGTTTCCGAAGTTTCACAGCTGTGTAATCGATTAAAGTCAGTGACCGGTGATACAGAGCTTCATTACACAAAAGCTGGTTTGATTAAACTTCACTCGCAATTACGACTGTTTGTGTAGGCCTACGTGTTTGTTTAGCTTGACGCCAGCGGAGTTAGTTAATTGAATTGGAAGTTGTAGCTCGGTCATGATTGGATCTAGAGTTCTTTCTGCTTTGTCAAACAGTTTACAAACCCTTGAAATCTTTGTATGCTCATTGACTCACGAATATTAGGTCATAAAATGAGTAGTCGAATAAGTAGGCTAGTTGAATGAATAGTTTATTAAAATAAAATACTAAAATTAAAAGATTAAAACGAAAATCTGTACAATTTTTATCATGTCCTTTTATGTAAGAAAAAAATGAAACAGATTTCTGACCCCCCCATTTTTTCTTGCAAAAACAAAACAAAACTAACATTGTGTCAAATTATTGTAACGTTAATCTTCATTCACAATTACGACTTGTTTACCTTGATACCAGCAGATTTATTTTATTAAATTGGAAGTAGAAGGTTGGTTATGATATTTTTTTTTCCACTACATCAAACAGTACAAACCCTTTAAATCTTTGTATGCTCACTTACTCAAAAAATTAAAATAGCTACTATCTTTACTCACCCTCATTTCATTCCAAACTTGTATGACTTTATTTTTTTGTGGAACACAAAAGTCCTACAGCTTTGGAACAACATGAGGGAGGGTAATGACAAATTTTGGCTGAGCTATCCCTTTAAACAGAGGCAAATTTAATACAATGTCAGTGGTCCTGTGATTACAGGGATTTGAAGGTCCCAATGAGGGATTTGTTAGTTTCACATCACAGCCATAATATCCCAATAAACCAACCTCCAATCTAACACTGGTTTCCAATAACTTCCTTAGTGCTGGAGTATCTGATCTGGCTGCTCACAATTATCTGTTGCGTATAGTGTATTTAATGAAGGACAGAAAGTGTAAGGAGGTGGTGCGGGAATAATTAAAATGAACTTCTCGAGGAGTTTTGAAGGTCGTGGGGCCTATTTGCAATGGGAGAAAAAAAGAATATTACCTGAGGAGTTTCGGTAAACAGCAGCCTTTGTATTATAAAAATATGAAAAATCACAAAGATACAGGCATAAAGACTTTTTAATATAGCCAATTAACTGTCAATGATTAAATTTGATAGGCTGATAAACTTTGCATTTCAGTACACATCTGTGTATTATCTGAACTAATGGGTGTTTCTTCACCTAGCCACTCATGGCCCTGTGGACTATTAGTTTAATTTGAATGTATACATCATATTAAACTGTTGGTTGTGATGGAAGTTATGCCATTGCTCTACTAATAGCATCACTATTGAGCATTAATTATTGATGGCCTATGGTTATTTTGTCCTTCAATTTTTAAAACTATTGTAGTTAAAGAGTGAAATAACTTTTTTGTTTGTTTTAAAATTATTTATATTAATTATCAGTCAACATACAGTGCAGTTATTAAATATTTTATGGATTTTAATAGCAAGATGTTCACGCCTGGCTCAGGGACGAAAATAAAACCAAGATCTAAAATGCATTTGCTAGCAAGTTTTAATGTCCTTTATATAACAAAATGCAAAATTAAATCTGTTGTTTTCTTTTATCATAAAAGTTCCCAAAAGAAACTTACTAATATTGTGTAAAATACTGTAACTCTGCTATAAAAAATTACATGAATCACTTGAAGAAACATTTAACTATAGCTTTTATAATTTGCATTTGGAGGTTGTGGAAGATTCCAGGCATACAGATGAATCAATAAGTTGAGAACTAATATTTATACATAATGCATGAATTTAACACCTCACATCTTTCCTGTCTTAGAGACATTTTGAATCCTTAATAGCCAGTCCATCTCTCTGGTGATTAGAAAGCTATTTTAAACTCATAAAAATACAGTCTTGCTAATTCCATACCATTTTACCACTTTCCAATACTGCCCAAAGAAATATTGTTATAGTTCAAAGTTTTTTTTAGGGGCGCCTCTTAAATCATCCAACTCAACCCAGCAGGCTTTGAGCCACCCAATTGAATCTATTGACTAACCGAGAGATGTTCGCTGCATATTGGAGGAAAGAAGTGAGGAAAGCACATGGCATGCATTTGATGGGGGACAATCAAGTTTATAACAGTTCTTTATGACCTTACCAATGATTGGGATTAGCTTGGTAAATGGTTGAAACATTTGGGCACAGAGTAGGCTACATATCACATCCTGGATTGCAATTTACCCATGTCGGTTTACCGACAAAATACCGGAAGTGATGCGTTCCACAGATAATAATCCATTATTAGACTGTAAGGCTGCACGACATATTACAGTTTTTCTCGATTGTTTACACACATTTTCTGAAAGAATGCCTCATATTCTCAGAACTCTACACACAAATCAAAAAACACACACACAATGGGCAAAACCCCTCAATTCTCCTGCAAAATTAAACTCTACATTCAAAACAATGTTATTTCTTCTCAAAATGGTATATTTTGAAAAATATTATACAACAGAAAAATGTACTGTATGCATTTACAGTAAAAAAATAAATAACTATGCTGCATCTTCTCTTCTGCTTCGGTCTTTTATGCTAAATCTCTGATTGCTAATTGTAAAACTGTGTGACATGTGTTTGCCCATGTGACGAGTCAGTGTGCAGATCTGAATGGCAGTGTGTTCATTTTGTGCTTGAAAATTGTGCCAAATGCAGAGAATTGTGTGTAGTGTTTTGAAAAACGTGTGTTTTAGATCTGCAATTTGAGTGTAAAGCAGGAATTGTGCTTGTAGTTTAGGAGAATTGGTTCAGGGGGTTGGTGAATGAGTTACATGTTGTGATCATTGTGTCTCAAGTACCAGAATTTGTGTGTAAACAATTGAGAAAAACTGTAAAACAATTTAAAAATCATAATATAAAATAGCATAATGCTATCATTTATAAACCTACGCTATACCACAACAGAAGACATCAATAAGTTTAAAACCTCGCTCTGAGTTTGCATGTTTTGATGTCCACATGTTCCTTTTCAAGACGGCTTCCCAGCTCTCGCATCAACACAATGATTTTCACCCACAGTATGGAGCTTTTCAATCCACTGCCCCCTTCAGTGTTTAATAACTCTGTTGCCTGACACTAGTTCTGCTTTTGCCTTGAAGTTTTAAGAAATGTATAGAGTGGGGGCACACGTCTGAGACCACTAGAGACAATACATACATTTTGCTATTCTCTAATTTAATACAGTTTTTGTTTTACTTTTTAACTGGACATTTTAAATGAATTTTCTATTTCTTAATATTTAGTTTGTCTGCCTTTTGCTTTAATGACACCATCACTCGAGCTGACATGAACCGCACAAGTTTGTGTAAAACATGATGATCATGTTTTGCCGCATGATTTGAGAAAGATCCAACAACATCTTGTGTTTTTTAGGTATACCGTAAATATTTGTTATTAATTTTACCAATTTTTTTTCAAATTGTATTACATTCAAATTTAATACATTACTTTTTTAAATGTATTACATTTAGATGTAACTTTTGTGTCTTATTTAAAATAATTTATGAATCCTAGATTTTCATTGTGGCTTTATACTTATTTTAATTTAAATGAGGTAATATGT
The DNA here is from genome assembly GCF_051911475.1 of Siphateles boraxobius. Classification (NCBI taxonomy): domain Eukaryota; kingdom Metazoa; phylum Chordata; class Actinopteri; order Cypriniformes; family Leuciscidae; genus Siphateles; species Siphateles boraxobius. Next base: position 3,979,006 of record NW_027509042.1, read on the forward strand.
TGCAATTTCTGTTTGCACCTGACAAATATATATATAATGCTTTAGTTTTTTCGTCTTGTGACTATTGTGACATACAAGAAAGGGTGGGACTTGATTTTGTCAAAAATCAAGTCCCACCCTGGCTTCCTATTGATGGATCTCATGTGATTGACAGGTAGTCCCGCCCTCATGCCAGTGAACACATCATCAGAGAAGAGACGAGATATTGCTGCAAATGGGAGCAGAAGTTGTATTGATTAAAGATTGAGGCACATGGATTTAAAAAAAAATAATGATGTGCAATAAACTGCAATATTGCATTAAAAAATAAGAATTTTGATTTCATGATGACTTTACAGAACTGCTGATTCTGTGGTTATAGCAAAATGCCTTGAATTGGGTGCCAATCATGAAAGTATCTGGTGATTATATTTTATATGAAGCGTTATTGCAGACATGTGCACAATACTAGAGTTTATCATTGTATGACTTATAAGCTTGAAACTATTTTACCCTTCTAAGGTTTTTTGAAAACAATATCACACTGAATATCACGCTGTATCTGTGTGCATTCAGAGGAAGGGGGGAAAATCACACACCGTTGACTCTTATCCTCTTATTGTAATTCTGATCTGAAGCCATTCTATTTAGCATGGAAATAAGTTCTTGCTGTCTTGCAGAGCTATGAGATGGGGAGTGGCTGACTGGGGTTATGGTGGTGCACATTGATTTTAAAGTTATAAGGAAGTACATTTGAGATATGCTCTCTCATTTTGGACAGAAATCAAATTTTCTAAATGCATGTTATTTATCTTATTTTGAACGATTCATGCATGCATGTGTTTTAATTTAAAACGTTTTTGACCAAAAAATCATAACTCGTGAAACAGACTTTTCTCTGGTGACGCTTGCAAGACTTTTCTAATAATTTGGTCTGCTTAATCCCGCCCCTCTCTCACAATTGAGTGCAAACTTGCATGCAGTGCTGCCTCTGTCCAATCAACAACTGAGGGACTGAACCAAGACCCCGTCCTACATTTTTTTTCAATAATCCGTTTTACTCGGATGTACGTCACAATATGGAAGAAAATATCTGTTGCTACTTCCGTTTTATCGCACCTTTAATAAGCACTATTAATAAGACATACCAAATACACAATGTGCCATAACCTGGATTGTTGATAGCTGTTCTGCTTTAATTCAGAGATTAATTCTTTATGCTACTGAAACCTATAGGATGAGATGAGCATAGAAGATTGAGAGTGGAGTGAAGGTTCATGGACAAGTGTGGGCTGGTATGAAGAATGAAAGGGCACCTTTCTGTGTTAATGAGGCATTGATTTCCACATCACTAAATAATGAATTCATAAATTAGGCCTAACCATAACACAGTGTAACTGAAATCTGCCCACTCAGGGAGTTTCTATCTTATAAATGAATCATGGAGTTGACCATGAGCCTTTCTCAACTAGATCGTGTGTTCTCTTGCTCACACATGCACAGAATTTATCTCAAAAGGGGGATTGTGTGCATTCAGTGGTTGTGTTGGAAATGCTGTGAGCTATATAGGATACAGTGGCAACAAAAAACAATTTAACACAAATATCAAACAAGTTCCATCTGCAAATCAGTTATGCTCAGACTAACTGTACTTTTGTGTCTCAGATCTCCCTAGCCTTTTTATTCATCAAAGAAACCTGAAAAAGTGTCAGGGGTTCCAAAAAAAAATTCAGCAGCACAACTGTTACCAACATTGATAATAACTGAGTATCAAAGCAGCATTTTAGAAGGATTTCTGAAGGATCATGTGACACTGAAGACTGGAGTAATGATGCTGAAAATTCAGTTTTGTATCACAGAAATTGAAATTGTAAAAATATTTCACAAAATTATTACGGATTTATTTTATCAAATAAATGCAGGCTTGATGAGCATAAGATACTTTTTTATTTTTTAACCAGTTTTCACCAGTACTGTGTATGTCTATGAATGTGTGTATGTATGTACAACCCTATGTATGTATGTGTGTGTATGTATGTATGTATGTATGTGTTTATGTATGTACACATAAAGTTTGGCCATCAGAAAATCTCTGTATACTTTTTAAATTCACGTTGAGCAATAAACACATATCCATGATTTGGATTTGCTTTTTGTGTGTGAGGTATTTAGCATTAAAAGTGCTTCTGCTATCTTTGAAATAGATGGTACTTGGTTTGATATTTTATGTAATCCCACATTATTCATACAGTTTAAAGTGTGGCTTAAGTGTCCAAATACTTTCGGGGCCACTGTATATAACACCATGGAAAACAAAGAAACTAGAGTGTCCTAGAACCTCCCTCACTCGTTGCTCAGAGGGTGTAGAATTACTTTTAGGCAGCGCGCAAGTGCGCACCGTAGCGTCTTCACCGCGCGCTGTAGTGTGTAAACCATCATCTCACCAGTATTTCGTGTCAGAACGGGCTGGCAGGCAGGTCTAAGGACCTGGGGGATAAATTGGAATCCTCTCCTCGTTTATTCGCACCCACTCTCCTCCCCAAACACCCTGTCGTAGCAGTACAGAAGCCCAACAATCAGACAGCTGTCGACTGCCGGCTTGAGTCGCGCGCGCTACATCACCAATGCCGGGAAAGCGTCCGCGCAGTCAGCTCTCTCGCGCACGCACGGACAGCGAGTGTGTGAAGTAGTGACCGCAAGAATGGACCAAAGGAACTACTTCGCCGTTCTGCTGCTCGTTTTCCACGTTCAACTCACATTTGGAGAGTTCTTTCCAGGCAAGTTTGCATTCCGTTCTCTTTCTTTTGGCCACTTTGCGGAGGTTACGCGAGGGTTGGATGCCGTAACCCAAGACGGGATGAAACTTTAATAATTGTATCTTGTTTATTAATGACGGTGTTCTGACGGGAGATGTAACTTTATGTTATAACGTCGGTGTTAGATGAATATGAATTCTACCAGATGTGGTATTTGCTTTAGGCTATTTATCGTTTGTGACTTTTTATAGTCCTATGAGACATGTTTTTTTAACGGAGCTGTATCGGTAGGGCTATTACCTCACTAGCATATGGACTCAAGTTTATCCGATTTTGTCTGAAAGACGACCGCTCTAAAACATTATATAGTACAATAATATATAATATTGCATTATATTATATATAAAATGCTGGGTTGTTTCACCATATGTTTGGGTCAAATATGGACAAACCCAACCGTTGGGTTAAAACAATTAAATAAAAACCCTAACCCTAACCATATATATATATATATATATATATATATATATATATATATATATATATATATATATATATATATATATATATATATTCTGTCTGATACCTCAGACTGGATGAAGAAAAGTTTACTGAGTCACTTCTCCTAATTTTAGCTATTTGTAATTTGTGTTGGGGGTCATTTAGAAAGTTTCTCATTTATCAGGGATCGTTTTAAGGGAATTGTTGAGCTTGGCGATGAGATCTTAAAATAGTCTCGTATAGAGTGAGGGAATCGGCCACCGCGTCCGTTCCGTCCCGAATGACTGCAGTTCGTCTTTCCGCCGGCGGGTGGCGCTCTGGGCACATCCAAACCCTGCACCACAGCATCACCGGTTGAATCGTGGGTCGATTGTCCTAGAACAGGAAAGATTTCTCCGTTTCTTTTGTTTTAAATATATATATATATATATATATATGCATACCATCTTTTCTTTGTCGTGAATAACCTGAAGTGTTCAAAGAAAATTCTGAAAAGCTAAATTATAACATTAATGATGCAGTTGATTGATCGGGAGGATTTATAAGAAGAACTAAGTAAGTTTTCAGATGTGCTTAGAAGAAATTATTGACTGTGAAGCAAAATAGAGAATTGTCTTTTATAATCTTACCTGGAAGGTTAGAAAAGTCAATTATTTTTCAAATAGCTATTTTAATGTTGAAATAAGCCAATAACTTCCAGTAGAACATGCTGGATTACTGTAAAACACACAACAATGTAAAAGTTTAATTACTGCCTTAAATGAAATAAAGTGATTCCAAAATTGCAACCTGTGGTGTTAAGTTCCTTGCACATGTTCAACCACGTTTAATGGTAGAAAATTGAGTTGAAACTGTGAGAACATGTCACAATAATTTCTACCATTTTTACCCAATTGTACAAGTTAAACAGATGGAAACAGAGATGTTGATATATAATGATGAAAACAGCATCTTCACTAATTTTTTGACAAATTATTAAAAACATGCAACAAAAATATTTTCAATCAATGGACAGAATGTTAAGTTCAGCATAAAGGTTAACTAATGCCGATGCCGATTATTATATATGTTTAGTAAACAAAATTTTCCTGCTGTTTGTGTATTTCAGCTTTTGGCTGTAGGTCTGTGTGCCAAAGACTGACACTCAGACAGTAAAGTTAATCACCAGACAACAGCAATGGACAAATGTTAAAACAGTAATTGCTAATTCTCTTTCTGGGCATGGCTAATGAAACCAAAGCAATTTCAGTTGATTTTTGGAAATATCTGTAAGCTTTGATTGCTTCACACTTCTCACGTGCTGTTGACCTGTTGAGCAAATACGACATGCTTCTGTAATATCTTTCATGGCTTAACATGTTCATTTAATAAGCCTCAATAGACCAGTGTTTTTAAATTTCAATGCTTTTTTAGCGTCACGTCTGTAGCCTGGCTCTTGTTGCGAGGATAATTTGTGTTCCATTCTATCTTTGCTTGTAATTTTGGCAAGGCCAACAAGACTTTCTCTGTGCTTCAGTGAACAGCTTGACAAGTAAAGGCCTATCTTTATTCACCAGTCTGAGGAAATGAAAGCAAGGCTATCAGCATGAAAAGACTATTACAAAAAAAGTACATCTTTTTTTGGACTTGATTCTATTGTGCGGTATTCTTTGAAGTAGCATGTAAATATGACATGGAAGTATGGTAGTCATTTAGTACCATTGTATATATATCAAAGTACCATGATATTGCTGTTAGATTCCATTACTGTACCATGGGACCCTCAGGACACACAGGACTAAATGCTTCCATTACATTTATTCCGCATATTGATGGATGTCTCTTGTATTATATTGATGTTTGCTTCATTTAAAAGCTGTTTTAGTGCACAACTGGTGCAGTAGATCTAACTGTCTTATGCCTATGGGCAAAGCGGTTGAGTGTGCCATAATTGATTTAAAAGTGGCAGTTATCCCACGGAAAGATTTTCATTTTGCATTTAATTGAATATCTTCAGCTGGCAGCAGAGAGCCAAAGAGGGAAGACCTAACGTGTCTTAACTCTCAGCGTTCCTTCCTGTCGTCAGATGTCACACTTTCAGTAGTCTTCTCTGTAAAAGTTGTCTGTCTTCTTTGTGTGACAAGAGTAGAGGTCGACCAGCTGATCGTTTTTTGGCTAACGGCAACAATCCATACGGATAGTTTTTTCCTGTTGCTTTCATTGCTGGAGCAGCTGAGAAGCGTCCGCTGTCTTTATACAGCACGAGAGCGGCCCCTAGAGGCCAAATCACTCATGCCCCCTCGAGTTTGTTTTGACACATGAGAATGAGTGGGACACTTTAGATGCGGGTTTAAAACACAACAAAAACAACAGACAACAAAACGGTATGTATACAGTACACTACAATACATATTTACATATCATTATTAAAGTAGGCTAATTAATTTGTTGAATGGAGTGGAGAAAAGCAGTATGTTTGCTTTCGAGGCTGAGAGGATGCTAACATTAGTTGTAGCCTACCTCAAGCAGTTAAAACAATGTGACAAAAACACACGCAAATCTGACCCAAATGTTTAATGCCACAATTGTTAACCATCTATTTTAATTAGTTTGTTTCCAGCTGGTCGCATTTATGTATTTGTTATTCAGTGAAGTTGCTTTTTTCAAGCTAGTGATGTAAATAAACAAATTGATAGGCCAATGATTATGCAGCCGACAGAAACATATAAACAAATCAGAAATGCCAATAAAGCGGGAGAGGACACAAACAATATACATATGTGCCCAATTTCAATGCTATGGCCTTTGTGTAGATATTTAAATATGGCCATCTTTAAGCATGACTGTTTGTATTTATATGAAATGGTAACACTTTACAGTAAGAGTCCATTTGTAACATCAGCTAATGTTAATAAAAGTATGGTTCATCGTTAATTTCAACATTTGATCATACTTTTTTACATTTTAAACTCGATTCTCTTAACTTTTGTTAATGCACTATGAACTAACATGAATGATCAAGGTATAATTAATATGTAAATATTTATATTTAAAAAGTATAGTTCATTTTTATGGTTCAGTACTGTTTTTTAATTTTTTTCATTAAAGTTCAGCACTATTTTATGTGTTATGTTTGTTTTATTCAGTATCCATTTGTAAAATTATGGCCAGCGTGGTCCAACCTAGTTATCGTTATCGTTATAATCCATTATCGGTCGACCAGACGACAGTGTGAAATTCCTTACAATGATTACAGTGGCGTGATACCTTGATGGTATGGGATGGTAATACTATGGTTATACTGTATATTATCAATGAAAGGTTTTTATGGACCTGCTCACTTAAAAAAAAATATATATATATATAGTATTTTGCTCATTTTAGAACTAATTAGTTCTAAAAACTAGGAAATAACAACATTTAGTGTTATTTCTGTTTTATATTGAAGAGTTTCAGTTTGGGCTGGACACTTGTTGACTTCTTTTTTTCTTCACAAACTGGTCCAACATTTCCAATATAAAAAGTAAATGTGAACCAGCTGCAGTGTTGTATACTGAACTGAGCTAAAGCTTGGCCTCTCGAGAGCTGAACACCGTATTTCCAGTGTTTCTCACCCATTTCCTCTGGACACTTAGTCTTTTAAACATGAATTCCTTTGTTAGAGGTTTTTTATAATGTACTGTATTTTTATGTATATTTAATTACATAAACTTAATTAAAACATTTATCCCGATATTTATATTTAATTTATACCTAATTTTAAGATGATTAAAATCATGAGAAATTTAACTTAGGTATGTGAGTCCAGACTTTTGACTGGTAGTGTATATTTTGGTACTAAACGAGTATTCAAGTACCATGTCTTTAACTTTGGTATTTAAATGTACTCATTGTATTACCATTGTATACTTTTGGTGCTCTTTTTGTTAATGATAACACAAACTTGCTTGTGAATAGAGCTTCATTCATTGGGCCTGGGGTGAGGCGGCCCACCCATGTAAATTTAGCCCCCGGCCCTGTCTGTTTTAGCAGCAGCATGATCATTTATTGCAGGGCAAGTTTATCTAACTCGGATGCATATTTTTTATTTATTTATTTGCCTGGCAGAATTTTTAATTTCTTCGAGGTTGCGAGGAGACGCCTATTATTAATAAGAATGATTAATTAAAACTAATGAGAGATCATATACCCCGAGGGAGCTGAGGATTTGTCTCTCTCTGTCTCTCTCTCTCTCTGTCTGTCTCCTGCTCTCTGACAGCTACTCGTTTGCAGCTCAGTGAAGTCTCTTATCATCTGTGCACTGCCTAATAGCTAATCCAGAAACTGCCAGACTCCCGGATAATCCAGTTCACTCAGTGTGCATGTGTTTCTTTAGGGCTTCTAGATTAATTTAAATAAATCCTTGAGCCTGAGGCATTTAGGAGTTTATATATTTCTTTTTGGCTACTGTTGCTTCTATTCCCGTTCATCTTTACCTTTGCTATGTCTGTCTGAAGGACAGACAGTTTCTAGAGAGTTTTTATTGCGTAGTTGAAGGATTCACTAATTGAATTCACTTAGTATTTTAATGCATTTAACCCTTATAGTTTTGAATAGATATGCACTCTTAAAAATAAAGGTTCCAAAATGGGCTTTTCATGATGAACCATTTTTCATAGTGGAACCATTTCTTCTTTGTAGAACCATATTTTGGTTCCACAAAGAACCATTCAGTCACCATTTCTTAAAAGAACCATTTTTCCCCCTTAGTGTGAAGAAAATCTTAATAATCTGAAGAACTTTTTCCATTTTATACAACTTTTTGTGCATTGAAAAGGGTTCCAAGGAACTTTATGGAACAATAGATGCCAATATGGAACTTTTATTTTTAAGAGTGATGTTATGAATACATATTCATTCATATGTCTTAATATTTCACAATGTCTACATAAGATTCATTGTCCACACTCAGGGGTCATCAACCTTTTTCAGGCCAAGGACTCCCTTTAAAGATATTAGAACATCCCTTAAATTTTATAGTATAAAATATGTTTTTGTTGTATAAAATATGTGTTTTTGTTTAAGTCTGGTCTATAATAACATCTGTATAGTATGTTTAATTTGTTGTACTTTGTCATGCTGCTGTCTATATATATTTATATATATTCAGAAAAAATAACACAAGTTATATTTAAATTTGTATATCAAGTTTTTTTTATTCATAATTCTTTTTATACAAAAATTTGTTTCGATTTTTTAATAGAATATTCAATGAGAAAAACAAGGGTTTGATATTTTTTACCATTGCAATTAATTTTCATCTGACCTTCAGCTGTCATATAGAAACACTTTATGTCATTAAGTCATTTTAGAGGTGGACATTTTAATGGAATGATCCCTTCTTCTTTTTTTGTTGTTGCTTTTTTAGTAATGAGCACTGATAAATCTTTCGCAATGAGACCAGGAAAGTGTCTTAAGAAATGTTGATTGTGTTTGACAAGATTTTGCTTTATGATTGAATTTGACTGAATTATTTAAATGTGCTATAAGCCCATCCCTCTCAAAGTCAAACTAGAGTAAAAACAAAAACAAAACTAAAAACCCTGAGTAAAGTCACATGATGAATGGAATTTAAAAGGAAAGAAAAAGACTTTTAAACTTCATTGAGAGAAACCGCCACATAGCGTATAGCGTGAGTGAATTAAAAGCCTCACTCCGTTTCAACATGTATGGAAACAAAACTAGTTGCCTTACTGTGATTGATCTATGTTTTGTTGTGATTGCCGCTCTAGACCGAGATGGAAAGCTTGTCTGAGTGGGTGGATAAACAATGCGAGAAATCAGGGAGAAATGAAACGCTGAAAGCCGCAACTGAGAGATAGACAGAAAAAGAGAGAGGAGGAGAGGGGGAAAGAACAACACTTGAAGTGGTCGAAAAAATGAGACACCTGAGAGGACCAACAAATGACTTTGCAAGGGCTGTCGGGACATAATGGATTTCACACACAGACGCAAACACGCACGCACACACACACACACACACACACACACACACACACACACACACACACACACACACACACACACACACACACACACACACACACACACACACACACACACACACACACACACAGGAACATGATTATTTCCCGTGTGTCCATTAGAAAGCGCCAGGGCCGTAATTGTTTTCTTTGACCTGCTTGTTATCGCCCTGCTCCTGGGTTGCCAGGTTTCAGCGCTCCACTCTTGCCCTCTGACAAGCTGTCACTCAGTGGCCTGTTTAGTATTCGAGCGAGAGCGAGAGAGAAAGGAAGTCTGTCAGAGGTGTTATCTGCATGACTGTGCTGGTCTAATCCTCCCCACTTATTCTATTTGGCTGACTAAATGACAGCTCAATACTGGAGTGTGGGCCAAGTCCACTATAAATGAGACGTCTCCTCTTTGTACTGTACAGAAAGTGAAAACCTTGTTTAATGTCGTAGGTGTTATGAGCCACATTTAAGGTGTTTTCATACCTTAAAGTTTGATACATTTTGTAAGTTTTGCTTTGGTTACACACTGCAATTATGCAAGCGCACTAAAGAACTTTACATAACATACTTGCGTCCTGTCGTCATCATCTATGTGGGCTGCATCTTGATATTGGTTTGTGAACGGACGTGCGTCTGACGTCAGCGTGTTGTCAATTCAGCAGGTAATTTTGACAAGAATGAAAAAAATAAATATATATATATATTTTTTAATAATATTTGTTTCTTACAAGAGTGAATGAACAGACGCATTTCGTTGCCACTATACTGTTATTATTATGGCATTACTACCTGCAGCACCAACTATACTCAAGGCTAGTTCAAATTTGCCAAATGAACGTCCTCGTTGTGCGAACATTTTCGAGGAGAAGACTGCAAGCATTCCTGCGAGGACAACCGGAACTTCCTGTAAATGGTCTGAAAGTCTGAACCATACAGAAAATGCTTTCACGCTAGAAACGAACCGAACCTTTGTTCAGTTTTATCCTGACCGAGACTACCTCTTTTCATCGGACCATGGTCCGGACCGTGGTCCTGGGGAGGTTTCACACCTGTAATTTTGATTCGGATCAAACTGAGATCATAGTCAGATAATCCGGACCAAACAAGGTAGGTGTGAAAGGGCCCTAGTCAGTATTTGAAGGCGCAGTTCACCTAAAAAGAGACAGTCTGCTCAATTTGTGCATTTGAGGTCACTCAAAACCCATTTCCCCTGTGAAACACAAAGGAGACTTTTTAGTCGATAATAAAGTTCCTTTGCTCAAACAGTACAGTGAAAGTGTATGAGGTAAGGAAGTGAAAGTTATTTTTATTCATTCTATTATTGTATATTGTATTTTATTTATTATTTAATCAAACCCCTTAAATAGCTCCTTAAAGTCAACATGAAATCAAAAATGGACCATATTCATTGTATTAGAACACTCTGTGAACGGTTTATTCGTTTGTTATTTCCAATATTTGTCTACGTAAAATTTTATCAAATTGACCTGCCTCTGGAATACCTTTTCTTTTTAGATGATGACACCAAGTTCTCTTAATTTTAAACTTGAAATCATGTTTTAATTCAACATGAAATCAAAACCGACCCTATTTACTCTCCAAATCCATGTTATATAGGAACATATAACATTAATTACAATTAACCAAACCCTCTTATTTTTCTCAACCACCTGTCATATGGAGACTGTTTTTAAATATTTTATTAATTCCAGATGGATACAATGAAGTCCCAGCCTAACCAATTATTCATTACTTTTTCCCCCTTTGGTTTGACATGCATCTTATTCTCAGATAGGTTTCGTATAATGTCATTGACATTAAATCAATTAAGCATGTGACTGTGATCCAGTCTTATGCTAAGAGAGAACATGAAAGCGAGATCTTCCACTCTTCTTTCATCCATTTCTCCAGGGCACAAACATCCGTTCCCCTTCAGTCAGGACTCTCCAGCAGAGTCATGCTCGTTCTGGATGGGCAGAAAGACCCTCTCTGATGTCCAGGGTGTCGAGGGATTTAATGTCTGATAAAATTAATTATATATTTTTTCTACTGTGTGTAAAAGGCTGGATTTACAGACATTCTCCCTGAAAGATTCATGAGAGTTTAAGAGTAAAGAAAAAGAGAGAGGTTGGAAGAGACTGCTCCTGTGGGAGGAAAAAAAGAGACAATGTAAAAGAAAGATATATAAAAATATATTTATTTTTAAGTCTTATTCATAGTTTTAAAGAGATTTTGTTTGGTTTATGTGGACAAAAATACATATTGTAAGTATTTATTATATTTTTAACATGATTTTTTAAAATAATTTAAACAGAGATTTTGTACTGATTCACAAGAATAAATGTAATTGATTACATTGTGCATTAGGACACAGTATTCACCGATACTTTGTAATAACACTGTAACATAACACAATAGTTCACAATGTTTCACGTTATTTCACGATAACATGTTTTGAAATGTTTGAAACCGCTTTGCAGCAGCTCACCATTCGGTAAAATACAGCACTTTCTTAAAACACTTCTGGATGGAATTAACTATCTTGACCCATCATTCATTTATTTACCTCTGCGTAAGTTGGAGATTGAGCTGTTTTTGTTTCCGTAGTGTGTGAGGCTCAATTACAGTGTCATTAAAGAGAGATGGACTCATTTGACGCCCCATCAAATCACTGTCAGTCTCCGTGCAGCGCTGTCATCTCAGAATCAATAGAGCAATAAAGAGCTTTGGACAAAAACAGCGGGGGACTCATTTAAATGTGACACCTTATATCTCTCTGTCCTGAGCGCACAAGCAGGGGATGGATTTCTATTCACAGCCATAAGTGTCTTAATGAAAGCTTTCTAAGAGGTTCCCACTTAGACCAAACTGAAAAAAAAGGAATCTGCAATTACTGCATTTACAATACAGCAAGTCCTTGAGTGTTTTATTGCTAATAAAAGTTATATGTTTTCATTAAAACCTTTTTTATTATTATTATGCAAATGTTATACTCTTCCATGAGAAGATGACCCTGACATGTGTTTTGTGTCACAGTTGTTATTATATTGGGTTTTTAGAATTCTTGCAATGTTATATTGACCAATCAGCATCCAGGACTAGAACTATCTGTTTAATGAATTTACGTATGTAGTAGCGTTGTCAAAAATACCAGTACTTTGGTACCAAGTCGATACTAGTGTTTTAAAAATGGTACCAGCCTTTATGATGTTCCGTTACAACAAAGTACTGGGTCGGATCGGCGGATGCTTTCAAATGCTCCCATGCTTATTAATGAGCGCTCTGTGAAGGGCGTCAAAGGTTTCTGTGCAATGTGTTGTTGCAGCATTTGGGCAATTCAAGGCTTCTCTAATAAGTCAGAATCCAGTTTATTCTGTGTGAGCTCTGCATGCTCGTGAATCACTTTGTTATTACTAAAGTATAAACACAATGTAAATGAAACATTCATTGTGCAGTATTATGATAATTTTGATCAGTCATTGAGCTCATGTGTAAAAGAGAGCGAAGAAAATGCACGTCATAATTATGACTTCTGAGCTCATAAGTACAAACTTCCCAGGAGGACTTGGACACTGCAGAAACTCAGTGTTTGTAAGCAGTGAAGTGAATCGGCATAGATGTTCCTCAGACAGGGAATGAGGTATGGGGAGGTTGAGATAAAGAGGATGAGGCTCAGGTTCTCTGGCAGAGGGTTATTCTAGAGGTGGATGAGAGAGAGAGGAAAAGGAAGGTGTTGGCTGGAAGGAATGATTCAGACGATGCAGATCTGGAGAGCTGAGCAAACATCATATGGCTGGCATTGAGAAATATCCTGTCCTTCTGTTTACTCTACAGTTCTTTCATGGAGAAGAACATAGTCAAAGAAACCTGCACAGATGTATGTGCACATACAAACTCGGTAATTGCCATCAATGAATCCATCAATAAATTCAGTCTAAGTGGATTGAGATGAAGAGTGTCTTGATTGTCAGTTAAGATTTGAATAATTTGATAATTAAATCTCTTACCATGAAGACAAATAGATTTAAGATTTTAGATTTATTTATATTAAGTTTTTTTTAAGGTTTTTGAAAGTATCTTATTCTCACCAAGGCTACATTTATAGTAAACACAATAATATTGTGAAATATTATTACAATTAAAAATAACTGCTTAATTATTATTATGATGTATTTGATGAATAGAAACAATTAAAAAAAACATTTATTTGAAACAGAAATATTTTGTAATATTATAAATATCTTATACCGTTAATTTTGATCAATTTAATGCATCCATGGTGAATGAACATATTGATTTTTTTAACTTGCTTACCCAAAACGTATGAATGGTAGTATTTTATAAACAATAAGAAATGTTTCTTGAGTTACATAATGTGTAAACATTTTAAAGCAAATATATATATATATATAAATATATATATATAAAAATACATTTTAAGAAAATATAGATAAAATCATTAATCAAACTAATTACCCTACTAGTTGACTGTTGACAAGTAGTCGAGCATTCTGACCTTAAAATGTGCAAGATTGGAAAAAGTACTTTAAAGGATTAGTTCACCCAAAAATGAAAATGATGTCATTAATGACTCACCCTCATGTCGCTCCAAGCCCGTAAGACCTCCGTTCATCTTCAGAACACAGTTTAAGATATTTTAGATTTAGTCCGAGAGCTTTCTGTCCCTCCATTGAAAATGTATGAATGCAATACTGTCCTTGTCCAGAAAGGAAATAAAGACATCATCAAAGTAGTCCATGTGACATCAGTGGGTTAGTTAGAATGTTTTGAAGCATCGGAAATACATTGTATTGTCTTCCGGTTCTGTTGTCAATCCGCGTTCACGAGTCCGCAGTGACGCTGATGACGTAAGACGCTGCTGACGTGTATCTGGTGCATCCGTGTATTCGGGTTCAAATAAATATGGCTGGGCAAAAAAATGCAAGTCTTCCTCTGTGTGGAAATCCTTAGACATGTTTTTGAAGATTGTTTTGTTTCCAGCGTGCGTCTCCCTCTGACTGTAAACGAAGCTCGCGCGCACCAGACACACGTCAGCAGCGTCTTACGTCAGCAGCGTCACTGAACGCGGATCCCCAACAGAACCGGAAGACAATACAATGCTGAATAAAGTCGTAGTTTTTGTTGTTTTTGGACCAAAATGTATTTCCGATGCTTCAAAACATTCTAACTAACCCACTGATGTCACATGGACTACTTTGATGAAGTCTTTATTTCCTTTCTGGACAAGGACAGTATACCATACATAGATTTTCAATGGAGGGACAGAAAGCTCTCGGACTAAATCTAAAATATCTTAAACTGTGTTCTGAAGATGAACGGAGGTCTTACGGGCTTGGAGCGAGATGAGGGTGAGTCATTAATGACATCATTTTCATTTTTGGGTGAACTAACCCTTTAACCTCACCTTTAGTATGCACACACAATTAATTCTGTCAATCTAATAACTAAGAATGAACAATGAATGAACAACCTTAGGTATCCAGACTCATGAGATAAAGTCAGAGCCTCGTAAATCACTGCTTATCCAAGCCCCTCATTAGCCGTTCTGGCACATTTTGCCCCGCACCATACAGTTGATTCACAGAAGGAAACGTGTGGGCAAATGCATTGAGATGAAGGACGATTAATTGGCTGATCCATTTTCACACTGAAAGTGTTTTGCTTCTGTAATTCAGCTTGTTTTACTGCCATTATTTTACTCACGCTGCTTCTCAATAACTAAAAACAGCTGTTTTTCATCCACCTGTTCCTATTTGCAAGAACTTAACTTTACAATTCTTTTTTTTAAAGTCCATATAATATAATAATCTACTTCACTCTGAATAATCTCATTGTACTGGAGCTGTGACTACTACTTCATGTTGACTTAAATTGCTTGTATAAACAGGAGTGAGTGCAAGAAAACGTGACCATGAAGAGGGCAAGGGCAGTAATATTCTCAGAGCACAGTGGGATGAACATAATAAACTGGGTGGCTCTTATGTCAGGGCTCTGTCAGAAGTCAAGGGAAGGAAGAGGTGAGTAACAAGACCCACACACATTCATTCTCCTTACATTTCCCTCTACGGAGACACCATTAACCTTTAAGGGCTGTGGTGGACATCCAAGAGATACTGTTGGCAATTCCAGAAGGAGGCTTTGTGGAAGTGGAAGATTAAAAACGTTTTTAATTGGTGTGGGTAATGGTGATTTTCTGGAGTGGATTCACACTTTTGTGCATTATTTGGACGTTGTGAAAAGGTCATCCACTAGAGCAGTGTGTTAGAGGATGAGAGGAGGCAATAGTAAAATGATTTAAATTAAAGAGCGAGAGAAAGGTGCACACTCTTTTGCACTCTTTGAAATGTATCGTGAGCAACAAACTAGATAACAGAACCATTACAAGGTGGAAAGTTGGATAACTAATGATCGAGGTATGCGAGAAAGCTTCTGACTAGGGTGGCTCAACTTCAATATGTATATTGTCCTTTGGTGGGGGGGTCAGAACCTTGTACTGTGGTAAGGCTTGAAGATCCGGCCAAAAAGAAGAAAAAAGACTGGTCTACTATATTATTTTCCAAAGTACTAAAATCCACAAAAAAGAAAGTGAGAAAAATATGATCAACCAAATAATAATCTGATCATTAAACTGTGTACATTGTAGCTCAAATCCTCATTGAACATTATACATCCATAACTCATCTTGTGCCTCCCAGAATTCTCTTTGAATCATGAATCATTCTCTACATAATCATATTACAACTAATATAGAAAATGTCAGCAAAATGTGTGACTTTCAGACACATTGTATTGTTTTCAAGGTGTACTCCGATGTTCATACATCGGTTTTGCCTGCGCTTAAAGATAAATGCTCCGCTTTTCTCATTTACTGGTGGCTACTTCATCTCCTGTGAATACGAACGCAATCGTCTTTTCCAGCTCGCCATTGTTCAAAGTGACAGTGTTAATTTGAATGTTTTCCCATTCTTTCATCTTCCCACATTTACATCCTGCTGACGGCCATTAATTATGTGAAAACCAAAGCCATCGTAAAAATGATGGATGAGTTACGCCTTCGACATAACAGTGAGATGCCAGAACCCAAAAGGAACTCCTTTGTGCAGACCGTTTGCCTTGATCGCCACTAATGGGAAGTATTAAAATGATGACTTTTGACCTAAATACAGCAAAGCACCCCTCATTATTTGAAATGGCAGAGCATTAGGCCGCTTGTTGAATTGTGAGGTGGAGTTTCATGGAATGCTGGTTCATTCTTTTGAATGGAAATTCAGTAATTTTGTTTTATATCTTTCTCTATGTATATAGATATATAGTATATGTATAGTTTTATATAAAGTTTCACCCAAATAGATCGACCTCGTGCAAGTACCTGGAAATGCCCCTGGGATCCATTGACTTGCTCAAGGACGCACGCTCTTTGACTCTATTTGAGGTTGCGTTTAACCTTAAGCACAAGGTGATAACTTCAGATGTTTTTTGCATAAAACAAGGTGTTTTTCTTTGAATTTGGCTGTGGTGTAGCTTAAAATACACATTGACTACATTGGAGTTGAACCTAACTCTATATACCAATATACAGAATCTAAAAGCAACGAACATGTTAAAGGTGCAGTGTGTGACTTTTAGCGACATCTAGCAGTTCGGTTGCGAGTTTACACTAAGGGCTCAGCCCACTGCTCACCCCTCCCTTTCGAAGAAGCTACGGTGGCTAAAACGGGACAAACATCGTCGTCTGAGACGGCAGAGAATAGCCAGAGTAAACCAAGTTTCTGTACCACAGTCCATTATAAACCACATCATGGATAAAGTTTACAAAGCCATAGTCAGGTGAGGATCAAGGGTCTTAATACGTAATATAATAATAGTAATTAGTTGATTGTCTCACGAACGTAACCAGTACATTTCTCCCCACATAGCCAACCCATAATACAGCGAGGGAGAAGAACCACATGAAACTATGCAACTATATATTTTTTCTAACAGGGTAGTAAAAGTTTAGCTGGCTAATATGAGCTGTTACTGTGGCTGAGCTGGTTAAAGCGTTAAGCCTTGTTTATACTGGACGCGTCCGCATGAGCCCAAAGGTGCGTGCGGCAAAAATAACGTGATTGCAACAGCGCGCGCGCCTCCGCATCCCCTAGACACCATTTACTACACACAATAGGCTTTTTTTCTCTGATTTTGAAAACTCGATCGTCTTAAAATGCTTCCAAGATCGACGGGTTGGTGATTCCTGTAACTGTTTTACGGTCAATGACAAGAGTACTAATCAGCTGTCTCACGAACGTAACCAGCACATTTATCCCCACATAGCAAAGCCATAACACAGCGAGGGAGAAGAATTAAGTTACATGAAACAATCCAACTACATATTTTACACCACTGACAAGGGAAAAGTCACTACTCACGGTGTTTATGGCTAGCTTCTAGCTTTCTGCGGCTTCTCTTTCAAGGTAGTGACGAAACGCGCTCTGTAACGCTGTTTGTTCGCTGTCGGCTACGGTAGAAACATGACGTCACAATATGTCGACCTTCATAGAAGGGGATTCCCGCGCCTATTTAGATATAAATGCCTCATTCTAAGGTAATAAAAACATTACGGTTTATTAAGTAAGTTCTTTATACACCACTGAACACATAGTTATGGATGCCATATTGCATTTCTGTTAATAGATACTAAAATTTTTTACACATTGCACCTTTAATGCTGTTAATAGGAACATTAGAAGTAATAGTTGTGGAGGTGGACTAGCTTACACCTCTTCCTATTTTATATTTTATTATCTCAGGCTATAAGTGAAAGATTTTGTAAAATGACATTTTACAGGCCAAAAGAGTTAGCATTATGTTTCAAAATGATTTAGAAAGTATTTGCAGGGGGTTGGTTTATACTCCACGGTTAAGAAGCTATTCATTTTCTCTATCAGCATGAAGGTGGCAGAATATGATGAAAGCTGCTGGTGTTTCACTGTTCTGCTCTCTCCTCTTATCCTCCTGCAAATACCCAAATGCAATATTTGATTGTGTTGTGTTCATCGGCAGTATCTTGACAGTGTTTTGACTTTTTTTGCTGTTCGATAAGCTAGCAGGAGATCATGCCATGTTTCGTCAAACCAAACTAGTGCATTGGCCCATTTTACATTAATCCACCCACTCTTTTTTTGAATTGTTAAATGTAATTTAGAGTTAATGTAGACCACAGATGTCTATTTCTCACTAGCAATAATATATGTCTCCATCACAGTTTGCACGTGCTCAAAATACAATCAAATGCACTGGATTTTAGTGATTGAAGTATGTAAATGTAAATGTGTTGCATTTTATTTATTTAGTAGGTTATTATTGATATTTATTTTAAGTATATTGTAATTATTTTGGTGGAAAGGGTTAATGTAGGTGAATATTTGTACGTTTGCAAATTTCAGTTGTATTAAGCTATTTGTTAATGCTTTGGAAAAGATTAAAAAAAAGATACATAAAATAATACTTTCTACTATCCCAGCTTAATATTCAGAGATGTAAGTAAGCAATTTTATTTCCCCCAAAATGCTTATACTGGCTCTTGGGTACAATCCAATCATTCTGACCAGCCCAACACAACCATACTAGCTTAACCAATAGCATCAGTTTGGGGTGGGGCTATCTCTTTGTCCAACCAATGGGAGATGGGGGTGGTGTTTAAAAACAGTTTGAAAACAGGAATTATTTTAGAAAATTTCTTTGGTGACACTAGTAGCAAAAAAAAAGACAAATGTTTCAACTTTAAATTTGACAGGGCAGAGTACTAACTAAAATTGATATTGTTATAGATTTTGCAGTTGGATTAATGATCAATAAATCCCTTGAAATGATCAGTTTGTTTTATAAATGATAGATAATACATTGATATTCCAGGAATGCACATTTCTTCCTTTCGGCTCTTCCCGCAGTCTATTAGAAACCGAGGGTGAGTTATACTCTCCAGTGAAATAGAATCATGGACAAATAGAATCAGGTGGGAAAGAAACCTAAAATACCATTAGCCATAATTTGCCCCCATCAGACCTGCATTCTGTCTCTATCCACCGTATTATCTATCTCTCCTCTTCCTTTCATAGGCCTCGTGTGCACCTGTGTCTGGTCAATACCTCCCAGCCATTAGTTGATTTATCATCATTATTGTCTTTTCATACCTGCGGTTTATTTGATGAAGCTTTAGCGCGCCAGGCTTCCAGGTGCTATAATAGCCAACTCTCCTTCATCGGGACTGTAAATATGTTATATGAAAGAGCTGAGGATATAAAGTGAATGCGGACAGTGGGAGGGGATAAAGAGGAAAACATCAATCTTTTAAAATCCCCCATGTGACATAATAAGCATCATTCTTTCCTATATTATTTGTGATGCTTACTACGTAAACATTTTTATACAAACCCACTAGTCTAAGGCCAGATTTACCTACATGACTGAAACCTTTTTGAGTGATTCATTAAAAGAAAAGCATTCATGAAAAGAAACTGGCTCATTAGAGTCATTTGTTTGTCAATTCTACTACACTAGTTGCTTTATGATTTGATTGATTGTAAATTTGTTGTGCAGTAGTTTTTTTTATATGTTTTTTATTTGATGGATAAGAGTCATTTGTATTGAGTTGAATTGTAGATTGTAGGATGAATTGAAGCAGGTTCCAATTCACTTAAAACAACGTTTTGCGCATCTTTTGCATATAAGACAGCAGCTTGGCTTCTCTGCTGATATTTATTCTTGAGTTGAATATTATATCAAATTTTAATAAAACCTATATCGTATGTTCCTCATCGCTGCTCATAAATGACACTGTGACATTATAAAAGTCTGTTGTCCTTGTATGTGTGCTTGATCCCTCGCTGTTTTCATTAATGCAATTGTAACATTGTATCAAGGACACTATTTCTTCAGACAGTGTGTGTGTGTGTGTGTGTGTGTGTGTGTGTGTGTGTGTGTGTGTGTGTGTGTGTGTGTATACATACTCTCTTTATGAGCGGAGTATCGTAGCCTCAGAGGTTTATTATTAGTTCTGTGTTTGATGTGTCAGCTGTACATTGCAATATTGTTGGATGACTGTCATAAAGCCATAACCTATTATATTTAATATATCTTTATTCGTTCTTGGTGATGAATGCTGTGACGGTCTGTCATAAAGTACAGAGAGAGTTAGCCAAGAAAAAAAAAAAAAAGAGAGATCTCTTCGATATCTCAATTTTTTCTCCAAGACAGCACTGAGATTAGGTGTATAGAAATCCGGGATTTTTTTTTGCAGTTTTCTGCTTGTTTATTTTAATGTCCACTATAGCACCCCTTGTGGCAACGTTGAGAAAACAATGCATACTTGTATTGCGTTATGTTGTAATATTGAAATGCAGTAATGCACAAACAGTTTTTTTGGACCGAAAATGAAGTTAAAGCCTCAATTTTACTATACAGCACTTTTCACAAGGATTACTGGGCAAACATTGCATCACGTAATTAATATTCATGAGCCAATCTGTTCAATTCTATTTGTGTCCCTCCAGTTTTCTACATCCCTGATCACAGACTTTTTTAATTTGGTGGAAAGGGTGTATAAATGTGCAATGAAACACAAACCCTCATATAAACTCCCGCTCTCACCCTCTTTGTTGTGTACAAGTTACATCAAAATGTCAACTGTTAAACTTTAAAAATTAAAGCTTCATGCAAATTATATGCTAATGCCGCTCTCCTCCTTAACCCACACCAGTGTGTAATTGGTCCACGACAGACACTATGTAAATATTTTATTTTATTTTTGATGCGTGTCATAATGGCGGGGAGACTAATTGAGTTTACTCGAAGTGTCGCCTGGTTTCAGCCTCAGTCTGTC
Source organism: Siphateles boraxobius (assembly GCF_051911475.1). Classification (NCBI taxonomy): domain Eukaryota; kingdom Metazoa; phylum Chordata; class Actinopteri; order Cypriniformes; family Leuciscidae; genus Siphateles; species Siphateles boraxobius. The sequence goes on from NW_027509042.1 coordinate 4,000,116, forward strand.
AACAGTGCACAGGGAGTGTGACAAGGGAAAGTGGATATCGTACACTAATGACATGTTGCACGCCAGCGAGTCACGCATTCGCATGGTGCCAATCTAACAGCTAAAACCCACGACGCAAGCACTCTAGGCTGCATTTACGCTTACAGGGCTTATTGTCTGTATGCATATTGAAGGATGGGGATTCAGTATGTTTGAAACCACAGCCATAAAATTGAAAAAGAGAATTTGGTCTGGCCTGAACCATAACAAATAAGGCAGTGAACAAAAACAATTTTTTTTGCAAATTTATTGCTTTTTTATATTTGTAAATGAAAATGATAGTAAAGTATAAATTAAATAAAAGTATTTGTAATGAAAATAACTCTAGGTGTTTCTGATGCAAATAACTGGAACAATACATACATATTATTATTGCAATGAATGTTATGTATATATTTGTACACATTTTTCTAGGTTTGTGTGCACATCATACAAATGTTTACTGTATGACTCCTGTACGTCACCACAATCGTCTTTACCTTGATCACAATCCGCATCCATTTACTAGCGATTTTTATTTATTCATTTTTCATTTAGCTGACGCTTTTATCCAAAGCGACTTACAATTGCTATATTTCAGAGGTCGTACGCCTCTGGAGCAACTAGGGGTTAAGTGTCTTGCTCAGGGACACATTGGTGTTTCACAGTGGATTCTATCCCGGGTCTCTCACACCAAAGGCATGTGTCTTATCCACTGCGCCAATTTATAGCTTTTTTATGAGCGATATTTGCTTTTTCTTCCAACCGAGAAACGAAGTTTCCGTATCACCTGGCCATACAACGGTGGGATGTTTTGACATTCCGTTTAGTCTGTATGATACGTAAGGGCTCGAGCTCTTCAAAAACAACCACAGCATATGACAGAGCTTGTGTTTTAAAGCGAAACACTCGCTGGAATAGAAATTTCCTCCCCCAAGGTTACAGGTGATTGTGCCATTGTAGATGCTCAGTGTGATAAACTCCCGACTTCTGAGATCATTTAACAGCGTGACGTAGGGTTAGGTTTAGTGATTTCACATGCTTCAGTCATTTATTTCCATTGATTTATTTAAACGCGTTAAGGATTTTGAATGGAAATACATTACTTGAAATGTTTAGGTTGACTTTCTTAACAGCCAGTGTTGTGAATTTAGGACAGGACTACCTGTTTGCTGAACACTGGCAGCTGGTGAATGTTTGGGAAGTCTGTTTAGAAGTCTGTTTAGTAGTGGAGCAGAAATGACATGCTTCAGCTTGAACGAAAGTTGTTTATGATGAAAGTTCTTTGGCTTGTCTGTTTGTAACCGCATGTGTTCTTTCTAGCATTAGTTGAAATGCAGTTGACCAGTGAGATTAGGCAACAGCAGCATGGTGCGAAACGCATCCCAGCACACACGCTCTCAGAGACTTCAGAGGGCCACAGGGGGAGATCTTCATTTGTATGTGCAGCACTTGATTAGTCTTGCCTGTCAGGCTAATGATAGATCAGGGCAAATATGCCCGCTACTCAGCTCCTAATGGAACGCTACCATTCCCCCCGCTGGCCCTGGAAGCGTTTTACTCGATCAACCCTGGCCCCTGGAGTGTGAAAACACACAAACACATGCCGCACACACACACGCTGACACTGATCATAACCTACACAGCTCGGCCTGGCACCCCATGACCTCCGTTATGCTCTGAAAAACACACACAACCTTCGTTCTGCCTCAGTGGTCCTGCCGTTGCCCCGTTTGCCACAGGGTACCGATGTTCTTGATGCCAGCTGACGAACCACAGAAGAGCAGGCTGCTGTAGAAGTAGATCACCTGCTTTTTGTTTTTCTGCTTTATTTTTTATTTCACTGCTCATGTGTTTTCAAGGACGTTGATGTGAGTGTGTGTGTGTGTGTGTGTGTGGAGTTGTGATGAATACTCTAGACACTTGACCCTACGGCTGTTTGTCTCGAACCTACAATGCGTGTGGAACCGGTGCTGCTGTTCTGCTTATGCAAAGGTCAGTGTGTCCTTTGTATGTATGTAATTTGTGCACTTTTATGGTCTTTGCTAAGGTGCGCATTAGTATTATGAGTACTGTTATTATTGCTCACAGAACACAACTTTATACTTTATTTATTAAAAATGATTAGCAAATGTGACCTATTGACTTTTTGTTTATAGCTCTGGGGATAATAAGATTTTTTTTTTTAATGAAACTAACAGGATCAGTAACAGTAAATACTTTTACATCCTGGAAAACATGTGTCCGTTTCCACAAACATATTAGCAGCACAAATATTTAAAACAACAGTGATAAAAATAAGGTTGTTTCCTTAGCATCAATTCAGCATATTATAATGATTTCTGAAAGATCATGTGACCCTGAAGACTGGAGTAATGATGCTGAAAATTCAGCTTTGCATCACAGGAATAACTTAAAATATATTAAAATAAAAATGTTATTTTGAGCAGTTATATTTCACAATATTACTGTATTTTTGGTCAAATAAATGAAGCCTTGGTAAGGGACGTCTTTCAAAATTTTTGAATGGTAGTGTGTCTACGGTACTGTATATACTGTATATTTTTCCATTTAAAATGTTATTTTTATATCATTTTATATATACTGTATATGGGTAGGGTTAGGAGATAGAGAAACATATTATTTCAGTATAAAACAATATATGTCAATAGAAAATCCCTACCGTAACAGAAAAACAAACGTGTGTGTGTGTGTGTCTGTGTGTGTGTGTGTGTGACCCACAGTGATGAGAAGTTCAGGTAATACTGAGGATATCAAGTCAGGAAGCAGTGCTGAGAAGACCTTAATTGCTTCTTGAATATCAGCAGAAAATGTGTGTGTGTGTGTGTGTGTGTGTGTGTGTGTGTGTGTGTGTGTGTGTGTGTGTGTGTGTGTGTGTGTGTGTGTGTGTGCAAATCATCTGGTGTAAAAGTCACAAGCACTAGTTTCTCCACTCAGTAATGAGTAACTCCACAGGAGGAGCTCTTGCAAAGCCCACTGACACTGACACACACACACACACACACACACACACACACACACACACACACACACACACACACACACACACACACACACACACACACACACACACACACACACACACACACACACACACACACACACACACACACACAGGGAAGCTATAATATGCAGAGATGTGACTGGTGGCAGAGTGCAGTTGAGAGAACGACCATTTGCATTCTCAACCTATTTGTTCTCATTAAGTCTCTCTCTCTCTTGGTCGGATTTGTCTCTGTGGGCTCCTAAGCTGCAAATAACACGTAAGGCTGCACCCTCGGCCCATCACGTTGAGACCATGGGCACTTTAATTAATAAATAAATTAATAATGCTTACTTAATGGTTGGATGCCCAACAGGCTGTGAAAGATGAACAAAGGCCAGTGACAAATGACATTTCCTTTCATCCAGGGGTCCCTGTGCGAGTGTTACCTGCATTATGAATAATTCTTCTCCTGGTTTTTATGCAGTCTGTCCGGTTCTGAATATTTAATACAACACTCTAGTTGAGCAAAGGATGGCTATGATTACAGGACAGTTACTTCTCTTTGAAATGCCGAAATGCTTTGAAACACCCGCATGGATGCAGACACACGCATATGTGACTTCCAGATGGGCTTTTCGTGTTATTTATTCCAATTTTTCTGTATTTGCCCTGCTATAGATCTTTCTATCTATCTATCTATCTATCTGTCTATCTGTCTATCTATCTATCTGTCTGCCTGTCTATTAATCTATCTATCTGTTCCATTTCTCTAAAGTTCGTTTCATTTCATCTATCTCTCGTTCATTCTATCGTTCGGTCTATCATTCGTTCCATCCATCTCTCATTCATTCTATTTTTCTATCTATTGTTCTGTCTATAGTTCTATAATTGGAACTCATGGTGGGTCTGTATATGCACCTCATTTGCATATCCCATCATGTTTCACTATCCCCAATTATAAAAGGAAACACCTCTATCCTCTGCATTGGTTATCTGTAAATGCCTTTCCTGAAATATGTTTTAACCGTGGCTAAGCCGCCCTGAATTACATTATAAAATCGCAAACAGGAAATGGCTCTCTTTCGCCCTCCATCTTTGACCTCATGATAGTAATGTTTGAATCTATCCTTTCCTCTACCATTTCACCTTTAACCTCTCTCTTATCACAGGCAGTCCAATAGGAGTCCACGAAAGTATGAAATTATTCTCTGACAGCTCACCATCACCCTTCTCAGCACTCTTTCACTTTCTACATTTTTTCCTGCGTTTTCTCTCAGGGCAGTCAGATCACTTTTTTAATATTCTATTCCTCTCGCTGTATATGGTTATACTATTTGAGCTAATTGCCTCATAGCTCAGCTGCAAAAAGGCCTCCAGTGTCGATTGTTAGCTTTATCACGCAGAGAAAAGGCTAGGATATATTAGCATTTAAATTAGCTGGAGACGAATGCTAATAGAGAGGAGTGACACTGGCGGTCAAAGAAGATACAATCAGTAGAACACTTTAAAGAAGTGCTGTCTACCTTTCAAAGGCGGTCACTGGTTTGGGATATTTTCATCAGCCTTTTATTCACATTTTCTCTGAGAATTAGCATGCTAATTGTTACTGTAATACGTTGATGTTAACGGTGCTTGATTATTATTATAGTTAATTAACTAAATTCCATTGCTGTGCAAAATTAGTGCATGTAGCTGTTGTTTTACTGCCTTTTAGGAACATTATTGAATGCTTATTGTAAGAATGGCTGCAGTTAAAGAACTTGTGTAAAATTGGACTCAGGATATTCAACCATATTAAGTGAGATTCCAAATTTGTATTTGTATTCCAAGTTTTATTCATTGTTCAATTGAGTGTATATATTGACAGTGTGTGTGTTTATTGATTGTTAATTTATAATGTTTTTATATTTGTTTTGATTTATACTAATGCATTTATTTATTTTATTTATTGTGGAATTTCATTAGTTATATTAATTTAAATAGATAAAATATTTCATATATATATATATATTTTATATATCTTAAATTAATGAATGTACATTTGTGATAAACTATTTCTTTAATATTTTTTCTATTTCTTTGTAAGTATCAGAAAGCAGTGTGTGCACCGTATGGACCCTAAAAACAGCCATGTAAGCTGTAATGAACATGGACACACACATTTTGTCACACGCATACACACATATTTTTAGGCCATTATGGTCCATATGGTGCAACGCAGCTGGTTCAATGTATGTGGTATGTGCTGGTACGTGTGTGTAGTAGTGCAAGGTAAACTCTCCTCTCTCAGGGTGAAAACTGCTGTCTTTGTCCTTGTGGGTAAAAGCTCTCTGCGAACCTCCTCATTTATTACCTGCTCACAGGTGCAAATGGAGCAAATCGTTGCCGTCCATCAGACAGTGGGAGGCATTGGAGTGTCCTGCTGCGTTACTGGCCGTTCTTTACCCACAAACACATGCTCAGTGTAGGGGAAAGATTTGTAATAAAAAGCTCTTGAATGTTAATGTGTAGGTCTAATACTGGAGAAGGTAATGGCTGTAAAAAAAACTGCTGAATTCAGGAGGACGAGGCCTTGCGCCTGCCCCTACAGAACACACTGCTTAATGAGCCATCTCTGCTCCGATCAACATACACACACAGGCATAAACACACTCCGCTATCACTGTAGACAAGGTTTGGGAGAGCACAGCAGCTCAAATGAACCCAGAAATTAAGCGTGTGACCTTGAATATACAATTTGTTTGGTGTTTAAAAGCTTCCTCTTTAAGATTGGCAAGTGAATAAGGTCTCCTGGTCTCACGCTTGCAGGGACCAGTAAAGACCTCAGCTATGATCCTTTGTTTCTGTTTCTATTTTCAGGAATATCATGTACTCATGCAGAGGAATTCAATATGGAATACTGAATCTATTTGTTTTTGCAACTTTCACATAATGTCAAACAAAAACTTATTTCACCAATACTGTACGCTTTCTTCAGTTCATCCATCCATCCATCCATCCATCCATCCATCCATCCATCTATCCATCCATCCATCCATCCATCCATCCATCCATCCATCCATCCATCCAGGCTTTCTTCCTATCTGTCTGTCTATCCATCCATCAGTCTATCCATCTTTCTCTCTGCCTATCCATCCATCCATCCTTTCTTCCCTCATCTGTCTATCCATCCATCCATCCATCCATCCATCCGTTTTCCTTCCCCCATCCATCCATCCATCCATCCATCCATCCATCCATCCATCCATCCATTTTCTTCCCCAACTGTCCCTCAATCCAGTTTTCCTCCCCCCATCCATCCATCCTTTTTCTTTTCCCTTCCGTCCATCCATCCTGTTTGTTTTCCCCATTTGTACATCAATCCATCTTCTATCCATCCATCCATCCATCCATCCATCCATCCATCCATCCATCCATCCATCCATCCATCTTCTTTTCCTCATCCATCCATTTTCCTTTCCTCATCCTTCTATCCATCCATCTATTTTCCTTCCTTGCTCCCTTGCAACATCCTTGTCTTTCTTTCGTTTTAATGTTATTTCATTAGACTCTGATGAATAACTGTTTTCTGTCTGTTTTTTCAAGTCATCATTCAGATGGCATCTTTTCTGCCATGACAATGAATGCCGCTGAATACTGTGCAAGTGTTTTTCAAATCAACAAAAGCCTTATTTCTGTGTATTTGCAGTCAAATAAAAGAGGCAGTTGGATGCCTGTTTAACTGATCGTACAAATTGACTTTGATCTCAGGGTAGTAAAGCCCATTATTTGCTTGAAGGACACACAAACATCACAAGTACTAATATCATTTCTTTTCACATATTTGTGTGTATTTCTTCTTTATACAGCTCTTTTCTTTTTGTTGTTTTGTGGCTGTTTTGGACGGATACATCTTCACTACATTCAGTAATGTTTGTAATGTGAAGGATGGATGCTTGGTAGTTTAAAAGTATGAATTGTAAAACATGAAACTGCAAGAGACAGAAAGAGACTTATTTATTGGGGCATTAGAGGCATCATGTTTCCTGTCAAACACATACGTTTGTGCAGGTCTGACTGGCTTGACCATAGTTGCTCCATATCTCTTTCCAAGATGTGTTGTTTTGTGTAGGGTACGTTCAGATTGTGCGTTTAAGTGTGTGTGTGTTTCTGTGAGTCTCTCTGTCAATGTTGGATCCTAAAACTGCTGACAGCTCTTTGAGGTCACAAGGGCCACTGAAATGAACTGAACCGAACCACTAACACAGACTTGTATTCTTCATCTGCCAGTCAATCTTTCACCTCTATACCAGAGAAAGGAAGCAGATAGAGAGAGAGAGAGAGAGAGAGAGAGAGAGAGAGAGAGAGAGAGAGAGAGAGAGAGAGAGAGAAAGACAATATTTTTTAGTTTTTTTTTTTAGAAACCTTTGAACAAATCTTGTATGCTAACAATGAAGCTTCACCATTTGTGTTTGAGGCATAAATGATACCTTAAATCATGTGGCTTGTTGAGAGGGGTGTGCTATTATTTTTCTAAACAATCTACTACATTTGCCTGATAGATGATAAAATGGGCAAAATTATACTTGCATCCAATGAGAGAAATGTTACTTGATCAGCAAATTAGTACATTAAAATTATTTATTAGAAGGATCATGTGACACTGAAGACTGGAGTAATGATGCTGAAGATTCAGCTTTGCATCATAGGAACAAATTACATTCTAAAATATATTAAAGTAGAAAACATATTTTCAAAAAATTTGTAACAATATTGCTGTTTTTTGTTGTTGTATTTTGATCAAATATGTGCAGCATTGGTGAGCATAAGAGACTTCTCTCAAAAACATTTAAAAAAAAAATCTGACAAAACACAAATGTTTGAATGGTGTTGCATTTGGTGAACTAAACCAAACTGCTAAAAAATGGAAAAATCTAGTCTTAAAATTCTCTGATATTTTAATTAAAATCCATTTTGTGTGGCTGCCTGCGAGGAAGATGAGTTGTAATACATCCTTGCATATTAGAGAAAATGTCCTTTAGATTGCAGTGATCTTACCATAACAGTGCTGGGCATTTATGAGTTATCTCTCTCTCTTTTATAGCTGTAAGGAGACAGAAAGGAGAACTTTTTTATTGGTAGATTCAGAAAGTGTTTCTCATAACTCCGGTGAATTTTAAGATGGAGCCATTCATCATTCTTGTCATTTTTGTCTCGAACATCTGTGTCTTTTGGGCCAGTGGACTTTTCTTTTTTTGCCTTTGACGTGCTCAAAGAACCTCATTTTATTCCCACTGCGGTTCTTTATGCAGTCCATCTGTTGGTTTTCATACAGTTTCCTTATAGTCCTGCTTTAAGTGTAAAACAAATAAAATGGTATCTCTCAAAAAATGTCTAAATATACCATAATTTTGCTGTGATCTTGATATGTGGAAATTCAATTTTCGGCCACTCCAGAGAAAGGCATTATGGGCGATTTAGTATCGGTTCAGCCTGCCTTGCTGAGATATGTTACCCAAATGACTGTGGATGTCTGAGGTGCTCTTAAGATATGGGAGCTGACAGGAAAATATCTGCCCCATTTAAAGGTTGCCTTGTTGTGCATTAAACTGTATGGCTGGGATATCTGAAGATGTAGCTGAACACACAACCTTCGACAGGCCTCAGCATCCCTCGCTTGAGTAAACCACTAGTTGATTGGAAAATTGCAGCGTTCGATGTAATGAAATGGCAAGATTTTTACAGATCACACACTCACACCTCTCTGGTTATTCTTCACAGTGCTTTGTTAGATTAGAGGTAGCAATAGGTCAAATTTGTTAATGTTTGTACATTAACCTTAGAAGCTTTATACAGTTGGAATTGTCTGGATTCTAGATGAGCTTTTTGGCTGTACTGAAGGCCTAAAGGAGTGTCTGGATCCTCTTAGCACATTTATAGAAGTTGGAGGACAGTTTTCTATCTATCTCTCCCCTTCTCCAATCATTGAGTATATGGTGACTGATAAGGCCTTTGGAGACTCGTGTTGTGTGTGTACTAGGAGTTCTGTTTCAGCCCCTACAAGTGTTTTTGTCATTATCACCATATAGAGATCAAGGTTTTGTAGCATGTTTGTGTGTGTCCACTTATCTACTCAGAGTATGTCTGAATGTGTTCCTAAGTGGGCATTTTACTTAAAGGAAGTACTAATCACATGATGACGAGCTGCTTAACAGGGATACATATCTAAACTGCTAATTAGTATGGTGTCTAATTGCTGTAATGAATTGCTTGTTAGGCAACGAGTTGCAATTGCTCCTGTAGTACCGCAAGGTCATTTACGACTAAAGGCAAACATGGAGGATTGCGTTTAGTCTCGGAACAATTCAAATGAAATGCTAGGGTTAGTATGCACGTCATATTCAGTGCAGCTCATGGGCTGATGTCATTCAGATCGACATGTACGCTTGTGACCTCAATTAAGTTTTTGTTTGCAGGCAATAATGCTTAGCATGGAACTGTGTGTGTGTGTGTACATGTGTCATACCTGTCCAAACTTATAAACCCTCTGCTAGGTGTTTATAGGAAGCCTGCAGCCCATAGCAATGCCTCAATGCACCTTCACTCTCTCAGAGCGAGACATGAACTCTTTTATGCTCTGCGCTGGGCAGGATGACCCCAGGTGTGTGTGGATTTGTTCATGTGCGCATGACACACTCCCCCCACAGCCAAAGTCTTGGCTTCCTTTGTCTGTCAATGCGACCGCCTGAGCAGTATGTCTTCTTCTTTTTTTTCCTTTTTTTTTGTCTGTCCATTTTAACTTTAAGATCTTGATGGTGTTCCAAAAAATGAGTGTAATTCATCATTAGCATCAGCCCTTAGCCAGCTAGAATCCATCCTGCAATGATTCCGCTAAAGTGAAACGCTAATAGAGCGGGGTCATTTCCACAGAGATCAGCGGGACTGGTTCTGGATCAGTGTTCAACGTTTGGCTGAGATCATGAATCTGTGGGTTGGAGAAATCTGCTGTCTGAACAGGTGCTCTGTGTGGTGTGGAAGGTAGGAGAGCTGAAAACAGTGAATAGAAAGAGTACTGAGTGCATACTTTTGAATTTGGATGGCTAAGCTTCTTTAGACTTGTTTTTTTTGGGGGTGTTTTCAGCCTTTTTTCTCAATTTGCTTTTTATGATTGATGGCATCACGTGAAAACCCCTTTAAAAAACGTTATTTATTAAGTGTAACTATTTATTAAGTGTAACTCTGTGTGTTTGTTTATCATTGCAAATCTCGCTGATGTTTTCAGCTACCAATAAAATTGTACTATTCTTAGCTCTGTTTAGCATATTTTTCCATATCTAAACCCATTCCGCAGAATTCCACAGTTTCCCCCACAATCAGCACCGAAAATGTAGAAAATGTGTGACAGGTTCCGGGCAGACCTAAAGTTGTGCTGACAGTGATAGTACTGTTTACCTAACCGTGTGTGTGTGTGTTTGGGTGTGTGTGTGTTAGTTTATATTGGCAAAGTAATAAAATGTCATATCAGCAGAGCTTGGCTAAACGGCAAGAAATCAGAACGTCTGCTAAATATTCATGACAGGTTACAGGAGCGTGGAGCCGTGTGTGTGCGTTTTCTGGTCCCTGCGTAGAATCTGCCATCACATGCCACCAATCCAGATGATAATGAACGGTTCATTCTGAAGGTCATATGCACACACAGGACCTGGCAGTAAATGAAGGACAGGTGAAGAGTCTATCAATCTAGTTAACACATACATGACTTTGACAGCAACCCAGTCCATTTAGAATATCCAGTGGCAGATTATTCCAGAGAGTGACATTCAAAATGAGTGTTTGTGTCTGTGTGTGTGTATGTGTGTGTTTAAGGGGCAGTGGATTACTGTAAGATTAGATGCTTTGCTTGACTGGGAATCCTCCCATTATATATAATAATTACATGGATCATTGCTTTCCCACCTCAGAGAGAAAGAGAGAGATAGAGAGAGAGGGCGAAATGAATTCAATTTCATCTGAGCTCCTCCATGCTGATGAGGAGAACGGTCTTATGGGATATGGTGAGGATGACAGCATGCGTTTCACTAATCACTCCATCCAGCACTTCTCTATCATCTGACTGTCCTCTTTCTCCTGTCCTTCGCTCACCCATATGTTTTATGCCTCAACTTTGTACTTAACTTACTGAAACTTTGCTTCATACAGATCTTTCTGAAGCTTTCCTTTCAGTTTGACTGACTTTTCTTTATGCCTTAAAGGGACAGATCTTCTAAATACAAAGTTCTGTCATGAAACTCTTGATGGGACAGGTCCTTAAAGGTGTTCTAAGCGATGTCATGCATTTTTTCGGCCAATACATTTTTTGTCACATACAGCAAACATCTCCTCACTATCCGCTAGCTGCCTGTCCCCTGAACACACTGTAAAAAAAAACGCGGTCTCTGCAGACACCCAAGGCTCCAAAAACAGCAACAAAAACAAACTGGGCTAACCCGCACCACGAAACATAACAAACTGTTCCAGCCAATAACTGACAAGAAGGATTTGGGGGTGGGGTTTGGGGGGGTTAATGCGCGGATGAGGAGGAGGGAGGGTCTTGCTAGCCTCCGTTTTGTTTGACAATACTTTAAACGTCAACAAGAAGTGACGTCACCCGACATCGCTGAGAGCACTTTTAACTCAACCTGCTTGCAATCACATCATTCTCTATAGGGCACAGCTGATTGGTTCCTGCTGTATCAGTAGCCAATGAGCTTGCTGCTCAACCTTCAAATACTGAGTTAGCATTTGCCTTAGCATTGCAATGCGTTTTCAGAAACCCTCCACCTTCCCCAGCTCCACCTGCATAGATCTGCTATAGGTAATACATATACGCTTTATTGTATAGCAGCAGCATGTCTTAAGGCTCGAGTATACTTAATTTTCCGCATTCAGACGCATCTCCCGTGCAGTCGTGTTGGCACAGCTTTCAAAGTATACTCCACCGCGGATGAGCGCGGATGGCTGAGTTCAACTCATGCGTAGAACAATTGTTGTGACTCTTACAGATGCACATTAATGATTTTTTGGGGCATTTTTTATATTAGTTTATTTACATTACTGTTAAAAAGTTTGAGGTAAGGTTTTTTTACAAATATATTTTTTTCTTAATAAAATATTCAGGAAGGATGGATTCAACACAGTAAGCACATTTATAATGTTACAAAATATTTATATTTCAAATAAATGCTGTTCTTTTTGGACTTTCTATTCATCAAATAATCCTCAAACAAATTTGTCAGTTTCCACAAAAATATTAGGCAGCACAACTGTTATTAACATTGATAATAATCAGAAATGTTTCTTGAGCAGCAAATCAGTATATTAGAATAATTCTGAAGGATCATGTGACACTGAAGACTGGAGTAATGATGCTGATAAATTCAGCTTTACATCACAGGAATAAATTACATTTAAAAAATATAATCAAATAGAAAACGTCTCAGGTTACGTATGTAACCCTGGTTCCCTGATAGGGAACGAGACGCTGCGTTTGAGACGCGGTGGGAACGCTCTGCGTGATTACGTCGTGAAGCACGTGTAAAATCAGTCCAATGGAAGCCCGCTACGACATAGGTGACGTCATAGACCAGGAAACTATAAAGCAACCCTGAAATCAGACTGCGATAGCTTCTGAAAAACCTGAAGCAAGTCGATCAGGGCTTGCAGGAAGTATGTTAGGCAAACGCAGCGTCTCGTTCCCTATCAGGGAACCAGGGTTACATACGTAACCTGAGACGTTCCCTTTCAAGGGAACTCGAGCTGCGTTTGAGACGCGGTGGGAATCCTATACCCACTACGCCATAGTGACAAATGCCCGTTCTGTGTGAGGTCCTGCGCACACTAAGAAGCAAGCAACCTCGCCCCAGGAGTGGAGAGGTCAAGGTCATAAAACCTGACAAATGTATGCGGAGAGGACCATCCTGCCGCATTACACACGTCAAGAAGGGAAACTCCCGAAATTAAGGCCATAGAGGCCGCCATACTCCGAGTAGAATGGGCCCGCACAGCCATAGGTGAAGGCTGTCCGGCCGCTTCATAAGCCAATGAAATAGCCTCGACTATCCATTTACTCATAACCTGCTTAGATGCAGGGCATCCTCTATTGAGTGACCCAAAACAAACAAATAGTTGCTCAGATTTACGCCACAGGGCAGCTCTGTGAACGTAGGCATCTAAAGCCCGGACTGGACATAACAGTTTAAGCTGTTCCTGGTCAGGGGTATTAAAGGGTGGAGGATAGAAGGCCTGCAGCACTATTGGGCCCCCAACATTCAGTGGGACCTTAGGAATATAACCCGGCCTGGGGTAGAGAAATGCCTTCACCATACCAGGTGCAAATTCCAGACATGAAGGAGCAACCGACAAAGCATGTAAATCACCAATTCTCTTGATAGATGATATAGCAAGGAGAAATAAAGTCTTTAGAGTGAGGAACTTTTCAGAAACCTCCTCGATGGGCTCGAAGGGAGCTAAAGCCAGACCCTCGAGTACAATGGCCAAGTCCCAAGCCGGTGCTCTAGCGTGCAGTGCAGGTCTCAACCTCAATGTACCACGGAGAAAGCGAGTAATTAGAGGGTTTCTCCCAGTAGAAGTACCCCCCAGAGGGGTGTGGTAGGCAGATATAGCCGCCACGTAAACCTTTAGGGTGGAAGGAGATAACCTGGCCGAGAAACGGTCTTGCATAAAATCAAGAACTGAACCAACAGGGCAGTTAACAGGATCTAACTGACGTTCAACACACCACGTGGTGAAAAGTTTCCATTTTAGCGCATACAGCCTTCTCGTGGAAGGAGCTCTGGATTGAAGAATGGTTTCTACAACATCGGTCGAAAGACCGGTCTCCCTGAGCCTGGCCCCCTCAGAGGCCAGGCCCACAGTTTCCACAACTCCGGCCGAGGATGAAATATCGTGCCCCCGGCCTGAGACAGGAGGTCCACACTGATTGGGATCTCCAAGGGGGAGCCGTCCAGAAGAGACACCAAGTCCGAGAACCAAACTCGGGTCGGCCAATAAGGGGCTACTAGAAGCAGACGAGACCCTTCTCGGCGAACCCTCTCCAGAACCCCCGGAAGCAAAGATATCGGGGGAAAGGCGTACAGGTGCAGCCTCGGCCACACCTGCACCATAGCATCCAGACCGAGAGGAGCTGGGTGCGTTAGAGAGAACCACATGGGACAATGGGTTGAATCTGATGATGCGAAAAGGTCTACCTGAGCACGACCGAACCTTTCCCACAGGAACTCCACCACTTCTGGGTGAAGTCTCCACTCCCCGGGCCTCAGCCCCTGTCTCGACAGAATATCTGCTCCCACATTCTGACGCCCCGGAATATATACCGCCTTGAGCGACAGTAACTTCCCCTGGGCCCATAGGAGGATCTGATGGGCCAATTTGCAAAGGTGACGTGACCTCAGACCCCCCTGATGGTTGATATAGGAGACCACCGAAGTGTTGTCTGTGCGGACCAACACGTGATGGCCTCTCAGGTCTGGCAGGAAATATTTGAGTGCTAGAAATACCGCCATCAACTCTAAACGATTTATGTGCCAGGAACATTGATGGTCCTGCCACAGACCTTGCGCCGAGCGGCCACTCATGACCGCCCCCCATCCCGTGAGGGAAGCATCCGTCGAAAGCGTGACGCGTCGACAAGGAGCCCCCAACACTGGGCCCTGGGCGAGGAACCAAGGTTTCTTCCACAAGGCCAAGGCACGAAGGCATAGCCGCGTGACCTTGATCTTGCGGAACGGATTTCCCCTCGGAGAAAACCCCTTGGTCCTGAGCCATCACTGCAGGGGTCTCATGTACAGAAGGCCAAAAGTAATAACGTTGGACGCAGCTGCCATGAGACACAACAGTCTCTGAAACTGTTTCACAGTGAGTGACTGGCCTAGTTTCACATTCTTTGCGGCTGTGAGAATCGCAGAAATACGAGCAGGAGACAGGCGTGCCTGCATTGTGGTCGAATCCCAAATTACACCTAGAAAAGTGGTCCTCTGAGCAGGGAGGAGCACACTCTTTTTGGTGTTTAGCCGCAACCCCAAACTCTTTATGTGGGACAGAACAGCATCTCGATGCTGAACTGCCACCTGCTCTGACTGAGCTAAAATCAACCAATCGTCGATGTAATTTAATACGCGGATGCCCTGGAGTCTCAACGGAGCCAGAGCTGCATCCACGCATTTTGTAAAAGTGCGGGGAGATAAACCTAGGCCAAATGGAAGAACCCGATATTGGTATGCTTCGCCCCCGAAAGCGAACCTCAGGAACCTCCTGTGATGAGGATGGATGGATACATGGAAGTACGCGTCCTTCAAGTCTATTGTGACAAACCAGTCCTCGGACTGAATCTGTGATACAATCTGTTTGAGTGTAAGCATTCTGAACTTGAGTTTCTGAACCCTGCTGTTTAACTGGCGCAGGTCTAGAATAGGACGCAGCCCTCCATCCTTCTTTGGAACAATGAATTAACGGCTGTAAAACCCTGACTCTCTGCTGGGAGGAGAAACCCTTTCTATAGCTCCCTTTCGAAGAAGTGTCAGTACTTCTTGCTCCATTACCAGAGCCTGCTGTGAGTCCACCACCGTGGGGAGGACTCTTTGAAATCTGGGCGGACGAGAACCGAGCTGAATTCTGTAACCCTTTTCTATTATGTGCAGGACCCATAGAGAAATATTTGGCAGAAGTTTCGACGCTGCCAGAAATTCCGATAAGGGAACCAGTCTCTCGAGACTGGCCTCTGGATTTGATTGAACAACCATTTCGGTGCCCTGAAGCGACGAACCGGCAGGGAACAACCGAACTGACCATTCTACAACCCTCCTCAGAGGATTGCATGGGGACGCTGACACCTCGGCGCCATGAAGCGGCGAATCGGCAGGGAACAACCGAACTGGCAGCGCTGCGACCCTCCTCAGAGAGTCGCACCCCAGAGGGCGGCGTTAGGAGAAACGATTTCTCAAAACCGTCCCTCTTTTTTTTTTTTTTTTTCATTTGACAGGACTTCTTGTCTAAGCTTTATTAGAGATGACGACAGTCCTCAGATCTTGCCTACCTCTAACTAGCTTAGTTGCTACGACCCTCCTCGGAGGATCCTAGAAAAAAGCAGGCACCTCGGCACCCTGAAACGGCGAACCGGCAGGGAGACCGAACTGACTGCTCTACGACCCTCCTCGGAGGATCGTATGGGGACGCTGACACCTCGGTGCCCTGAACGGCGAACCGGCAGGGAACAACCGAACTGGCAGCACTGCGACCCTCCTCAGAGAGTGGCACCCCAGAGGGCACCGAGGAGAAACGATTTCTCAAAACCGTCCCTACCCCGGAGGGGACCACCCTTAGAAGCCTGATAGCCTCGGCATCAGGTCTTCTTCTTTGTACTCTATGCCAGTTTCAGGAACATAGATTGGTGAGGAAGAAACCTCTGGAACGCCGCTGAAAGGTTTAGTTTTCTTGAAAGCGGAGCGTCCAGAAGAACAGACATTTTTATCTTTCTTTTTCTTTATTTTTATATCAGAAAAACGTATACATATAAACACATATATATATATATATTCTCGAATAGAGTCAATGCTGACATCCTCACATTCATCTATGTCCTTAAATACTTTACCCACCAGTACTGCCTAATAAAATTTATTTATTATTAAAGATGGCTGGTGGGTAACGTCGGGGTTAAAAATAGGGATGCACCGATACCGATACCAGTATCGGTATCGGGCCCGATACCAAGCTCATGTACTTGTACTCGTACTCGTAAAAATACCCCGATACCAAAGACCGATACCTCACGTATATCCTCAGCTTATATTTCTTAATCCTTATAAACACTCTTCCTGCAGTTATAGTGTTGCTAGATTTAATAGTACACTCTAATATTTCACTTTACACTTTCGGCTGTGATTACATTGTTACTCAGTGTTATTTTAAACATTTGTTCTGTGATTTCTTTGGCACTTTATGACAAATTTGATTGTCTTGTTGTCTGTGATTTCTTTAGCATTTTGACAACTTTGTGACAGGCAGGTAAAATTTACATTCATTATGTCCTTGGTTTTGCCCTCTGGAGGTTATTGGACTCTGTGAAATTTGGGCTTTGAAAATTTGTGATAAGCACAATAAGAATGAATTATTTTTTTAAGTTTATTTAAGTTGTTGAAAATAAAGATGCTGATATGTTCATTAGTCTCATTGTGTTGTTCTTAGAAAATTGCCACATAAAACGAGAACCCCCCAGTACAACAGGCATCGGTATCGGTATCGGCGAGTACCAGGAAAAAAATATCGGTACTCGTACTCGACCCTTAAAAAGTGGTATCGGTGCATCCCTAGTTAAAAATGATGACGCCGACTCGGGAGAGAGAAAGCTCGCAAGCGTCTCTATAATCCAAGGCACTGTCATACAATGATACTTAATACCCATAACATTACTCTAGTTAGACGTTTGGGTATTAAACACATTAAATCGAAACCGGTTTATTCCACGATCTCGACACCTCAGTGTGGAGATAGGGAAAAACCAGTAGTCCCCGACGAGGAGGCTGAGATACAGGATTTTCCTGTTTTTTTTTATATATTTCATCTAATAAACTCTTTTTATTTTCACTCTCATAATGTTCAGCTGTCCAGTAAATATTTAACTAGCAACAGCATTAGAAAAGCCTCCTTTTAAAAGCTCCTCTTTATTCAACAGAGTTATGAGCTGCCTATTTATTGAAAAATCAAACATCTGCCTTTTTCTTAATATTTTTATTTGTTTTGTTCACTTTTTCTTAACAAAACACTAACGATACCAATTCCTCAGAACTGGAAATCGCAGCACACTGGATCTGCAGGTGAAAGCTGAGATAGGGCGGGGCCCGTCCCAACCCACGCTGTCAGATCCGATTACGAACCCCAAAAATGCGAGTCGCCGCCGTGTCTAGGCAACAGCGGGACCCGCGCGGGGAGCGCAAACCGTACCGTCCTCCTCAAAGAACGATCGGCGAGAGCGGAGCGTCTTCATAGATAGACTCATACAATGCTCACAATCAGCCCCCTCGAGGACTGACTGAGCATGCTCCACTCCCAAACAAGCAACACAAAGCTGATGTGTGTGTCCCCACCCGTATATAACGAGGGCAGGGAACAACACACCGTCTATAATCTTGCTTGCTCGCCATAATAATGATAGATATATTGGGCTTGACAGACAACAATAAATAGACAAGGACAGATATACAGAGAGCGCTTGCTGAAGGTGCAGAAGCTATCGCGGTCTGATTTCAGGGTTGCTTTATAGTTTCCTGGTCTATGACGTCACCTATGTCGTAGCGCTTCCATTGGACTGATTTTACACGTGCTTCACGACGTAATCACGCAGAGCGTTCCCACCGCGTCTCAAACGCAGCTCGAGTTCCCTTGAAAGGGAACAGTTATTTTAAGTTGTAATAATATTTCACAACATTACTGTTTTTGCTGTATTTTTATTCATATGAATTCAGCCTTGGTGAGCAGAAATCTTCTTTGAAAAACATGCGTTGTCCTAAACATCTTATATTGCATTCCACAGAAGAAAAACAGAAATAATACAGGTTTTAAGCAACACAAATATTCGTAAATGAATCCAAATGAATGAGTTCTTAAATCCTTTCATTAATTTCTGTGTCTGTTCCAGCCTTTCTCTCCTCACTGCAGGACAGCACGACTCCCTCTACAGGCAGTGATAAGGGTGAAAAAAGGGAAATAAGAGAGGAGCGAGTTAGAGGGGAGAGCGGGCTAAGACAGGAAGAGAAGGGGTTTAGTGGGCATCCCTGCGGAGCGCACAAAGCAATAGATGGACCTGTAATGAGCACCTGAGAGAGAGGGATGGAAAGAGTGAGAGAAAGACAAAAGAATGGGAGTTAAGCTTAAAAATATTGCAATCATCAAGCAAGAATCAGCTCAGAAATGTGACAGTGTTTCTCCTGAATAGGTCCTGACGTTAACTCTTTTTCATTGTTATTGTGTGGTGTTCGCACAGTACTGTTAATGTGGAGGTTTAATTAACATCTGCATAAAAGCTGTTGCGTACACACACCAGCGCGTAGTTACACAATTTAATCGCAGTGCCGGGAACCTGATGCAGCTGAGAATTCAGCAAGTGGCTAGAATACTGACAATCACAGCCAAACAACTACACACACACACACGCACACGCACACACACACACACACACACACACACACACACACACACACACACACACACACACACACACACACACACACACACACACACACACACACACACACACACACACACACACACACACGCATACACACACACACACACACACACACACACACACACACACACACACACACACACACACACACACACACACACGCGCATACACACACACACACACACACACACACACACACACACACACACACACACACACACACACACACACACACACACACACACACACACACACACACACACACACGAGCATACACACACACACACAAATAGTCTTGTAGAATACTAATACACACACCACTCCCACCAGAGGCCACTGGGTGCTAAATTAGATTGGCAATTGAAATATGTTTTTCTATGCTAATTTACTCTGTTTCCCTCTGAAAGAGTTTCATTAGACACTCTCACTAACACCTCACTTGAGGCTGACCGACAACTTTAAAAGAAGTAAATGAGAATACGTTTCCATTTTACTTGCATATTTGCATAAATAAGTGCAAAATTGACAATCACTCATGCACACACACACACACAAATGTTTTATTCAGTTTTTTCTTTTTTAATGTAAAATGAAACTAAGTAGAAATTAGCAAGCAGCTAGCTAGACAATATGACTCCCAGACTGTCACATAACTATTGCAACTGACAGAGCATCTTTTTTTCTGATAATTAAAGGAACAGTTCACCCATAAATGAAAATTGTATCATATTGTTTATTGCTTTTTTATTTTATTAATAATAACAATAACAACGATAGTGTTCACATCTGTCTTCTCTAAAAGTAGACAGTTGATAGCTCTGTGTGAGGAACGGACCAATATTCAGGTGATTTACTGAAAATCTTGCCCCTGCAATTCTCCTTTGCCATATATAAATGTTTGCATTGCATTTGGTCACGACATATACAAGAATGCCATTATGTTGAGGTGCCATTTTGAACCTCAGTGTGAAGAAGAGGGGAAGTTTTCCATGAATAATGACTTCAATTTCATTAACACAAAGTTGTATACCATCAGAACATTTGGAATACTACAGCATCTTATGGTGCTTTTATGAAGTTTTTATGGAAAATGTCTTATTTTGTGGGGTGCACAAATATATTTTTTGGGTAAACTTTAATATTTGCACCTTGGCATGAAAGAGCAGTTAAATTATTGCACTATAAACTGCAACATTACACCTTTTAATGTAAAACTTCATGCAAATTGCACAGTGTGAGCTTTCCTCGAGAACAGTCAACCAGGTGAAGATCTCTGAGACTCATTTCCCACTCAGCACTTGAACTTTAGTTTTTTTTTCCTCTCTGGTATTTCACACGCTCAGGTTTTTGACAGCCTGGGCGCCGGGAGTATTTCAAATGAGCATGTTCAGTTCAAACCCCGTGCAGAAGGGCACTTTGAAGTGCACTTTGACAATGCTTTTTGTGTTCCTCCTAAAACGCTCTCAATATTTTTATGTCTCCACTGTTTTTCAGAGCTTCGCTCTGCCACTTCAGTCATTTTTTCTTTTTTTTTTCTTTTTTGGTCTGATAGGTTTTGTCGAACAGTAACACGTAACAAGCATCTCCGCAGGTGAAAATTTCCCAAGAGGCATGCATGACCCTGAAGCTCCAGCGTGACATTAAACCAAAGCGCATTGCTGAAAACACTCCCTATATGTTTGCAGTTTTCAGACTCCGAGATCCATTATGGCTTGTACAGTGTGTATGGGGTTTTAGAGCAGTGTTGCATTGGCGCACAGAGTGCTCTGCGGTTGGGATTTTCATAGAGAGCTGCTACTTTATTAATGGTCAAGGGTTGGTATAGACAGAGAAATGGGCTGACCACACATATGTACAGTATGGTATTGGCGATCATATTAGTATTGGTTAGTGTTTGCGGTTAACTATATGCATGGGTCTGTTTATTAGAATTATGATGCCTACTTTTTACATGCAATTGTATGGGATGTTTGTTCACCTGTTTTATGGTCTCCATACCAAGATGCATAATTTGAAGCATTATTCATGTTCGTAGCACAAGTGGTGTGGGGTGAGTTAAACTCCAAATTCTTTGGGTTAGGAGTTTCTTCAAATATAGTATGATCCTGGAGAACCTTTGCCTCCTGGGCTGAAAACCCTTAAAGGGATAGTTTACCCAAAAATGAAAATTCTGTCAATATTTACTCACCCTCATGTTGTTCCAACCCCGTAAGACCTTTGTTCATCTTCGGAACACAAATTAAGATATTTTGGATGAAATCTGAGATTTGGATCACTCCTCCATACTAGTCCATAGGCTTCTTGAGGGATTGAACTTGCCGGCCTCGAAAACTTATTAAAGACATCGTTAAAATAGTCCAAGTGACTACAGTGGCTCAATATTAAGTTTATCAAGCCACGAGAATACTTTTTGTGAGCAAAAACAAACATAAATAACGACTTTATTTCAACTATTCATTTCCTTCTCGTTGGGCCTCTAGTCAGTTAAACTAATTGCGTAGAGCTACGTCACACGTAGACTTACTATTGGCCGACGCTGGTCATGTGGGTGATGCGTGTGATGTACAACAACAGATCATACGCTTTTAAACTAGTAACCTGACTCGAGGCCCAGAGAGAAGGAAATGAATAGTTGAAACAAAGCCGTTTTTTTTTTTTTTTCGCACAAAAAGTGTTCTCGTCGTTTGATAAACTTAAGATTGAGCCACTGTAGTCACTTGGACTATTTTAACGATGTCTTTAATAAGTTTTCGAGGCCGGCAAGTTCAATCCCTCAAGAAGCCTATGGACTAGTATGGAGGAGTGATCCAGCTCTCAGATTTCATCAAAAATATCTTAATTCGTGTTCCGAAGATGAATGAAGGTCTTACGGGGTTGGAACAACATGAGGGAGAGTAAATACTGACAGAATTTTCATTTTTAGGTGAACTATCCCTTTAAATGGGAAGTTTAACAGCTCTTTGAAGCATGTGTGTGTGTGTGTGTGTGTGTGTGTGTGTGTGTGTGTGTGTGTGTGTGTGTGTGTGTGTGTGTGTGTGAGAGAGCCAGTGATAGTAATTGAGCTGATTGGAACAGACAGAGATGGATGGAAATGTACAGACACACATATAAAAGCTGCTGTGTGAATGAGGGTTTGTGTGAGTGGCTCAGAAATAAAAATCTGTCTGAAAAGTGTGCTGCTAACCCTATGAAACCTGTCAGGAACATTTCTGTCTAAAAATAAAAGAAATTAATAAATAAAATATTTATATTTTCAATATTATTTATTTTATTTGTGACATGTTTACATGCATCTCATTCTCTATACTGTAATGAAAAATGTGTAGTGACATATTGAAGTATTTATAACTATTTTTGGTATATTTGTTTTATGCTTTAATTAATGCTGATTTAAAAAAATCACTGTATTATAGTAAGTTTTACTGTAAATAAAGTTAACAAAGAAATTAAAATTAAAAAGTGTATTAACGTAGTGACAATCAACTACAAGAATCATTGAGAATTTTCCCAAATAATTTGCTTATTTGGGATTAAATGAATGTCTCATAGCAAATACTCTATACGGAGATATTATTTTGTAGTTTTTTTTGTCAATTTTGGGGTGAAATTTGACACTTTTTGAGACCCCAGAACTTTTACAAAAACATCAATGTTAAATTAGTAATTTGTAGAAGATGCTGAATACATAGTATGATCATAAAAATCTGTGAGAATTGGTATGTGATGTTTGAAGTTTGTGAGGACATTTGCTGTCTGCGTGTGTATGTATGTCCTCTCATTGCCGACCACGGGACAAACAAGAGAGCGGTAGGACGTTTTTATTTATGACTGTCCAAAGCGGCAGAAACAGTTGTTTAGAGTTGCACACGCAGACGTATTTTACTGCCCGAATGAGCTTTCATTTCTCTAGTAATCATTTTTTAAGGGAAGAAAAACTCTAGGACATGCAGTTTGTGGCAGCTAATAATTTTTATTGGCAAATTTTTAAGACCTGAAGTGCAGGACTGGAACATTTGTCATTTTTAATCAGAGAGAGAGAGAGTCTCCTGAGGTGTGTTCTGTGTTACCTGAGGCGGCTCTACCTTCCCCGAATGTGAATTCTGCTGTTTCGGCTGCCAACCTCCACTTGGCCTCTGTGGAGGGGGAAAAATTATAATTAACTTCCAAGGACATACAGTATTGAGACTATGAGTCTGTCTGTCTGCAGAGGGAAACTCCATAAAATGAGGTAGAAAAGTAAGCTATAAAGTCTTAAACAGACAAATACACATCACCAGGGAAAAGTAACAGGTATTTATGCAGCAACAAACCATTTGTGCTTTAAACATGATTGGTACCTCAAATTGCATGTGCTATTACTCTTCTAACCAACTTTCAACTTTCAACCCAGAACACTTTAATAACATTGAAAATCTAAACAACTGCCTAAAGGGGCGGATTTTGCAAGCAAAAAAGTGTATGAAGCACTGCTCACACGGAAATCACTCTCAAAACAAGCAGCTTTCTGTTGGTCAATGTGGGGAATTTGCATGACTGATGCAAAATCTTTGAAATCTTTGCTTGAATAAATATTTTGCTTAAATTCCCGAATGCATGGATTGCTATTGAAATGTTATTTCGCCTGCAAGAAATTGCCGAACAATGGTAAATGTTTCCGCACCTTAATAAGTGGTCACTTTTAAAAATGCATTAAAACCACCTAGAACATCTTAGCAATGTCTTGACAGCTTAGCATCATGGTGGCAAGTTTTGCATGAGCAATCCTTGTTCACATTTTTAATATATGGTAAGATATACTATTTGCTATGTTGACATATGTATATTAAAGCCAAAATGATATTTAGCGTCCCATTCATTGACAACCATATAAACATTCACAGTAGAGGATGGATACCCGAACCGAGCCCGACGGGCACCGACGGTACCCAACGGGCCGGGCCGGGTTCGGACACATATTTTGAAATGACGTTCGGGTTCGGGTCGGGCTCGGTCACGTCGGCGCGATAAGGCATTGAACACGTACATGCTTGCTTAATATTGCATATTTGGCTACATGTGGCTGGCAGCGCAACGATGGAAAACGTTAAAAAGAAGTTGGCCTCAGGAGATTTTAAAAACCACCGAAAATGAAGGAAAGTCTACTGTGAGGAAGTTTTTCTGTGTTACCTGTGTTAACATGCGCTTTGTTGGCCGTGTGCGGCGCACGCTGATTTGTTGCGCACATCTGTAAACATTTCCGAATGCCTTCCAGCTGCTAAATAAAAGCGGGCTTTCTACACAAACAAACGTACGTGTCATTAGTATGAGGAAAAAAAAGAGATTTTTAACTGTGTCGGGCTCGGGTCGGGCTCGGACATAAATATCTAAGGGTGCTTTCACACCTGTAGTTCAGCTCATTTGG
The DNA here is from genome assembly GCF_051911475.1 of Siphateles boraxobius. Taxonomy (NCBI): domain Eukaryota; kingdom Metazoa; phylum Chordata; class Actinopteri; order Cypriniformes; family Leuciscidae; genus Siphateles; species Siphateles boraxobius. Next base: position 4,024,761 of record NW_027509042.1, read on the forward strand.
TCCGGACTAAGGGCGAAAAATTATACTTTGTATCATTTTTTAGGCGTTTTGGTTCCTTTTAACACCACACTGATTGCTCTGATCCGAATGAGTTGATGAAACGAACCAAAATGCAGTCACGTGACTGAATCGACATCACTCGTTGGCCAGATGTGTCTTGAACATATTTCCACAACTGCACTTAAATTGGTCAGAATTAACGTGCGGGAAAATTCCAACAGAACACCCGGAAGTAAACAAAGAGGATAATCTGGTAGACATGTGGAGAATTCGCTCACAATGTATATTCAGAATCAGCACGAGCTTTATCCTTTCGCAAATCCCCCCATAAACAACAAAGTCTAGACGTGATATAAATAAGAAATTCACTGTGCAGTGCAGACAACTTCAGTGTTTATGATGAGATTTTAGTGAGAGGGCAGAACGCGGTAAGTCAGTCATGGCTTAAAGGGAGCGCTATTGACAATCTTTAGAAATAATAATTTTGTTTGACTACGGCAGCTGGTTTAGTCCAAAAATGCTGTTCGAGATCGGATCACGTTCTCACCACAAACGAACCGCTCCAGAGTTCGCTTGAAAGCGTACCGAGACTCCCTCGATTTGGTCCGCTTTTGGTGCGAACCCGAGTGCGATTGCTGCTTTCACACCTGCCCAAACGAACCGCACCAAGGGGGAAAACAAACTCTAGTGCAATTCAACCGAACTAAATGTGGCAGGTGTGAAAGCACCCTTAATGCCTGTCGGACGCGGGCCGGGCTCGGACAGAAAAATGTGGCCCGATTCGCACTCTAATTCACAGCACTATCTAGATAATTAGCTGGCAGACCATTATGGAATTTCGGTCAAATACAGGCTATTTTCGCTATGTATAAAACAATATGCTTCAAATGATTATTCATATATGTAAATATGCACTACTTTAATGACAAGACAAGGTGATGTAGCTGTTGTTGAAAAAAACTAATAAAGAATACCAGTCACAGCAATCGTTCTGCCCTCTGCTAGGTTTTAAGTTCATGGCCCGCCCAAATTGGGAACTACGTAAATGAGAGGGTGAGAGGTTGTTCAAGTCCAATTTTTAACTAGGAAACTTGTATTTATGATAATTCCAATAGCATGTGAAAGCAGCATAATAGCTGTACAAATCCCATGTCCGTAGGTAGTTTCATTCCAGCAGTTCTCAGTGTATGAGAACAAGCCAGGTCAAGTAAAGACTTCCATGTTCAGTTGAGTCACCTTTTAGCACTAATCAAATTCCCAGAGTTTTCGAAACACAAGCATTTCGTAACTGGTTGATTACCAATTATTCAACAAAAAAGCTCTGTAAAGGAACAAACATGCCATTTGTCAGCAGAACGGCAGGTTATTGCAAAAGGTGAGAATTGAGTATTTGGCAAAGGCATGTTCCATTTTCGCTTGGTCTGTGGGGGAAAGTGCTTTGGCACAGAATGTCCAGTCAAAACTGCTTTTCTAATGCTGATATTTAACTCCAGAGTGTTGCAACCAAAGGTGTAAAATCTTTTTAGTCACACAACGTGTGGATCCATTGGAGTGGTGCGGGGTACAGAACCCCATATTCCTTGTAGCGTTTTAAAGGTGCGAAAACCTACTCGAGCAACACAACACTTCCCACTCGCACTGGAGAAAGTGTGAATGTCTGTTGGGCGCCTGTTCTTGGAGGACCCGAGTCCTGCTGTCTTTGTGTGGGTGTAATGTGTACTAAATGAAGGAATCACTGAGGTGTGTTCAGCTAATACATGGGGACGTATGAATGAGTTTGAACAATTAGGAAGTTGGCGTTCAGTAGGGTGTAAATATCCGCTCGGGCGTGGGTGGACTGGCACCTCTTTGTCCTTCTGTTGTAAGTGAAACTAGGAAATCAGCGTCTGTCCGGCAGGCACGGCTGCACCTGTAGCACAGATGATGGATGGGAGAGATTTGCGGCGCACAATGGATTCTGTGGCCCGAGCGGACAAGGTTAAAGGCGGCAGGTGAGGTGGAAAAAGTGGCATTAGCTTAGGTTGACAGAGTTGCTACATTGAATGAGTGACAAGCTCGCTAGAGAGCCGCTGCACATGTTCGTGTGCTAAAAGGTGTTGGGAGACGGGAAACAAGTGAGCATGTGATGTGGAGTTTCCTTTCTCGTTGTCGCTCGTGTCAGGCCACTCTTGCTTAATTTAGAGTGAAAAGCCATGCAAGGTTGCCTTCAAAATGAGTGTGTGTTTGTGTGTACGTGTGTTTCACGGATTAAATAGGCCCACTTACTCCTGGTTCATGCTGCATATAGAGCTAAACATAGAGGGTTTTTATAGTTTATATATCTAAACAGTAAAAAAAAACTTGCTCTTTTGTATTATATTTTAAAATGAATACATACATATATATATATATATATATATTACCCCCCCCCCCCCCCCCACAATGATGTCACTTTTTGGAGGTGATTAGGAACTATTTTTTGTAAGTAAAAGGATTTTTACAATAGACTAACAAGATGGAAAATGATGGAAAAATATGTAAGTCAATAACCGACCTAAGAATTCATTAGGAATGCATAATTTTTTTTTTTGTGTGCAAAATTTGGATTAGATAAAGGACAAATGAATTATGATTTCCATCTAACATTTAAATTTAACATTGTGAGTTTATAATGCTGTCTTATGTATTCTCTAGGATGGAGAAAAGAACATTCATTCATTTTGGCTTGGATTTTCAGTATGTTTCTTACATGTGATAGATTTCAATGTGGCTTGAAACTGAAAATTAACTATACAGATGATGAAATTTTAAACATCACTTTGATCGCTGCATTAACAGCAGAAATCTGAGCTATTATCTGTGTTTACTGGGGTGGACATAATCACTTTAGTTTCAAACCGACTATTTGTCTGCTCGACTGGAAATGCCGCTGGTGAGGGCCAAGAAAGACACAGCATGCTTATGACTAATGCAATTAAACTCTCAAACATGAACTTAACTTCAATATCTATTAACTAAGATTTTAAATATAGTAAGAAAACTATATATGAAAACATTCAGTTAGTTTATTATATTTTGAAAGCAAATTAGTGGCATTATAGACATGTATTCATGTCGAAGCTTTAACTCTTTCGCTGCCAATGACGAAATTTTCCGTCATTTTTGAGACAACGCTTCCCCGCCATTGACGGCTTGCCTGGCTTTCTGTGTTTTCACTGTTATATGGTAGGGGGCGCTATTATGCATCTTCTGAGAGTACTGAATATAATGATCAAAACGCAGGCAAATAAGAAGCAGAAACAAGCGATAGCATATGTAAGCAGCTGCTTATGTAAAATAATGCGTTCATCAACATTAAACAGAATATAAATCAAAACTGTCTAACGTCACTGAATGAAATGTCGACCCAGGACGAGCTATAGGACTGAGTTGATGGCCTAGATCTACTCCATGTATGTTTCGATCATCGTTTTGAATCTGATCCAGGCATAGTCTTTGAAAAAAACTAAATTTTCTCACATTTTTGTTAAAAATTTTGATTTTTATCAAACTTACCCACATTCAAATGTTGATAAAAAAGAAAGCCTGAAACTATAATAAAACTGTTTTTTTTTTTTTAATGCTGGAGCTGGCGGGCAACTTTTTTTCAAAAACACTGACGGGGAAAGAGTCAAATTAAAAAAAGACACATCATATTGTTTTTTGTTTTATTTTGTTTTAACAGAAACCAGCCCAACTTATTAAGAGAACCGTAAAGACCCTGCCATCTCTGTTTCTGTACAAGCCAGTTATTTTTCAGAGCGTAAACAAATCCTTCTGTTAATCTAGCTGATGTTACCTATCCACCTCTTCCACATCTGCCCCAAATCTCACTTCTTCATTTCCTGAGCTGTGAAATCATCTCGAAGTCCATCAAGAGCTCCTGATAGGGCAGCATGAGCGCTCTGTTCGATAAACATGGTATTGACAGTGTGCCAGCGGTAGGCATATGCCAGCAAGCTGTGAGAGGTGTGGAGCAATGAGCAGCAGATGTGAGGGGCGAGTCCAGCTCGTACCGATGCCATGTCTGCCACTGATGAGTTTGGAAACTCTTGCTTGTCTGCTGTGGGGTAACTTATCAATAATGGATCAAATTGGTAGGCAACATTAATTAGAGGAGAGATATATTTGTGTGAGTTGTGTGTGTGCAATGTGATTTTATCAGCATATCGGTACTAGCTTATTTGAGTACATTTCTATACATTTTGACAGACAGTGAGTACATTTACATGTACACTCTTAACCGATTAAGCGACAATGCGTGTGGTCATGTAAACGCTGTAAACCATTTAAAAAATATATAATTAAACAAAACCCAGCCACAGTAAATGATTTTTAGTAGAGAAACATCACAGACTCTGAATTTTTCTTGACCCGAGAAATATAAGAAATGTGTTCTCATCTCGTGTAGCCAAAGGAAAGTTGTACAAACTTCAAAAATGAGAGGAGAATGAGTCTGCAAGTTTCCCGCTGACATTTTGAAATGCTCTGGGTTTATTTAACATCACAACTCACATGATAAATAGAGTGAAATAGATGGATGCCTACGTTTTGACGTCACCATCGGGGAATAACCTTTTTTTTTTACAGTCTTGTAAACACAGTTTACTTGCAATGCCAGGTTATGGATTTGCATGTAATCGTGCTGTAAATGCATTTAAATGTAAATGTGTCTGTACAGAACCTAACAGGATTTTGTCAGGCGCTACATGTATAGAGCCTTTTAGGGGTTCCCATCATGGGACCATTTTATGGATTTAGTTTTAATTAACTAATTTTCTTTAATCTTTAATTTGAATGCAATCTGATTAATTTAGCGGTTCGTAAACATAATTTATCAACAGGAAATTGTGAAATAACCGTATAAACATGAAAGTATTAGGCTATGCAGTAATAAAGTGTTCTTTAAAATTGAGTCAAGAACCTAAGGGTTCTATATAGAACCTAAGACTGTATGTTCTCTGTGATTTCTACAGAATGAATGACTGAAATATGTTTGTTTTACCATAATATTGTTTCACTTATATTTCAAAGTGATTGAGTTTTCTTGAGCCATACAAAGAATGCAAATTTCTTCACTTTTATTAGTCTCAGTTGAATTGAATTTATAAACAAAATAGTGACATATAAAGGTCTTTACTGTGAAAGTTTCTCCGTTATTTATTGATAAGTCCTGCAATGGGTTTTCAACACAGTCACCCTTGAGAGTAAACTCAGAGATCTAAAAAGTATTTGTACTAAAGTTGTACAAATGTAAAAGTTTTTTTATTTTTTACATTTTTTTACTTTAGATGCTATAAATGATACAGTGTTATTGAATGTATACTAATGTGTACGAATACCTAAACATCTCTCTACAAACCCAAAATTCAGTACAAAAACATGCACTGTTAATATGCTATGCTAATTGTTTGACACTTTTTTCTATTGAGTATGAAAACGTCTTCTTTCCCCAGCGTAGGCTGAGGACAAGCAGGGTGGCAGTGTGAATATGTGCACACTTTAAAGTCAATTAGGAACCGAGGGTTACATAAACAACATGAGACCTTATTTCTTCTTCTGCTGCTGTCTGAACTGAACCCCAGTGAGCAGAAGTGTTCCACAAAATCACGTCTTTGACTGGTTAATTCTTTTCTACTAGGCCCTCCGATCGCTCCCCCTGGAAAATTCTGAATATTTTACAATTGTTGTTTTTACGGTTGTGCGATTTCTTTGAGAATACCTTTGATGTGGTTTGCGAATCTTGCTAGTATTGTAGGATTCATCGCCTTTCGGGCACTCATGGCAAATTAATTATTTTTGTAGCATTTTAATCATCTTGTGTAGCTTAATACGCAGGGGCAAATTAAGACGGCAGTGAATATTTGGTCCTTGAAATATGCAGAAATGTAAATGTAAGTATCCTGCAGGCAGAAGTTTCATCATGTTGAATCTGAGCATTAACGTGCACACAAGGTAAAGAGATTTCCACGTTGTTTCGTACAGAAACAACATCCATTCAAATAAGTCTGGATGATACGTTCAGTCCACCCTACAAAGATTCAGGAAATAAAATAGTCTGAAAGGAAACAAGAAGTATAAAAAGTTATTTATAAAAAGGATAGTTCGCGCCCTAAATGCTGATTGGACAATACAGTACTCCAGTCATAGTAATATAATGTGAAAACCTGTTTATTAGCTCCCAAAAGTCTGTACATCTGACACAAAAATTACAATGGGTTATTTTTGCATAAAGAAAATAATACATTTAATGAATTTATTTTTTTATAGAAATTTTTTTTTAAGGACAGTTTCACATTTTGTCCCAAATTATCATTATCATAATGTATCTGGACTTTTTTTTACTATTTTATTTGTGATTTCAGTCAGATTAAAATAATATAATATAATGATTTTTAAAATTAAAATAGGAATTTTTTAAAATTAAGTTGAATACTGCATATACAACCATGATAAACAAACAAACAAACAAACAAACAAATAAATAAATATTCAGAGAATATATAAATTTGCTTGATGAAGCAATATTTTAATAAAAAATCTGTGATCGTAATATTTTTATTATGTGGTAGCCATTTCATAAAAGCTGTAAGTCAAGGCTGTGCTGTATTGTGTCACCCTAGTGCACGACATATAGTATTGGCCATTTATATTCACAATAGCACCTTACTGCTTAAATAACCCCTCTCTCTAAAATACGATACAAGAAGACGTGTTAAAATGAGTGCATTTAATTAGTGCTATTTCGTCCTGGGTATCTAATCCTTAGCTCCCGGCTAGCATAAAGCTTAATGCGGTGGAAAATCGTGTTTTTAGCGAAGATGAAGTAATGATGGTACTCCGTGGCTTAATCATGTTGACATATGCCATCTTCCCCTCTTTTCTCTCCTGTGTGTTCTGTAGGCAGCTGTTCGTTTGAAGAGCACTACAGTAATTGTGGCTACAGCGTGGCGTTGGGGACTAATGGCTTCGCCTGGGAGCAAGTCAACACCTGGGAGAGACCCTCCATGGACGCGGCCGTCCCCACAGGTATGGGATACACCTACATGACTCACTCTTTCCTGTTTTATTTCTCTCTTTCTCTTCTATTGAAGAATTTTTAAAGGAAAATGGTAATTTATGTGAAGCATGTCTATGATGCTCCGAACTGACATAAAACATCGTACATTTACATCGTAGCTGTACGGTTTTGGTTATGGCGTATAACTCTTTAACAAAGACTTTTTAAAAATCCCTTTAGGAAAATGTATTGGTAAAAATATATTCAGAACCAATGCCACAGGAAAAAGTGGGCAGGCACTGTTACACTATATAGATTGATGCACTATATTGCAAGTCTCCTGAACTAGCAGAAGACTCGGCACCTAACCCCAAATCACCCCGGGTGCCACAGCAGAAGTGGCTGCCCACTGCTCTGAGTGTGTGTTCAATACTCACTGCTCTGTGTGTGCACTTGGATGGGTGAAATGTACCATACACCATACTTGGCTACACGTCACATCCCTTTCACTTTCTATGACCATACGCACACCGGCGGCACCATTCGGCATCTGTCCAACTGAGACTCCAGCTGTTCAAAATCATGCCGCGCCACAGCGTCACCCACATAATGATTTCCATTACACGAGAGTAGATGTTAAAACTTCATGCTGATTTGATAGATAAGCACCAACTAAGACGTAGCTTTACAGTAACCTATGCTTCTCCATCCATTTACGCTTCTTTCCATCTGGTGACGTGAATCTCCTTCTGTCTGGTGTTAATAGCTACAGTGTATTGCGCGTCAGCACACACAACGGCTGCAACCACAGTGCGGTCTCCCCATAATAACCCTCTGGATTGAGCGGAGTAGGGAACATCTCTCGGGTCTTCAAGTGGGCACCTTCCGTCCTCAGTGTTTCGTCGACTAGCCCACGACACCTCAAGAGGGCTCGACAGTGACTCTTGCATCCCAGAGTCACCCCCCTCCGTCCCCCACTCAACTCAGCCCAGCTTACTGACCTCTACTTCCCTCTTGCTGCTGAGACCTAACCACAATCTCACAATCTCTCCGCAACCCAACCATACTCGCCAACCCGTTTTACTAAGGCTGTCGAGCCCCACTGGTGCGTTAATATGCAGTTTCAGTGGCAACGGTTCCGTATGGCATACCACCTACCACAAAACACAATATCTGCCCAACCACCCGTCATTCACGCAATATACACAGGAACGTAATGACTGTAAATACTATACAACCTATACAAATAAACCAACAGTTGCTGCTGAGACCGAACCAATATCTCACAATCTCTCCGCAATCCAACCATACGCGTCAACACGTTTGACTAAGGCTGTCGAGCCCCACTGGTGTGTTAATATGCAGTTTCAGTGGCAACGGTTCAGTATGGCATACCACCTACCGCATATAGTTAACATTAAAATTAAAATACAACGTTTTGGGACAAATATATGTACGTACTGACTTCACCCTAGGAGATAGTGTATTGTGCATTCAGTAACAGGTTTGTTTTTGTGGCTTGAATAAATATGCTTCATGTAGAGAAATAAAATAGATCGCCCTTTCCGTTTTCGCGTTTTTCTTCTTCAAATACCTTAATTCAAACTCATTGATGCCACTTTGTTCTTTATTTAAGTGAACTTTGTCCTGTATGGTGATTAGATTCACTGTTTTGGACTGCCGCCTTGAAATACAGAATGACGCGACCGTAGTGCGATAAGCCTGCATGTGAGATGTCCGAGGCTCGGTGCGTGAAGCAACTTTTTCCAACCCGTTCTCATAAAGGCCGCATGTCAAAGACTTTCGGGCAAAAGCGCCTGACACCTTTATTTCTACATGCAGGTAAACTCATGGCAATTATAAGAGAAGACAGAGAATTTTGTTTTAATTTCCATTTTTTTAGTGTTATCCGCAAACAGTGATTGACTGTCGTAAAGATGAAAGCAATACAATGATTCCAAATCAGGTTTAATAATAAATATATTTAAATCTAAGCTGTGACTTTGATAATCTGATTTATTTCTGATATTTTTGTTTTGGCTAGTAGAAGTTCTGAATGGCAGTTAACTTAAAAAATTAGCAGCCAAATTGGCTGGTGAGTGAAAAAGCTTATTTCAAACCCTGTGGAGAAGGCACGTTGGCCTCCAGTCTTTCTCGAAGTCTATCTCTTTCTCTCTCAGTCCATCTCTCTCTGAAGCTCGGCAGTAGTTCACGGTGAGACAAATGGCAATCAAGTTCGCTGTCACTCTCACTCAGCCATCTCCTGCAGTGCTCAACAACCTCTGTCTCACAGCACCCTTAAAGACAATAGAGTCAGCTACACAACTGCGTCTCTCCCCGTCAGCTTATTTAACCCCATTTGCTCCCTACACACTACATCTGACACCAAAGCACTCCGGCTTAAAAGATGCTTATAAAAGACATTCTTATAAATGACAATTTTTGGGGGTAGTGTGCTCCTTTCAAAGCGCTAGAAGTTTAGGATTACTCTATTGAAAGCACCTTTGCCAGAATGGGTACAGTGCTTTATAATGTGATTCCTGTTTAGGACACTGTATTGAGTCGCCACTTGATGTCCAAAGTAAAATCTGGGTCCTGAAGCAAAACCAGTTTAGATGCACTGTTTTGAGGAAACGAGGTCGTCAACAGCATCAAACAAAATCTAGCCGAAAACATCAAAGTCTAGTAATTTTTCTCTATTGGGGGCACTAGCATCAGGCCCCATCAGATAAAAATACACAAGCACTCATTAATAAATAAACGGCTGAAGAAGCACCATCTGCGCGTGTTGATGTCATCAGGATCTGATTGTCTAATCAAGGGAGGAAATTGGGCCGCGGCATGATCCTTCCGTCATTAAGCCCCGTGGAGACACACCAATATCAGTCTCTCCTCTCTGATTGTAGGTGGCACTTAATACAGTGTTCAGTGAATTACACCCTGGATGCAAAAGACCTGATGAAAAGGAGCAATTGAAGAGTGTTCAATTGTATTGCTCAGAGGTTGCTCTTTTATAGCTCAGGAGACCTAATCAAAGACTTTATATATAAAAAGATGACGCACTCATGTTCCTATGAATGGGAAAAAAAGTTCAACGCGCAATATGATGGAATAAATCCCGCCTTCTAAATAAAAGAGCCAATCACTGATTGGTTAAGTCATTGCGTTAAAGGGACTTTTTTGGAAGTCTGCTTCTTTGCGAAATAAGTGATACTTAGATTACAGCCAGTGTAGAACAACCTAAATTCCATGATGATGGAATTAATTATATCTAGAATAAATACCAAGTTCTGGCATGAAATTCTAGATGGGGCAGGCTGACAGGTCCTTAACTCATTTGGTAGTGATTGCATTGTCATCTACATTGCGCAGCTGATTCATTGCTGTTGTATCAGCAGCCAATGAGCTGCGGCTCAATATTCAAATATTGGTAGTGTTTGCTGTTTGCAGACTGCAGTGCTCTTTCAGATACCCTCCACCTTCCCTAGCTCCACCTGTATAGATCTGCTATAGGGTTATTACATGTATGTTACATGTGCAGCAGCATGTCTGTGAATGTATTGGCGGTAGCAAGTCTCTGTACTTGCTCTATAGCAGCAGTGTAACAGATTTTTTCCGCCAAGAACAAATACATTAATATTGCCATATCCATTACCATGTGAATCTCTATTACCATGCCAGTCTCTTGGAGAACTAAAATATGGAATCATAATATGATCTTGAAAGAATTTAAAGAGCAATGTTTTAGGTCATATTGAGATTTTAAATGTCAACTTCAGTATCTTGGCAAGAGTGTGTGAGAGAATATTAGGATATTTGTATTAGAATAAATCTTTTGGATTTAAATACTTATCTCCTTTTCCTCTCCATTTAGTCTCATTGCTGCCTAGGAGAATCAATTGCTATAATATGGAGGTATCATTTGTGTTTTGTTTTCTCTGCGGGCAGAGCAAAAGGTAGAGAGATAGAGAAAGAAAGGCGACTCAGGTGGGGATGAAGGCACCTTAATGTGTTCTTACAGGAAGTGTAATGAAGCCTGTCCGTCGCCACTGTTTCATTTTATTCCTCGGTGGACCGCGGGTCACTAGCATCAATACAATCCATTCCTCTCATTACCGCCGCCCTCTGAGGGCTTCAGAGACAAGCTCCTCCTGGGAAAATACATCTGTGAATGAGATGTTGTGGCCAGTGCACACGCTCTTATTGCTCTCAGAGAGGAGACCAATCATCACTCCGATGTCACACAAATGTTAATTATTATTATTATTATTATTATTATTAAATGTTAAGCGAGAGAATGTGCACCAGTACTTTTAGTTTGAGTTAATTCATGTAGTCAAACTCAACAGTGGCTTTAATGCCAAAAACATCTAATTTTAGGCTGCAATGTGCACATATGAATAGAGAAAGTTTCTGATTAAAACGTACAATAGTATTCATATGTTTTTAGACATCTGCTTTTGTGTTCCAAGGTAACAAAAAATGGTTTGGAGCAACATGAGAGTAAGTAGATGATGATAAAATTTTCCTTTTTGGGTGAACTATCCCTTTAAATGTAAGATTAGTCTGGGTATTTTTAGTCTGTGAGATTTGGGGTCACTAGTTTGTTCTTTGAAGGAAAAACAAAGTATCTTTTTGAACGGTTTAGACTGCGTTTATAGCTTTGCTATGTGTTCGAATTTTTTTTTTTTTTTTTACTTTTTGGACCTTTAATGAACTCACAGAGGCCATTTATTTCCAGATGTATTTACTCTTTGACGGACACATGAAAGACCATGGCCTAATTTTTAATATTTGATTATCATGTCTTTATGATATTTGTCCTACTATTTCTATCATCTGATTGGTCAGAGCTGTCAACAGATGAATCAGAGCCAATCAAAAGAGCTGTCATTTAATCATGACAAATAATTTCTGTGTAGCCGTCCTCTTGGGTGTCCAAAGTCCCTCTGCATACTGTGCACTTTTTGAAATGGTAATTGAGTTCTGAATTATAGCTTGTCTGGGCAGTATTGCATTAATGTGCGTTACAGATGGTTGACGAGGGTAAATGGCTTTTTTAGCCTTTCACTTTTGCTTTTTCATATTTTTTGTCTTTTGTGATGATTTGAGGGCTCTCATGGGCAGCAGTGCTTGATTGTGAGTCTGATTTCTGTCCTCTAAGATTAGAAAGTGGGGCGGAAAAGGTTGCAATTGAAAAGAAATTGACAGGGAAGGAGCTCTAGGCAAGCAATTGCGAACACCCACTTACACATACACTTAATCATATAGACACACATAAAAACCAGTGTTGAGTGAATCTTTGAGTTGCTCATAATTTAAAGTAGTTAAGCTAGTGTGTTACACTACAAGCTAATGAATTAATTTAAATATTTTTGAAAATTGAGAATTGTAATTAAGATGATTTATGAACAAATTAATTCACGAAATGCCACTAATATAACTAATAAAACACATTTATATAATTGAGTAAAAACATAGTGATCAAATTGTATAAGTGGTTTGTGACAATCTGCCATTTTAAAGTGGTAAAGTCTTATCTGGTAATTTGGAAATACTGAGTAGGTGGTTTTGTACATTAAACAACAGTGACTATGCTCAAATGTTACACAGAGAGAGATATAGAGAATGAGGTAAGCTGGGTATCCAGCAGCACATTGTTATGAATGAGATTGACAGGTCAAAAGAGACAATAGACAGAAATAGAGAGTGATAGGCAGAAAAAGACAGATAGATGGAGATGATTGAGAGTGAGGTAGTGGGTTTAGCAGCATATCCCAACACACATCAGTCTTGTTTACTGATTTCCAGGCTCCAATAAAGCAAAGCTATAGCCTCTATGAGTCTCCTGTTGCGAGCTGCCGGAATCACGCTCTCACACTGGGGACCCGACTGCTAAGAGCACTCCGCTCCTCCCTTCTCTCACTGTTTCGATCTTCCCGTTTGCTTTTTCTTCCCTCTGCTTTCTCGCTCTCCCCCTCCCATGTCTCCCAAATTCATCACACCTTCCCCTGACACGCTGCTTTCATTAAAGCCCCGCTCGGGCCCTCTGCTGACTTAAATGTCTCTGCTCTGGTTTACCTGCCTCGGTGAACATACTCCCAGTGATGCATTCACACTTTCAGACTCACACACACTCTCACTCACTTGGTGGCTTGGGTCAAGAATCAGAGCTTGTGATTAACAGGACAAAAACATGCATCTGTTCTCGCCAGGAAAACAGAATGTTTTTTTGTCCATGTCTGCTTTGTTTGGTTGCTTGTTTATGCCTCACTTCTCATCGAAGAGCGAATTAGGATTTAAAGAGGTTTAATTATGCAATTTTATTATTTAATTTGCCTCCCTGAAGTGTACTTATAACGTTAGTATAGTTTTTTTTTTTTTTTGAAAAAAACAAACATGAGTTTTGTTTTTAATGTTTACATCCTCACGATTGGGTGGGCCAAGTTTATGATCACTGTTAGCATGTAAATGTGGGTGAGCATATGGTAATTTTTTGGGTTTCTGATGTCCATTCTAACGAGTTTTTGTTGTTCAGTTTAAGAAGTTTAGTTTGTTTGCATTTTTTTAAAGTGAACTCTTATCTGAAGAGTAAGGCAAACCTGATTCCTCATGATGTTTTTGCGTTAATGATCTAAAATGTCTATATTTTTCATTTAATTTTGACTTCACAAATTTACCTGTTCTCCCTTCGGTTTTTTTAAGCTTGGGAACCTAAATTTCCTTTGCATTAGATTCATTAGAAATACCGTGTGTGTGTGTGTGTCTGTCTGTCTGTCTGTCTGTCTCTAGGTTGTTGAATTTGACAGACAAAACATGCTTGAAGGCCCTGTGATCGCCTGCCAGGAACACAGTGTCTCTCCGCTCGTACAGCACCTCGTAAAGTGAAATGCTTAATCTTTCCGACCTCCCTTTATCCCTCAATATTTTTTCAATATATCCCCCATTTTTCATTGTCCCCATATCGCTCACATTCTCATCTCCTCTGTGTAGTAATCCTTTTATCTCTGTACTTGGATAATACAATTTTCTGATCATTTGTCGGGATGAAGGAGTTTCTGTTATCCATCACTCGTAACGAAGAAATTTGTTGTCTGATGACGACCTTGAGCGGTGTGTGGTTGTGTGGTCACTTTTTCCTTTGTACGCATAGAGAAAACAGGGATGGGTAACCATAAGTCAATGCCATTGTTTGACCAGCAGAGCATTTAAAAGCTATTGCTGTCAGGAGCAATATGGCCCCAGAGAGAAATGCAGAAAGTTGGTGGTACTTTTCATGCTGAGTATAGTAAGTTTTATGCAGCACTACCTCAGTAAGAACAAATCAGTGGTCTTGATCTTGCTTTAAGAATAGCATGCGGTGCAGTAATCATACTATAATGCATTACATAGGTCATTCAGTTCTTAAGGTTGATGCTGTATGGGAGTTCTGAAGACATGTAATGTCTATGTCTATACAGAGCAGTATATTTAAAGAGGGATGTTCCAGCTTTCTCACACAGAAAACATGAAATTAAATTAGTGGGTTTTCTAATAATTACATATCATATCCAATACATTTTATATATTTACATAATTAATATATTAATGTTCTAAAATATAGAACATGTATTTTTTTTCACTATATAATTGTCCATTTATGTTAATTTTGTTGCAAAAATCTCTCTTGAAATAGTTGTTAATAATCCTTATCCAGTGCTCATAAATTACTGGAAAAGTTATGGTCAATTTAAAGTCAAAAAGTCAATTCATTGATCAAAAGATGTAGCAACCTGGAAGTTTATTTCAGAGCTGTAAACATTATGCATAATAGAAAAGTATTGAAAGTTCCCTTTCGAGAGGTCTCTCGTATTGCCTAAGTAGCTTACGCTATGGGAAAACTCCTTTTCTCGAGAATATTGAAGCCAAATTTTTGAAACGCAGTGCAGCTGCACAGCAGACACTAAGCTGAGCGTCTAGAGCGGTCATTGGCTGTGCTGCGGCAACTGCACGAACCTATGGCGAGACGGCTCATGCGTGCGAACCAATCAGGTCGCTTTTGCCAATCAGGTCGCCAAGGCGCGAAGCGACCTGATTGGTTCGCGCGCATGAGCCGCCTCGCCATAGGTTCGTGTCAGCAGCACAGCCAGTGACCGCTCTAGACGCTCAGCTTAGTGTCTGCTGTGCAGCTGCACTGCGTTTCAAAAATTTGGCTTCAATATTCTCGAGAAAAGGAGTTTTCCCATAGTGTAAGCTACTTATGCTATACTCGTTCCCTTCTCTCAGGGAACCGAGGTTACATTAGTAACCGAGACGTTTTCCAGACGAGGAAAAGCCACCAAAAGTATATATATATATATATATATATATATATATATATATATATATATATATTTTTTTTTTTTTCTAGTAATGCCCACCTTTTTAAGTGAGCATTCATTTGAGAGAGCAGACGGGTCTTTAAATCTGTTCCCTTGTTGTACCAACCTTGAGTTGAGTCTTGCAGTTTTAAATTGTTTGCATGTGCATTTGTTAACCAAGATATTAAAATTGCTTAACATCATTAATGTTTATCAAGACAATGCAAACTAGATTTAGTCACAGAGATGGGGAATTGTTGTTCATTATATGTTGTATTAGTGATTAGTAGAGTTTTTTTTAAATAAACAAAGGAAAATATTCTGCATTGTAATTAAGCAAATACAGAGGCTAGCTAATTTAGAGTATTGCACATATGGGTGAGGAATCACACAACGGCTGTTGACAGTTTCAGTTTTTCTGTGCAAAATACTGTGTAATACTTTTTAAGTAGCACATTACATTACTGAATTACTATAAAAGTAACTAATTGTGTTTATCTATTCTTTTTGTTGAGTTCTACAATCATTCTTTTTGTGTTACTTTTGCCAAAATTCTCTCTCTCGCTTTCAGAAATATAGCACTGTAATTGGCTTCCAGGTGTTTTATTTTTTTCCCCCCAGTAGATAAATTTGACAAATAGAAAAGTAACATGTTTTTAGGAGTACGCTAGCATATAAATGACCTCAGATCTAATAGATATGGATAAGGTTTGAAAAGAAATCAGGGTGAGTACAAAATGAAAGCGTTTTCAGTTCCTTTGGGTTGACTGTCCCTTTAAAATCTCTCTTTTGAACATCTGTTTGGATTTTTCGCCTCTTGTTCATAAGCATGCTATTACAATTCAGCAAATTGTCCTCAACAAATCAGTTAACTCTCTTCACATTACATCTGTTTGAAATGATTTTATGAGACAATGCACCTTATGTTCCACCAAATTTCATTCATGGGAGCCATTTCTTCACTGGAATAGTTTAATCTGAAATAATGTGACCAGAAAGATTACATTGGGCTGGCAGAGAGAAGGGCATAATTAATTTGATGGTGACTTAATAAATCCAGGGTGACATATGAGGCACTGCAAGGCATGCTTAATGAGAGCGGGAATAAAAATGAGAGAGAATGAGAGAGAGCAGAAATGTTCTACTGTCTCTTTCCACAGATTGTGAAGCAGACAGCAGAGCTCTGGGCGATGAGAGGGCCACTTTACAGCTGAAATTAAATACAGCAAGAGAGCTTCAACTCGGAACAGTTGAACCCAGTAGATCTATACTGATCCTGGATTTAAAGTGATGTAACCTCAGTCTCTCGCCAAGAAAGTTTGGGTCCAGTTTGTGACAAAGGCTAAATTCAGGAAGTGTTAGTTATTGACTTTTTTTTTTATCTGGTGGTTTTCAGACCCAACAGGACACTAATTGCAGGTATGTGTACCTTGCTCAGATTGGGATTTAGTCCACAGTGCCTACTACACATTAGATCACCAATTTGATCTTGCTGTTCAGATATCATGTGTACTAGTGAAACTCACAAAATTTCTCAACATCATGTCTGTGTCATATATTACCCCAAAAATCAAAAGAAAGAAATAAGAAAATAAATTTTTAGAATTATTTAAATTAGATTGACATTATTGGCATGGCATTATTAATCTTATTTGAAACCTTTTACCTTGCTCAGACCGAGGTTTAGGCCACAAAAAGTAGATTTGCATTCCTAATATCATGATTCATGTGTACCTGTTGAAAAGAATCTAAAGAACATGTCTGGGTCATATATCTCACCTCATTAATCAAAATAAATAAATAAGATTTTGGTTTGCAATATTATATTCGTGGCAATATTAAGCATATTTCCCACCCAAGTTGTCATTACTGAAATGCAAAAAAAAAAAATAGTGCCACTATTCTGCTTTTTCGAATATTATCTTCCATATCTTCCATACGGAAAAAAACAACAACGCCATTGTTACTGTTCGTACCACTGTGTATCGAGTGCTGAGGAAACCTCTGGAGCTGAAATTCAGATATGGTAATGGACGTTTAGTTTTCAACATGCACTGTAAACGGTAGAACAATCACAACAGACTGAGCCATCTGACCAATAAGAGCAGAGAAGGCTCTTGGAGAGGAGGGAGAGACTGAATCTTTGAAAGAACCATTTTCAGACACTTTGAGATATGAGGTGATGTGCAATGTATGTTATGCAAAAATTTAAGTTTTTTTTTACCTTTAAAAAACAAAACAAAACTTTTAAAATAGCATAATAGGGGCACTTTAAGTAATTAAACTTCATGGTATTTTTTTGTAGTTGGTTTTTGTTGATTTCAAAATAGTCATTTACTGTAATTCAGTAAAAATATCATTGTATTAGAGTCATTAAAATCCGATGTAATGAATTAAAAAATCCCTCAAAAGTAAACGGCATTACAGCAATGTGAAATTTGGAGGGAAATGTGCATAAATCTAAATTAAAAATAAATGCCTCAATGCAAAAAAATCGAACGCACCTAGAACAGAACATTTTTTAAATGTAAATTTTGTAATCATTTCATACAAAGTAAAAAAAAAAAAATACTGTATATTCTTTCAATTTCTTTTGATTTTGGGTTTAAATGTGATGACAGCTTTTTTTTAGATTCAGCCATATACATCAGTACATCTGTGAAAGAAGGCTTCATCTGCTAATCATATTTTGAGTACCGACATCTAAAAATATATCAGTTTTCCGTTCTAAGTAATATAATTCATCAGCATGAAAGTAGGCTGTTTACATTAGCTAAATTGGTGATTAAAATGGAATTTATCTGTGGTCATCTATTCAGGGATTCAGAGCAACCTCATCTCATCAGATATACTTCATGTTTGCTAAGCGTATTAGGCTGTTCCTGTTTTGCACCTGTTGTTATGTCTTGCTAACTGCCTCATGTAACGTAATGCTTAATGACTATTCATTATAGAATGACCACTAGGCTTTTAAGTACATATTATGTGTATATTGCATGTGTGAGAGTAGCTTGTAGTATTGAAAGCTGGGAGGGCCAAACTAAACAGTCAAACTCGGCAGATGCTTTACAAGAAAAAGGGACACCCTCTGGTCTCATTTTTCTCCCAACTACTTTTAGAAAGACTTGCCAATAGTATTACAACTTCATTATAGGAGTTCAAAGCACAGAAATTGTGTTTCCAGCTAAAAAGGAGTATTACTTTGCCCTTAGAACTCTGTTCTTGATCTCTGTTCAAGTTCAAAAATAGCATCCTATATCACAACGCACAACACAAACCTTCTATATGGCTTTCTTAGTTGCTACAAGTCATTTATCGTAAGTCTTTGTCCTCCTTTACTGTTTTGTTAGCCTGGTTATCTTCTTCTGTGTGTGTTCATGCACATGTGTGTGTTTAGACTGTAACCATTGCTTATCAGCAGATATAATATGGTGGTTCCAGCTGAATGCTCTCTTTGTCCTCCTTGCAATCAGACCCCAGCGTGGCCTTTGTTGACGGAGCATTTCTCTCCAGCCCTCGGGAACAATGAAGGCTCATCTAAAAGCTTGATTCAAGAGTGGCCGTCCAAAACCACCAGGCTGGGCGTATGTGCAATATTGAATAGGCCCTCTGAAAGCACTGACCTTTTCTTTTGCCAAACCAACAACAGATTTCACTTTTGCTGCTACCTTGGGGACAATTATGCATCTGCTTTCCTCCCCCACTCATGTCTTACCTCTCTCTATCTCTCACTCTCTCTCTCTCTTTTCCACATTTGTTGCATTGTGTTAGCGGAAGGTCAACTGCCTCAGTGTGCTTTGAATCATTCTCGTTTCACAGAGAAAGCCTGAGTTTAGGAGGCTTGCAGCCTTTGGGAAAAGACTGAGATGTCATCTTTGATATTTTGCAGAAAATGACTCGTTCCTTATGTCTCAGTTAAAGCTTCCTCTGATCTTAAATGAACACTTCTCCTTTGTATTGCATGTTTAGGAAACATGTCACCATCCAATGCTCATATATTTTGCCCCATTGCAGTTGTTGTAGATTTTTCCCTAAACCTAACTACGTACCTGGAACCTAATTACTTTCGCAAATAAATTTATCTGGGGCATCCAGTCAATACCCAAGCGTCTACAATCGACACTTAACGAAGCAACTCCAATCGACACTTAATAACCTTTATACTCTAGCTTCTGCGTCTTCCGTCGACAACCGGGCGAGTTCCCTAACACTAACTTACTTGCTTCCCTAAACTGACCTGCTGCGCAGCAGTAATATCAGACAGACTTAAGCAAATGTCCTTTAAATGCTTTTAATTACGGCCGGGAGAGTTCTCGAGCAATACTCAGAGAATCTCCCAAGAAGAAGCAAGGCCAGAGGATTTCAGACAATTTCCATTGAGAATCACACCAGTAAACACGAATACAACAGTTTTTATAGTATGGGGGTATGGCAAAATGACATACATTACCCCAAGTTTTCAAACCTAGACATCTGTCTAGTTTCATTTCCCATATATGTTATTTAAACAAACACACACTCAAAGTCACAAGTTTTCAACTAAAGGGGAAACATACATTTCAAATTCAAATGTTAGATGTTAAATAAGGTTAGATGTTAAAAACATGGTTAGTTTTAATATACAGTCTAAAATTTCCACCACAGTTCCCCTCTCTGGTCATATTCAAACACGACCACTAATCTAGATTTTTAATTCTTCTAATCAATTTTCCATACCTGCATGATCCCAAGTCAGTTACTTTAATACCATCTGTTATCGCTAACCATTTTCATGTTTCATCTTTTACTTTATAATACCTGTAAGATATTCCTTCAATCAACATCCTAAGCTGTAATGAAAATACAACCAATTTCCAATGTTATCACATACACATACCATATTCTCATCTATTCATCTCCTTCCCAACATTATCTTCCAGCAATCTAATTCTATCTTCAGTAAACAACTAAACATGCCATAGTACATTGCCTTTTAACTGTAGACCTTGAGTCAAGTTTCATCATTTTTAGCTAAATTTCGAATCGCATTGATCTATTAGGCCTTTAACAGGCTGATACTGTTGATTAACCATTTTCTTAACCATATTTTGTTAGCTTTTAATTCAAGCAGGTGATTGTTTTTTCCTAGACAGATCTATTTAAGGATCTGTGTAATAAAATGTAACCAAAAAAGTTCTATAATCTTTTCATTTTTATCCTTAACACTAATATCAACAATTCTATTATTTTGTTTCAAACAATGTCATTATTTTTAAATTAACTCTGTTTCACCCAGCTCTTGCCATGAGAATAGCCTTAGCTGGTGACATGCCATTTCATTTTTAACTACTTATCTTCCTACAATCCTATTTTCCAGAATTAACTGATGGACATAACTTATACTGCCTCTAATTTTTGGCAATGCAGAATATTTCATAATGGATCCATTGATCCAGATCATTAAATCTGTTACTTCATTGTGGATTTAGAAAGCTTTTCAGAATTTTTTTTATTAGCAAATATTCTAAAGAAAAAATTTCTCTGACTTGTCTAAACTGTTTAGACTAATTTTAATTTTAAATTGAACATGTTTGGGTATTATTGCTAAACAAGCAAGCACTGTTGCTGTCTTCCTAGAATAGACTAGACCCGCAGTCACCTCTCAGATATTTCTTTCGCTATTTTTGCAATTGGAAACACCTACAATATATTTAATGCAGTCATTCATCACTATAGAAGTTTACCCGATTATCTATTCGGACCTAGAATATATAGTAAGAAAGTAACGTATCACCTATTCTCTCTTATTAGAGAACAACTATTACAACTATTACATTTTTTTAGCATCTATGATGTCTGTACGAAGTTTCTTCGATAATAGTCCCTAGATTATTTATTATTTTTACAGTAATGTACCTAGTTAGAGTCCCTATACTCTACAGAATTTAAGAGATTTTCTTCTTCTCAATTTACATGTACCTGAAATAATTTCAAATTAATAAGTAATTAATCAAATCATGAGATCTACCTCAATACTCAGTCGTACAGTTTGATTGAACCAAATAAACATCAATAAACATCACACAAATAAGCTTAAACCATTAGTTGGTCCAGGTGTTTCTCCCAGGTGTGTTGATCATCTCGTTGTCCCATATAATATAAATATTTTGCAAGGTTTCACTGTTTTTTTAAGGGCATAAAGATTTAATTTGGTTTTGGAGAATTTGTACAGTCTTTACGTTTGGAGGTTCAACCTCACTTGTATGGTACATGTGGCGTTTCTTATGATTTGGTTGTATTAAAAACGTCAGCTTTTAATGTAAATCTATTATAGGTTATTGTTACTTTATTCATCTGCCAGATTTGCTAGGCTCCAACATTAATCCCTCACTACTATCCCAATCACCTGAGTACTGATGATCCGCACCTACAGCTCATTCCCACATCTATCACCCTCAGTATAAAAGCACACACTTCAGTTGCATTTATTGTCTAGTCTTGGACCTCAGATATCTTTCCATACTCTTGGACTGTATATGCACCTACCTCCTGTGATTACCTTCTTACCTTGTTCCTGTATTACCTGCCCTTGTGAACTCCAGTGTCTCTTCTGTGTTTCCCCATTCCCTGTAAGACATTTCAGTTAATAGTTAGTTCATTGGCCACAAAAAGGTGTGTGTGGTTGTACTCACCAGTTGAAGACTCCAGCTCATATGTATCCTGTTGGTCCATTGACAACCTTCTACTTAAAGTGTTCACCTCAACCATTATCATCACTTACCTGTTTGAGATTGTCCTGCAAATAACTGTTACTTTCCACCTCTCTCTCTCAGTCTGTCATATCCTAACCATATCTTAGACCTCTGAATGCTAACATGCATGTTTTCTTACACATGTTGATGTGCTTATAGAGTGCCGACTAAACCGCATTTACACAAACTAATGTTGTTCATGCTGTCATTAACCAATATGTAACAAATGTCAGACATTTTTTTGTTGTTTGAATTGTGCATCCTTCAAAAAATTGATAACATCTGAGGTTAACCAAGGCTTTATTAAATCCTCTGTAACAGGGTTTTGGTAGTCCACAAGGAAAGCTAGGTTAGATACAGCTGTTATTTTCTATTTCCTTTTATTTTATCTAATGGAGGCCTTCACTGGGTAATTTAAAGGTAATACGTGCAGTGCATCTACGACAAGAAGCCTTTTCATTGGTCCTCAAGACTTTCTACACAGCTGCACATGGTCTGCCAGTACTTCTGTATCACTTCCATTCTCTTTTCTTCCTTATCACAGACAAAGTGTCATTTGACCTACTTTTATTTAATTTTTTTTACAAATAAATCCCTCCCTTTTCTCTCTCTCATTGCTGCTCTGGAAGTTATAGTGATAGAGTATAGTATAGAGAGAGAGAGAGAGAGAGAGAGAGAGAGAGAGAGAGAGAGAGAGAGAGAGAGAGAGAGAGAGAGAGAGAGAGAGAGAGAGAGAGAGAGAGAGAATTATTTCTATCTCCACCATGTCAAATCCAGAGGATGTGTTTTCTTTTTTCTTTCTTTTTTAGTACCACCACACCTTTTTGCTTAAGACTGGCTTTTTTCATCTTCTCTTCTCAACCCAATCCTCAAATCTTTTAAGTGCTGAAATTTTGTCTGGATAAACTGAATGAAAAGCAAGAAAAGTACTGTGTGTATTTGCCCATGGTCTTTATGGCCTTTATGAGTTCAAGTTGCAGTATCAACTTGGTGTCAAGTTGAAACTGCATTCGCATTCCATTTTACTTCTGTCATTTGACGTAGTGAAAGGTCAGTAAAACTGTTGTTCAAATAGAAACAAAGGACTTAAAGCTCCACTGTATGAGTTTTTTTTACAGAGAAATCAAAAGTTCACCCTTCAGAACGTCTCAATGCATCCCATATGAAACGGCAACTTTTTTTCTTGTTGAATATTTTATGTAACTTTTAATGCATTATAGAAGGAAAATAGTTTGTAAAGACATTTCATGTTGATTTAGCCTGATTAAATCTGATTTAATATCTCGACGGTGTTATTTTATGTATTTTCAGATTTCATTTTTATTTTAGTTTGTTTAGATATTTTGTTTTTCCCCCTATATTTTATTTTTTTGTTTTTTATAAACAAAGTTACATACCTTTAATTATTTTTTTTCAACTTTTGTTTATTTCAACTTTTAATTTAATTTTTTCATCTAATACTTATATTTTATTTTCCAGATTCATTTAAATGAAGGAAAAGGAGAATGACAACAGTCTCTTTTATTCGTTCGATTTTTAACAAGCTGTCACGTACCACTGAACACATCAAGATGTTGTTGAGATTACAATTGTGTTCAGAACACGTTCTCCCTAAATTGAATCACCGATTATTGAAATATATGTAAAATGAAAGTGTTCTCATCCTCAAGAGTCAGTAAAGAACAAAATAATGTGTGTTTGCTGAGAATTACATCACTGTTCAAGATCTAATTATGTCTGAAGAACATAAATCTGCAATATTGATATTTATTACGCTTGTGCATTTGTTGAAGGCAGACAGGTGATTTATCTCAATGTGTGAGTGTGCCTTGCACCTTCTCTCGCTCTCCGTTCTTCTAAGCTTCCTGACAGAATTTCATCAGATTTGTGGTTACATGCATTCTTCATGAGAGATGCCTGCTGGAGTCATTAGCTAATTATGGTCATGATTTGATCATTTATGGATTAGTGCACAAGGCCCAGTGTTAACTATACATTGCATGCTGGCTTGCCTGAGTTATGGACTTCAATTTGTAATATTTGTTGTTTTATATATAAATAACATTGAATCTGTGTGCCGTCTTGCACATGTTTGATGGAAATCATCTGGACAGGCTAATGCACACTAAATATTACCTTTGGACAGGTGCCCAGGTGTTTGCATTTTGCTCTGTAGACATCTGGATTGACCCCTGAAAGCTCTTTTAATTATATGCTGGAAGACATTTTGCATCAAGCCTCGAGATTTGAGATTGGAATGAAAATGGCAGAAGCAGGATGGTTGTTTTGAGGAAATGTATCTTAAGAGTAAGCTTTAGGAATCCACTCTACGCACCTAAATCATTTAAATTTTTTCATTCGCCAGACACTCTTATCCAAAGTGACTTACAGTACAAAAGAGGAACATCAGTAGCAATTTATCATTAGAGCCAAGAGCCACATTGTGAAACCTTAATATAATTTAAAATAACAGTTTTTTTATTTGAATATATTTTAAAATGTATTCCTGTGATGGCAAAGCTGAATTGCTCCAGTCTTAATTGTCACATGATCCTTCAGAAATCATTCTAATATGCCGATTTGCTGATCAAGAAACATTTCTTATTATTATCAATGTGAAAAACAGTTGCACTGCCAAATATTTTTGTAGAATCTGTCAATTTAATGCATCCTTGTAAAAAATAAATCTTGCTTTTGAATGGTGAAAATGAAATGTAGCTTTTCTTTTATATTGTGTAACAAAAAATACATAGAACATGTATTGTTTTGCAATTCGTTAAAACAAGTGAATGTGAACAAGTGCATTTTAAATGTTTGTTACTTTTCTATTAATTCAACTTACCTTTGTAGTAAAAATATTGTTGGTTTTTATGACAAATTACTTGATGCTCTTCGTTTGAAAGTCATTTTTGGATAAAAGGGTCTGCTTAGTGAATAATTGTAAATATACTCTCTCAGTCTCTCTTTTTAATAAAGTATTCATGTAGAACTACCCAGTGCAACACCATATCAGCCCCCTAAGTTACGACAGTGTGACAAACTAGATTGTTCCTATTACAAAAGCGATCTACATAGCAAGTGACTTGATATGCATGCAGTTACAGTACCTTTTTTAGGAGTAACATACGTATTGGAGTAATAATGTAACATGTTTAACTTTAAAATGTAAAACTCCTGTCATTGCCTTCGACCTCTACTATTGTTCTTTTCACAAGTTAGAAAATGCAATGCCGCTGAAAGATAGGATAACATACATTTTGCTGGTGTCATCTTTTCCCTTGGGTTTACGGTTCTCACTCTAGATACCTGTGAAGAGAAATCACTATCATCAAACCAGAGGAAGAAGAAAAAGAGAGACAAAAACAGCATCCTGCCCCAAAACAGGATAAATGTCTCCCAGAATTCCCATTTTCCCTCCTGGCCTCACAACAATTGGCCAGAGTTTGATAAATGACAAGCCTACAGGACCAATGACAGTTTTGTTGCTCAGGGATATTTTTATACCCAGTAGGGTTTTTAATGATAGATAGCCTCTGGTATGAAAGGCCTGCCTCCTTTTTTCCTTTTGTCCTATTTGTTCTGTCACAATCTAAAATTAGCTAATGTGATGGCAGATAACCAACACTTTGCTTCTACCTCAATCTCTTTCAGTTACATACATTTTTTGATGTCTAAATTTAGTGAAAAGCAAAAGAGATGCTTTTTTGTTTTTGTAAAATCCCCTTTTTTCTTTTCTCAAATGAGATCTCTTTACTATATCAGTTATATCAGTTTAGATGAGGTGCTGTTCAATGGAAGAATGCTTCTCAGAGGTTTCTCAACAATGTCTCAAATTTTACAAAAATAAGGTTCTAAGATACAAAATTCTGCAATAACAAGGTCAGAAATCTCAATATAAACTCAAACATTGTCTTCAAATTCTTGTTATATTAACATAAACATCTGAGAAAATGTTGAAACGTATCCTGATATGTCCAAGAGCAATCTCTGAGCAATAAAATGTTTTCTGATTAGTTGTCCGTACCAAAGTTTCTCAGCTGAAGTTTTTATTGTGTTGGTGTCTGTGACCTCATCATTAGTAGATGATCTCAGGCACATCCGACAGCAACACATCCGACATCCGACAGCAAAAGGTTAGCACTTTGTTAGTGTTTGCACCACTGAGTGTATCTGTTGACACTAATAAAGTGTGTGTAAGTGTGTGTGTGTTTCTGTGAGTGAGTGAGAGAGCAGAGAGGCTACTGAAACATTGTGTGTGTGCGGGCATGTCTGGATCGATATCACTACACACACTGTTTTTAGCCCTTGTCAGTTGCATGATGCGGCGTGTCCAACGAAGTGTAAGGTTCCAGTTGAACCATTGTATCATGACTGTGTGTGTGTCCTAAAGTGCTGTAAACCCCAGGCTCGTGATGCTCTCCATGCCACCACTGAAGCAGAACAGAGCACTGGGCGATGTTCCAGTTGTAGGTCATTATCCCCTATGCCATACATGCTGATTCCTGCCAAGTGCACTTCCCTTTCACTGACTAATACACTCTACTAAGTAATCTTGATGCCACCATCTAGTCGAGAGAATCTTTCTTACCCTTTGTTTTTGGCTCTTATTTATACTTACTTTATGCCCTAGATGAGTACTAGCTTTGTTGGCTTGTCTATCTGGCCAGGGGTCGAAAACTCCGGAGTAGTGTGTGTGGACGGCGGGCGCAACTGTAGCGAAGGTTATGCATTTTAAAATGAAAATGCACTGGTGTAAAACGTATTCCACAGACTGCTCGGAAACCGATGCTCTCGAGCCAAATATGGTTCTTTCAGTGAGTAGGCCTATATGGCTCGTCAGCAATTTTTAAACTTTTTTTTCAGTAATAAAAGGTAGTGTGTCAATTCAATTAAAAATCAACATATCACATACAGGTGCTGGTCATATAATTAGAATATCATCAAAAAGTTGATTTTATTTCAGTAATTCCGTTAAAAAAGTTAAACTTGTATATTATATAGTCTCATTACATGCAAAGTGAGATATCTCAAGCCTTTATTTGTTATATACTTTTGATGATTATGGCTTACAGCTTGTGAAAACCACAAAATCAAAATCTCAGAAAATTAGAATATTACATGAAATCACAGAGTAATTACACAGGAATACCATGGTCATTGAACCAGGTTTTGGTTCTTTTGGCAGTGTGGGCAGGTGCAAATCCTGCTGGAAAATGAAATCAGCATGAAGTGCTGTAGGAAAAATGTCCTGGTAGACGGCTGCGTTGACTCTGGATTTAATAAGCAAATTTTGCAACTCATTTGGAAACCAAGGTCCCAGAGTCTGGAGGAAGAATGGAGAGGCACACAATCCAAGATGCTTGAAGTCCAGTGTGAAGTTTCCACAGTCTGTGTTGGTTTGGGGAGCCATGTCATCAGCTGGTGTTGGTCCACTATGCTGTCCACTCAACACAGCCGTTTACCACGACATTTTCATAGCACTTCCTGCTTCCTTCAGCAGACAAGCTTTTTGGAGATGCTTCCTTCATTTTCCAGCAGGATTTGCACCTGCCCACACTGCCAAAAAAACCAAAACCTGGTTCAATGACCATGGCATTCCTGTGTAATTACTGTGTGATTTTCATGTACTATTCTAATTTTTTCAGATTCAGATTTTGTGGTTTTCACAAGCTGTAAGCCATAATCATCAAAATTATAACAAATAAAGGCTTGAAATTTCTCACTAATTTTGTCTTATTTTTGAATTTACGAGTGCAGCTTCTGTTTTCATTTTCACCCAAGGTGGATCCATCCTGATTTTTATCCGTAAACGTCTTGTCTGTCGCTGGGATTTGTGTGCCTCAGCTTGGCTTTCAGCGGCCATCCCTGTGTGAAAGCATACGGACAACCTCAAATAACCGGCTGACAAAATCGCTTGTGGCTCACTCTCAAGGGCCCAGGACTGCACTTCCCTCTGTGAGGTTGAAGAGTTCAGCTGGAAACATTTTATAGCAGCAGCATAGGCGAGAGTGTCCAATTGCTCTCAAAGGAGCAGTAACAGGGACTACTTAAGCAGCAACGGACTTCTGCCCGCCATAACAGTTAACAGAAGCCAAGATATCTCTACCAAACTGGCAAGACAAATCTCTGTAGGTGTCAAGATGGTTAGAGCAATGATCAGTGGTGGATGATATAAGCAAAAATATCTTATATTTTGGTCGATGACAATATATATTGCACTATATGATTCTTTTTCACTTGTTTTTAAATGTGCTTTATAAACAAATGTGACTGACTGACTGACTGAAGTAGTATACGTATACTTTTATATATACTGTATTATACTTTTTTATCCATTAAAGTCAGGCTTAACACACATTTAAATAAGTTTGTTTCGTTTCAAAAGCATTTTTACCCATAAATTAATTATATTTATTCTATTGCATATAAACCAGAATTTATATGTATTGCATGTGTTTTGTGTATATGAATTATATCTAGAATGTGTGAATGTATGTATATGTATATGTATATGTATATGTATATGTGTATGTATATGTATATGTATATGTATATGTAGTTGTGGTCAGAATTAATGGCACCCCTGGTAAATATGATCAAAAATGTCTGTAAAAAATGAATCTTCATTGTTTATCCTTTTGATCTTTTATTAAAAAAAATCGCAAAAATAGAACCTTTCATTGAATTAAAATAATTGAAAGTGGGGGGTAGGTCATATTATGAAATAAATGTTTTTCTCCAAAACACGCCAGTCATAATTATTGGCTCCCTCTTATTAAATACCTTTTGCAGCCTCCTTTTGCCAAGATAACAGCTCTGAGTTTTCTCCTATAATGCCTGATGAGTTTGGAGAACAACTGACAAGAGATCAGAGACCATTCCTCCATACAGAATCTCTCCAGATCCTGCAGATTCACAAGTTCATGTTGGTTCTTCTTCTCTTCAGTTCACCCCACTAATTTTCTATATGGTTCAGTTTAGGGGACTGGGGCGGTCATGGCAGAAGCTTCATTTTGTGCTCAGTTACCCATTTTTGTGTTGATTTTGATGTTTGTTTTGGACCGTTGTCCTGAGGGAAGATCCAACCACGGCCCACTATAAGATTTCTAACAGAAGCAGTCAGGTTTTGAATTTTTATCTTTTGGTATTTGTTAGAATCCATAATACCATGTATCTGAATAAATGTGTTTTTATGTGTTATTTATCCGGGTCACGGCACCAATTTAACTCCTCAGGTTCTACTCGTCTCGCGTGCGGGCCTTTGCTATGCTCTCCTTTTGTACCATATCTGGAATTCAAGGACACCTGGTCTATGCACGGGAAAGACCGTCTCAGCAAAAAATAGAAGTAATACTGGATATATGGCAGTGTAACGAGGTGCAATAAGCATCAAGTTTGCCTTTTTGCACGCTGCCAGTAGGATGCCGCTATTGTGCCCCTCTTCTCAGCCACCTGTTCCCGTCATGAATCTGGACGTGGGCCGGAAATAAGAGGGCCAGGGCCAAACTGTAAATTTGGAGCAAGCAGGTCCTCTGTCCCAACACAACTCGTAATTTGACACAAATCTTTTGACCTAGAGCTAAATGTACTTGTTACTTGAGTATAAATGGAGCTTGAGTTGAAATAGTCTTTCTCTGCTTTAGAAAATACTGACACGAATGCACAAATTTAGACAGTTCCTTTTTTGTTTTAAAAGGTTCCACTTTCATGCACATATCTGCAGTCTGTCAACTGAGATATATTATGCCGGACCATTTCGCAGCAAATATGAAACTTTTCCAGACATGGAGACGTGTATCTGTTTAGAATGTATTTTTAGACATTATTGGACATTTTTGCATCTCCCTTTATCTTTATACCTTCTCTTCTTTCTTCTTCCTCTCCCTTGTTAGTTAGCCATGATCTCACCAGGCAATTTGACCACCTTTGGATCTTTTCAGTCCATTCCTTTTAGATGCTAATAATAAATAGCCAGACTACGATCAATTTGAGACAACCTGAGTATAATTCAACTACTTGGCCACTGAGGGAGACTTTATTAGGAACTGATAAAAGGGCATCCTTTGTTGCAAAATGAACACAAAAGTAGTAGGATAAGAAGCAGAAGAAACCTTTTTCTTTTAAAATCCATTGTGAAATGCAGATTTCAGAATTTCAAATAACCGTATAGTAATTCAAATGCGAAGATGCCCAGTTTCAGAAAGCAACATTCAAATGCCAAATGCCAAAATAAACACAACAAATTGGACCAGCATTCTTAAAATCTGCATGCACAGCGGCCACAAAACTATCTGGAAAGACTATGAATTATGAACAAATATGATTGCGAGTGACACTTTATTTTATTTTTTATAAAGAAAGACCTAATTTAAAGCAGTTAAAAATATGTTTTACCTTAACCTTAAAGTTAAATAGCATTTAAAAAGTTCTGAGAAATTCATGCAGAATTTTATTTTTGTACATGGTTTTGTACAACACTTGGTTTACTTGGTTCTAATGCAATGAAATAAATGTAGCTTAAATGGACAGTTCACATCAAAATGAAATTCTGTCATCATTTACTCACCCTCATGTTGTTCCAAACCTGTTTGACTATCTTTATTCTGTAAAGTGCAAAAGAAGACATTTTGAAAAATGTCCATACAATTAAAGTCAGTGAGGTCCAATGTTGTTTGGACACCAACATTATCCAAAATATATTTTTTGTTCTGCAAAATAATCTAAGTCATACTGGTTTGAAATGACATGAGGGTGAGTAAATGATGACAGAATTTTCATTTTTCAGGTGAACTATTCCTTTAAAGGGTTAGTTCACCCAAAAATGAAAATTAAGTCATTAATTACTCACCCCCATGCTGTACCAACCCCGTAAGACCTTCGTTCATCTTCGGAACACAAATGAAGATATTTTTGATTAAATCTGAGAGGTGGATCACTGCTACATAGGCTGCCAGAGGGAATGAAACTTGACGGCCCAGAAAGTCATTAAAGAAAATGTTTAAATATTCCATGTGCCTACAGTGGCTCAACTATAAGTTTATCAAGCGACGAGAATACTTTTTTCCCGAAAAAAAAAACATAATAACGACTTATTTTTCCACGACGCATGCGCGAGAACTGAGAAGAGAACGTTCTTCTTCTAATACTTCTTGTTCACTTCTCGCGCATGCGTCGTGGAAATCTCTTGAACTCTCGTCTCAGGCCCACAAGGAATGAAAAGGAATAGTCGAATAAAGTCGTTATTATGTTTTTTTTTTTCGGGAAAAAAATAGTCTCGTCGCTTGATAAACTTATAGTTGAGCCACTGTAGGCACATGGAATATTTAAACATGTTCTTTAATGACTTTCTGGGCCGTCAAGTTTCATTCCCTCTGGCAGCCTATGTAGCAGTGATCCACCTCTCAGATTTAATCAAAAATATCTTCATTTGTGTTCCGAAGATGAACGAAGGTCTTACGGGGTTGGTACAGCATGGGGGTGAGTAATTAATGACTTAATTTTCATTTTTGGGTGAACTAACCCTTTAAGTGTCCAAATACTTCTTGGGTCCACTGTATGTCTTCAAAACACATCCTTATTGGAATATTAATTAGATATCTGTTCTGTTAAAAAGCGATTGGTGGGATCCCTATTTACATATGCATTTACCCTTGATTTAAATAGTCACCATCAGTTCTTCTGTAGCCAATCAGCAAACATGTAGTGAAGCAGAAAGAGTGAGCTGCAATCCTTAACCACAGATGAAGTTGTATATATTGGATTTGCCATTGGCCGATTCACTGATTTGCATTAAGGTGCCCAACCGTGGCGTCTTCATTCTGATAATGACACTTCAATTATTGATTTTCCACTTATCAGATTATCACAGTCTCAGGGGTTTGCAACACTGACTGTCCACTGTCTGCTTGAAAATAGCTGCAAGAGCTCATGGAAAGAGGGAATCGGAAGTAAAAGCTGGCGCGATTACAAAGGGCCATGGCGAATTGCGGCATACAGCCGGTGGGTCTTGTTGACTCTACGCCAATCACGTGTCATTTGGCGCGACAAGCAGGGCAAGGCTGTTTCTGCTCTAGTTGAGATCATGCATGTGTGAAAAGTAATAATAAGGGCTTCGGAGAGGAGGAAAGGACATGGATAGTGTCACATCATGAAGGTCCATTACACATCCAGGACAGCAAACATATGGGGCCTGACGGAAGTACCCAACTGTCTCCCATCCTGCCTCTCTGCCATAAAAGCATCCATTCCATTCCTTTTACACTGACTTTCACATATACACCCTGGATGAGGTGAGAAGGGAATTGGGGAATTTACTGTGCTTGAATGTGTCAAATGGACCACAGCACAGATCCACTGTGCTCTTGGGACCCCTATGAAAAGTATGTATGCGTTTATAATGGGACGGCCCATCTGCAGCCTGTCATTGGGGGGAGTGCATCAGGCACGCATCTTCTCTCACTCGCAGCTGCTCCAAATGAAATGTTTGCAGCTGACACATTACCATTTCCTCCGAAACGGGGCCGTATAGTGGACCTCTGATATGAGAAGGCAAACTGTGTGGGTTTTTATTTAGTTTTATGTAAATTAAAGTTCCAGATGCATCTGGTTTTTACACATTTATTTATCTATTTAAAATATATATATATAAATACTGCACACTACTCAAACTTGCATCATCAGAAATTTTCATTTGCAGTGTTTCAGTCAGCTGACCTTCCTCAGGTTTACACACAAAACTATCAGCTAGTGGCGCTTTTCCACTGCATGGCACGGCTCGGTACGGCTCAGTACGTTTCGGCTCGGCGCGGCACGGTTCGGCTTGCTTTGCTTTTCCACTGCGTGGTATGACTCGGCTCGGCGCGGCACGGTTCGGTTCGCTTTTGCTCGGTTGCTTTTCCACTGCAGTTAGTACCGCTTCAAAGTGGGTGGGATTATGACTGATCGTTATAGTTTATCCGGTCCTCGGCAACTAACAAGAGGAACGTCTGCGCTTCTCGTCCACTGACCACGATTCAGCCATTTCTTTTTTTGAAGTTTTTTATCTTCAAGCAAGTCAAGCAAGTAGTTTTAAAACATTGGAGGCTGTTACTGGCTATTTAAATCTAGCGGGTTTGATGTCTCGCAAATACAATGACGCTGGTAGTGACGATTCTGTCTGTCTGACCAATCAGTGATCTACGCCAAAGCACCAAAGCTTGCCGTACCGAACCGAACCGTACCGTACCATGCAGTGGAAAAGCGCCATAACATTAACCAAGCTGAGAAGTCACTACAAACTGACTCATTGTGTGTTTCATAAGTCATTTCAGGTTCATTTTGGATGTGACTCAAAATGTAATGTCCGAGTGGGTGAATTGTTTACTTAGCAATTAGTCAGTCCATTTCCCTCTCAGGTTATTTGCGGATCAGTTGTGAACATGATACGTGGGAATTATCTCATTCACCGTGTAATCAACCAATGTAGTCCTATCATGTGACTTTTCGCATGCATTTTCCAATTCTCCCCCTCACATTCAAGCTACAGGACCTCAATTTCTCAATTTCAAACTCTGAGGTTGGTAAGATTACATTAAAAACCGTAATAGTGTAAAATGTTATTGCAATTTAAAATGTTTTAATAATAATTTATTCATGTGATCTGAATAATTACTCCAGTCTTCAGTGTCACATGATCCTTCAGAAATCATTCTAATATGATGATTTGCTGCTCAAGAAACATTTCCTATTATTATCAATGTTGAAAACAGTTGTGCTGCTTGATTTTTTTTTGTGGAAACTGATTTCCCTCAGGATTCTTTGATGAATAGAATGTTCAAAAGAACATAATTTATTTGAAATATAAATAATCTGTAACATTTTAAAAGTCTGTACTGCCACTTCTGATAAATTTTATGCGACCTTGCTGAGTAAAAGCATTAATGTCTTTAAAAGAAATCTACTGAAAACCACATTTTTTGAATGGTATTGTATTTGTAAAGTTTTTTTTTTTTTGTACTGTCTGAATATTTTTGCGGATCCACAAAGCGATACTGATCTATGATATATGCTGTCACACCTATTGAGGCTATTTCCTCACTTCCTTATTATTCGTCCCTGTGTTTTTCCTCTCAGCGGATTAGCTCTTCCATGGTACATTGCAGATTACCGCCCTTGCTTGGCTCCATGGTAAATAAGTACTTTATTGTTCCCGGGATAAAACTGCCAGGCAGAAATGAGGAATGCCGTGACTTTATCAGACCGAGCAGCAGAGGGCCCAAAGTACAAAGACCTGCCATAATTGTATATTAAAGTGACACCTTGCAGAGTTTTTGCTATTTGTCATGTTGGGGATCATATTATGATGGTGGGAATGTGACATTTAGTGCAAAGAGCTCCCTGTGGAAATACTCAGAGGGAATAATGACTTTCACTGGCAAGTCCTCTTGGTACTTTGCAGTCACGCGCAGAAGAATCCTCTCAGAGAAAATGAGTTGAAATTGCCACACAAGGGCCAGGCGTCTCGAAGATTGATGTGAATTGCACGTCATTCTAAAACTGCTTCTCAGATGTTTGAACCGATAAATCTTCCAATCAAGGGCATTTAGACATAAATTAATTCACATAACATCTCTTCATTTTAACGCAGAGGTGACAGCTGTCAACCAAGTGGCACTGAAGCGATACCTTATCAGATTGCCTTGTGTGGCCCCTATGAAGATGCTTTACAGACTGTTGTGCTGTCCTAGAAAAAACGTACTGGATCTGTCTTGTCGTTGGTCTCGAAAACCATGTGTTGGTTATTAGTTGATGTCAACAACATTAAATCACCAGTAGTGTAGCTGTGATTCCGTGAAGCTTCTGAGGACTCTATTTTGACAGCACGTTTGCTGATAGCTGAGAAAGACTCTCATATTTTTATCGATTTTAGTAAAGGAGATCGCCAAGTGCTGCGTTTTACTCCAGAAGCCATTTTCATTCTGCAGTAAGTATTGAGAGAAATCGTCATCGCCATTGATCTGTGTTTATCTCTGCCCACAGTTCTAGGAAAAATAATTATCATCCAAATAGTGTTGCCCTTGAGAATGCGCAAGTATTTCTCAAATATATAAAGACTATTAATAATATTTTGATTCACTCCAGAACTCATAAAGAAACGAAACGTACAGTGAATGTGAGTGTCTCTAATGCTTTGGGAGTCCTGGAAATAATTGAAATCAGGTAATACCATTGAAGCAATTTAGAGGCTACATGTTTTTAATCTGTTTTCCTGCGAGAGCTGCGTTAACATCGAATTCTTCGTGATGTAAATATTAATTTCCATTTGACATTCTCATGCAAAGTCCCACTGCAAGACTCTGCCGATCACAGCCATGTTTGTAGTGTTGTCATGCTTGTGCGAGCTGATTTATCAAGAGTGATTTGTGCATCCAACAGTCCACCTGGAATAAAACGTGTTGAATTATTTATCATGGAACCATTACATCCCATTTCACATTAGCTCAGCTTAAGACAGTGTAATTTACTGAAGCGGCCGATGGTGTGATTGAGGACACTCGTATTGACCGTGGTGGTAGGGCTGATTGCTTGCTTGTAGGTTTGGTCTAAATTGCCTCTTGGTTCAAAGGCCTCGTTTTACCCGAACATATATATTGGCAATCATCAACGGTAGGGAATATATAGATATCTGCTCGGAATACCTGATGGAAAATGCACGTGGGCCGAGAGGGTTGAATATGAAATGCAATCAGACGAGTTCACTACCAGCCCGCTGTTTAGGGGGCCTTCGCTAGATTGGATCAGTGTGCAGAATTGATTGGCCTCATCCCAGGGCTCAAGGTTGTGTTGATTGAAAGATGTGATGCGCCCGGGTCTTGTGGTCATGTCTTAGATAATACTTGTGATGAATAGGGTGTTATGGCAATGGCTTCTTCTGCCCACCTAGAAAATCATGCACGGTGATTTAGCACAGCCAGGCAGAAAAAGTGTGGGGAAAATTGGGACTCATTTTGACCTACATACATATGTGATGTTTTAACCTAGCCCTTAACATATGCACATAGCTTGACGTATGTAAACCATCTGGATCCAAAAAGCCTGGTTCTGCATTGGCTGGCATTCCGCAGTAGCCGTGTGTTCTGATGAAATAACATTTTTGAGAGCAGCATATATTGAGTATAGTAGATTTTTGGATGTCACAGCTTAGATTTGTCCATAGCGAAAGGAGCTGCATATGCACACAGTTTCTGAAATGTTTCTAAGGCCTTTGAGTCACCTAGCCATGAACAGGCCAGCACTATAATTGCTGTAAAAATACCATTGAATACCCAGAGTTTTGATTGATGTAGGCTGTCACCTTTGTCAACGCCGAAACCTTTTTTCTTTTTAAAGAACTTGAAATCAATTACTATAATTTATATTTAAAAAAAAGCCAGCTTTGGGCCTTTAGCTTAACTAAAAATCATGATTTTTGTATCCTCTAAAGCCCTTCACTCTTTCCTCTTTCTAATGCAGTGCCGTTGTTAGTAGAGACTTGTACAAAACCACTAATACGGGTGCACATTGTCTCATAAAATTGGAGTAAAACAGATGTAAAGGTGTCTACAGAATCATTATATAAATAGTGTCTCAGCACTTACAATCTCAATGTGGTTTTATAGCAGGCAGTTAGCCAGTTATGTGCTGCATTCTGCTTACAAAGGCACAAAAGGCCATAACATGATTGTGTAAAATGACAGTTTAGCCTTCAGCGTGTGAAAAGAGTATGAGAAACTTAACATCAAAACATCCTTTTCTTTCATTGTTGTTTTTTATTTTATTTTTTATTTGGTGGAGGGGGATATTCTATTCTATTCTATTCTATTCTATTCTATTCTATTCTATTCTATTCTATTCTATTCTATTGCTTCCAGTTCCTTCTAAGTTACGTTTCTGGGAGTTTGTTTGACCTATTGTACATTGTTTTCCTCTTATAGGTTCCTTCATGATGGTGAATGCTTCAGGTCGTGCATCAGGTCAGAAGGCCCACCTGCTTCTCCCCACACTAAAAGAGAATGACACCCACTGCATAGACTTCCACTACTCCTTGTCCAGCCGGGATGGGACAAGTCCTGGAACCCTCAATGTCTACATAAAAGTGGATGGTGGACCACAGGGGAATCCCATCTGGAATGCCTCAGCACCAGTCACTGAAGGCTGGGTAAAGGCTGAACTTGCCATCAGCACCTTTTGGCCCAACTCCTACCAGGTAAGCATGACCCTAACAATGCCAAAGTCAAGGGTTTCTTCTGGTTTAAATAAAGAAAAAATGTAACTCTTATGCACTTACAATGGAAGTGGAGCAAATAATTGCCCTCTTTTTTGGTCAAGATTAGCAAGACAACTATCTTTTTTCTTTTTAGCAAGATGGAGCCCCATAGCAAGCACAGTTTAAATGTACTGCAAATTTTGTCCCCTTGGCCACTGAAATCGACTCAAGTTTATTTTCTGCCTTATACTTGTGGTGAATGGCTCCAATTGAACTGCAGAGTGGGGCAGTAGATTGCTCTCTACTCCAATTACCACTGCAATCTCTGTCCCCTAATCTCACCCACAAATGGCCCTGGTGAATAAGCTTTTAGCTGTTAATTTTAGATCTGTCTTTTTGCTTATTACCTCTCACTCTCGCCCCCTCCTTCCTTTTCTCTTTTGATTCTTTACACCCAGATCTCTCTCTCTCTGCCTCTTATCCTTCTCTTCCCTCTGTCTATAGATTCACCCATCAATCTCTGGATTGAAATACCCTCATAAGATTAGCAGTGTAATTGAATTAACTAATGAGAAGAGCAAATATTTAGCCTGTGCTGGGAATACTGAACTTGCGCTGGCAAACAGCAGACCCAATATTTGCTTAGGGAGGGCATCTATTTGATCAGCAGGCAATATCAGAGCTTTTTCTTTGTGTGTGTGTGTGTGTGTTGTGTGTGTGTGTGTGTGTGTGTGTGTGTGTGTGTGTGTGTGTGTGTGTGTGTGTGTGTGTGTGTGTG
Source organism: Siphateles boraxobius (assembly GCF_051911475.1). Classification (NCBI taxonomy): domain Eukaryota; kingdom Metazoa; phylum Chordata; class Actinopteri; order Cypriniformes; family Leuciscidae; genus Siphateles; species Siphateles boraxobius. Next base: position 4,062,850 of record NW_027509042.1, read on the forward strand.
TGTGTGTGTGTGTTTATTTTTGCTTTTGGGTTGAATCTCACAAAAAGTAAATATGATCAATAAGTACAGGTGCTGGTCATATAATTAGAATATCGTCAAAAAGTTGATTTATTTCAAGAATTCAACTTAACAGGTGAAACTAATATATTATATAGACTCATTACATGCAAAGTGAGATATTTCACGACTTTATTTGTTATAATTTTGATGATTATGGCTTACAGCTTATGAAAGCCACAAAATCAAAATCCCAGAAAATTAGAATATTACATGAAATCACATAGTAATTACACAGGAATGCCATGGTCATTGAACCAGGTTTTGGTTATTTTGGCAGTGTGGGCAGGTGCAAATCCTGCTGTAAAATGAAGGAAGCATCTCCATAAAGCTTGTCTGCTGAAGGAAGCAGGAAGTGCAATGAAAATGTCGTGGTAAACGGCTGTGTTGAGTGGACAGCACAGTGGAACAATTCCAGCCGATGACATGGCTCCCCAAACCAACACAGACTGTGGAAACTTCACACTGGACTTCAAGCATCTTGGATTGTGTGCCTCTCCATTCTTCCTCCAGACTCTGGGACCTTGGTTTCCAAATGAGATGCAAAATTTGCTCTCATCGTAAAAGAGGACTTTTCATGGTCAACTGTGCTTTATTAAATCCAGAGTCAACGCAGCCGTCTACCAGAACGTTTTCAGAGCACTTCATGCTGACTTCATTTTCCAGCAGGATTTGCACCTGCCCACACTGCCAAAAGAACCAAAACCTGGTTCAATGACCATGGTATTCCTGTGTAATTACTGTCTGATTTCATGTAATATTATAATTTTCTGGGATTTTGATTTTGTGGGTTTCATAAGCTGTAAGCCATAATCATCAAAAGTTTCACCTGTTAAGTTGAATTCTTGAAATGAATCAACTTTTTGATGATATTCTAATTATATGACCAGCACCTGTATATATAACACTAATATTGTAAATATTATAATTTCAATTAAATTATATTGAAGAAGGCTGTGTTGTCGAAACGTGGAAATATCTTTTTACTGGTTTTAACAATTTAGCTGTAACAGTTATCTGGATTTATTCATCTTTAGTTTCACTTTCATGGACTTTCATGCTGCATCTCAATTTGCCTACTTATACTACCCCTAAAAGTATGTATCTTTTTGTGAAGAAAAAGTAGATACTTTTGAGTGTGTAGCAAAAGAGTACACAAGCTTTGGGACAAACTATCACGTCATACAATTGCGTCTTTAATGGTTGCTCTCTGTCGCATCCTGTCACAGTAAACTGGCCTGTCAATCATCTTGTCATAGTTAAAGTTCTCCCATTTCATTTCATTTCATTTCATTTCATTTCATTTCCTACCATATCAGAGAGAAATGCAGAAGCACGTTGATCTGCAGTCCCGGGTCTTTCATGCAGGGAACTCTCCTCATATTAATGCATAATGATGCATTTAAAAGTTAACGGTTAAACGAATCTTTATAAAAGTCCACATTGTTATTGCAGATGAAATATAACACGGATAACATGAAATAACTTTGATTGGTCACTCAAACCTTTATCTAAATCCTTTATCTTTATCTGACGCCGTCGGTCGCGCATATCCGCCATGTTTTGTAGTTTTATAACACTTTTTACTCCTGTTTGTAGTTCCTCCTCCAAAGTGCAATGGGTTGTGGGCAATATTAGCCGTTATAGTGTGCACCACGGATCCACACTTCGAAAATCGACCGGAAATAGTAGACCATCTTGGGACTTCTGGCATACTCTTTTCAACATACTATGCTTTGGGACACACTTATTTTAATCTCACATACTGTTTAGGATGGATAGTATGGACATTGAGACGCAGGGTCAGTTTGTTTTCATTCATCACACGTGTTCCTTTGTGGATTTTCCCGCCACTCATCAGTTGTCATGGACACTCATCAGATCATCACACCTGTTCGTCATCTCCTCATTATCACTATGTATTTAAGTTCCTCACCTTCACTCTGTGTAAGTCGGTTGTTGTTTGTGTGTGCGTGCTACACATGCTGTTGCTTTCTCTTTGTTGTTGTGGATTACCTGAGTTTGTTTTAATTGAAAAAAAAAACATTTTGTTTATAGAAACCTTTTTGAACTCTCATTCAGCTTCATGACATTAGCCCAGTTCATTAAAGGCTGTTTACTTTACCATGTAAGTGCCTTGGAGTATTTTTCTATATACATGTATATTGCAATTTCTTTTTTAAATTTAAGATTATTTTTTATAATAAAAAATGTATTTTATGATAAAATATTAAAATTATATTTTATATTTCATGTCTTTGTTTATTTTCATTTTGTGGTGAAATATGACCTGGACATGTTCTCGACAAAAACTGTGAGATTCACACTCTGTGTGTGCTTGTTCCCAGTTTGTGTTCACTGAACGGCATTTAAAGTTTTTAAAAGGACTCACTTGTCTTGCTGAGTTGAACTTAATAAATTGCCTGTTAAATATCGAGAACTAATATCTATTAGAAAATCTGCCCCTAGGAGCATAAACTATACCGAAAAATGTCCCACTAAGAGTTTGATTAGAGCAACGAATTTGCCAGATAAGTGGCCAATTTTGGCAAAACGAATCTCTGGATTAATTGACTCGTTTCCTGCCGTGATGCATTTTAAATCGTAGGGTGCCACTTTCAATGTGACAGTGTTTAAAGGGTAAAGTTTTATGATATGTATAAGGAAAAAAGGCGAATTAATTCTGTCTCTGTTTGAACTTGTTTTAAAAAAGCATTTTTTTCTCCCATGTCATGACCATTTTAAAGATAATTTGAGTCAGCCATAATGCTGTGAATAAATTATGAATACAGCAATGTCCTTGAGTAGAAGCAAGGCTGATAAAATTACCATGCAAAGGGTTTGCTCATTCAAAATTGAAAATACAGCCATTATTTTGCTGAACCTCTTGTCTATGACTTTCTTGTGGCAGGATACTCACACTGGTCTCTTGTAGGGTCTGGAATCGAGAACCAATCTACAGTAAATAAAACAAAGCTAAAGCTACTGAAAGTAGTTTCCACAACATTTCTGAAACTGAAATGTGAAATTCTCTGGTTGTGGTTTGCAGTGTTGGGAGTAACGCGTTACAAAAGTAATGCATTACAGTAACATATTACGTTTTGCTGTAATGCAGTAGTGTAAGCCATTACTAATCAATTTTCAGTAATATTTTACTCTGTACATGTTCGGTAAGGCTTGCGTTACAACAGACTTTTAGTTTTAATTGTAAAACAAACAAAAAAAAACAAAAAAACAGCAAGACCGCCAGACATTAACGAATGAAAGATGCAAGTAGGCTAAGTTACCTGTTCGTGGTCAGTCAATAGCCGCGCGTGGTGTCCAAGTCTGTAATTAAAGACTAAATGGCAGCGTCTGATATATTTGTATAGCGATTTATTTTTTACAGGAGTGCCGTGAGGTATGATTTCGGGCCTCTGTGCTCACCCTGGCCAGAGGAAAAGCGGCTAATGGTGAAGATGGCATGAAGGAGAGATTCGCGAGATGGACGTATGCGCATTAGGCTATTCGTTCTGTGTTTTCTTTCTAAACAGTTAGACTATGTTTATGTGGTATTTTTCATGTTTTCATCACGCAATCATGTTTTTGATGCGGTGGTGACGCGTTCATGTAAGGGCGGTCGCGCTGCCGATAAAGCACCTAAAAGCTGTCAGAAAGAACCGGCAAAAGCAATGATTATGAATATGTCAAATATAGCAAGGAGACATGTTGATTGTTTATTAATAAAGTCAAGATGAAGTTGACGATGCTGACTCGCGATCCTCGCAGTAGGCTAGTGAATGCACCAGAGAGAAATGCACTTCCCTATCAGGGAACTCGAGCTGCGTGAAACGCTGTGGGAACGCCCCTGCGTGAATGCGTCATGAAGCACATATGAAATCAATCCAATGGCGAGACGGAACGTCATAGGCGGGTGACGTCATCGACCAGGAAACTATAAAGCACTCCCAAAACACAAGCGCATCAGCTTCTGTTACTTCAGCAAGCGCTCTGTGTGTGTGAAATCATTCAATACTGTGTTTTGTCTGTCATTAGTTGTCACTAGGCAGGAGTTTTCACTTATATATTCTCATATATATATAAAAAACTATATATCATTATGGCGAGCGAGCAACAGTTTAGGAAGTGTGTTTTCCCCTGCACTCGCTTTATTACTGGCGGGGATACACATCTACTATGTGTTGCTTGTTTAGGAGTGCAGCATGCCCAGTCAGCTCTCGAGGGGGCTGATTGTGAGCATTGCGAGCGTCTACCTCTACGGACGCTGCGCTCCCGCCGATCGCTCTTTGAGGAGAGCGGTTCGGTGCGCGCTCCCCGCGGATCGGGTCCCGCTTTTGCTGAGGCTGAGCGGCGATGCCTGTCCTGGGGATCGCAGTTGGATCTAACAGAGGGGTTTGAGACGGGCTCTGCCTTATCTCAGCCTTTACCTGTTAGATCCAGTGCCTCAGTCCCGGGTTCGGAAGCACGCGCTGCGGTTTCTTCCACCCAGGCTGAGGCACCTGTTCTTCAACTATCCAGTTCTGAGGAGCTGGATGTTGAAAGTATTGATAACACACTAGAGACTGGGGACTCGTCACTTCAGTCTCCTGCCAGTGAGGAGCTTATGGAGGTGCTCACTCGAGCCGTAGAAAAATTAAGCATTGAGTGGCCAGCTGATAGGCAGGAGTCTAAATTAAAATCTAAACTAGATGAAAGATTTTTGCCGTCTCGCGCTATGTCTCCACGCCGGTGTCTTCCTTTCTTTCCAGACCTCCACACTGAGGTGTCGAGGTCCTGGAAAAGACCTGTATCTTCTCGTATTTTTAGTCAACAGACCTCCTCTTATTCCAATATATCTGGGGCTAAGTTTTATGGGTATGGGGCGATGCCGAAGGCTGAGGAGACTCTCGCTAGTCATCTCTCTCCCGATTCGGCATCGTCTTTTAAGACACCGGCATTGCCCACCAAGCCCTTAAGAAATACTTCGGCTTTGGTGGGCAAAGCTTATTCAGCGGCGGGCCAAGCAGTATCATGCCTTCACACCATGGCGATACTTCAAGCGTATCAGGCTGATCTACTTAAAGATGTGAGCGAAGGGGAAGAGGTTAGTGCTGACGTGATAAGAGAGCTTCGTCAGGCAGCAGATTTATCTCTCCGTGCCACCAAGGAGACGGCCAAGTCAGTGGGCCGTTCTATGGCAGCCCTGGTGGCCACGGAGAGACATTTATGGTTAAACCTCTCCAATATGAAGGAGAAGGAGAAAACTTTCCTCCTGGACGCCCCGCTTTCAACTGCTGGCCTCTTCGGTGACTCGGTAAATTCTGTCATCGAGAGGTTTCAGGAAGAAAAGAAGCAGGCGGCGGCGCTCCAAAAAATTCTTCCCCTTCGCGTACACGTCTCCGGGGCTGCTGGGCGGGGGCAGCCTCGTCCGTCTACCAGCTCCTCACACCGCACGCAACAGAAACAGAGCGTCGCGTCTTGTGCTCCTCCTCAGCAAAACTGGGACGAGACGCGGCGCTCTCAGACGAAGTCTTCGAGGGGTAAGGCTGATCTGAGGACAGTCATTATGGCCAAGAAGGCTTCGTCAAAAAAGTCCTGACGTCTCTGGCGTCAGGATGCTGAGGGTAGTCCCCACCGTGAGAGAAAGGAGTTCACCGCATTACACGGTGCCCATTCTCTCTCAGTGCCCTCAGGGGTCCGTTCTGCCGACCCCTTCTTCGTGCCGGGGCGTAGACGGTCCCAGCGAGTGTTTCCCCGAGGGGCGCTCGCTCCCTCTGAGGAGGGGTCCAGAGCTGTCAGACCAGTTGTTCCCTGCCGGTGCGCTGTTACAGGGCACTGTGTCTGCAGCTCCAAGTATTCCAGAGGCCAGCCTCGAGAGGCTGGTACCCTTAGTAGATTTTTTGGCAGAGTGGAAAAACCTTCCAAATGTATCTCATTGGGTCCTGCAGACAGTCGAAAAGGGTTACGCTATTCAGTTCAGGTCTCGTCCGCCTCGATTCAGGGGAGTCCTACCTACAGTGGTGGGCCCCGAGCAGGCTCTGGTATGGAACAGGAGGTAAAAACTCTTCTGCTGAAGGGAGCTATAGAACGAGTTCTTCCTCCCAGCAGGGAGTCAGGTTATTACAGCCGGTACTTCATCGTTCCGAAAAAGGATGGGGGGTTACGTCCAATTTTAGATCTGCGCCTGTTAAATCGTACAGTAGGGAAGTTCAAGTTCAAGATGCTTACGCTCAAACAGATCAAGTCACAAATCAGATCCGAGGACTGGTTTGTCACGATAGATCTAAAGGACGCATACTTCCATATCTCCATCCATCCACAACACAGGAAGTTCCTGAGATTCGCTTTCGGGGGCGAAGCGTATCAATATCGGGTTCTTCCATTCGGCCTAGCACTGTCTCCCCGGACTTTCACGAAATGTATGGATGCAGCTCTGGCTCCGCTGCGACTCCAGGGCATCCGCATTCTAAATTATATAGACGATTGGTTGATTCTAGCTCAATCGGAGCATCAGGTGGCTCGGCATCGAGATGTCGTTCTCGCTCATATCAAGAAACTGGGGTTGAGGCTCAATGCCAAGAAAAGTGTGCTATCTCCGCTTCAGAGGACCACTTTTCTGGGTGTAATTTGGGATTCGACGACGATGCAGGCACGTCTGTCTCCTGCTCGTATCACTTCGATCCTTATGGCCGTCAAACAAGCAAAGCTAGGCCAGTCACTCACTGTCAGACAGTTTCAGAGATTGTTGGGTCTGATGGCAGCAGCGTCCAACGTTATTCCTTGCGGCCTGTTGTACATGAGACCGTTGCAGTGGTGGCTCAAGACCAAGGGGTTCTCCCCGAGGGGAAACTCGTTCCGCATGATCAGGGTCAAGCGACGGTGTCTTCGCGCCCTGACCATGTGGAAAGAACCTTGGTTCCTATCTCATGGGCCCGTGCTGGGAGCTCCTTGTCGTCGTGTAACGCTAACGACAGATGCCTCCCTCACGGGCTGGGGGGCGATCATGAGTGGTCGCCATGCTCAGGGTCTGTGGCAGGACCATCATCTCTCTTGGCATATAAACTGTCTAGAAATGTTGGCTGTGTTTCAGGCTCTGAAACACTTCCTCCCAGACCTGAGGGGTCATCATGTTCTTGTCCGGTCAGACAACACATCGGTGATCTCCTACATAAATCACCAGGGAGGTCTGCGTTCGCGCCCGCTATACAAGCTGGCTCGCCAGATCCTTCTATGGTCCCAGGGGAAGCTTCTTTCATTGAGGGCGATTTATATCCCAGGGTATCTAAATCTAGGGGCAGACATCCTGTCGAGGCAGGGGGCCGAGGCCCGGGGAGTGGAGACTCCACCCGGAGGTGGTGGAGCTCCTGTGGAAACATTTCGGTCGTGCCGAGGTAGACCTGTTTGCATCCAAAGAGACATCACACTGCCCGCTGTGGTTCTCTCTAAGCCTTCCAGCCCCTCTGGGGTTGGACGCTATGGTACAGGCGTGGCCGAGGTCACGTCTGTACGGATTTCCCCTGATTGCTCTGCTCCCAGGAGTTCTGGAAAGGGTTCGCCGGGACGGGGTCAGTCTACTGTTGGTAGCCCTGTACTGGCCGGCCCGAGTATGGTTTGCGGACCTGGTATCTCTCCTTGTCGGCCCGCCTCTGGAGATTCCTATCAGGAGGGACCTTCTCTCTCAGGCGAGTGGGTCGCTTCTTCACCCCCGCCCAGAGCTGTGGAATTTATGGGCTTGGCCTCTGAGGGGGCCCAGCTCGTAGAATCTGGTCTCTCGACTGAGGTCGTTGAGACCATCCTCCAATCCAGAGCTCCGGCCACGAGGAAATTATATGCTTTGAGGTGGAAACTTTTCACGTCCTGGTGTGGGCAACACCGGCTGGACCCAGTTAACTGCCCGGTGGGTGCAGTGCTGGAATTCCTGCAGGAGCGTTTCTCCACAGGGTTATCCCACTCCACACTGAAGGTGTATGTGGCGGCCTTATCTGCTTACCACGTCCCTTTAAGTGGAGCCTCTCTCGGGAGACACCCACTTGTAACTCGTTTCCTTCGTGGCATTTTGAGGCTGAGGCCAGCAGTTCGCACGAGGGTACCGACCTGGGACCTTGCGGTTGTTCTAGAAGGTCTCTCTCTAGCACCGTTCGAGCCCATCGAAGAAGTTTCTGAGAAATTCGTTACTCTAAAAACTATATTTCTCTTATTGCTATCTCTTCTTTAAAAAGGATAGGAGATATTCAAGCTCTATCGGTCTCTCCCACGTGCTTGGAATTCTCACCCGGCATGGTAAAAGCCTTTCTCCTTCCTAGACTGGGATATTTTCCTAAGTTCCCTACTAATTCTGTTAGGCCTATTGTACTGCAAGCCTTCTGCCCTCCTCCTTTTCTGACGTCGGACCAGGAGAAGCTTAATCGTCTCTGCCCAGTTAGGGCTTTAGATGCTTACGTCCACAGAGCTGCCCTGTGGAGGGAATCTGAACAGTTGTTTGTTTGCTTTGGACCACCCATAAAAGGGTGTCCCGCGTCTAAGCAGAGGATGAGCAAGTGGGTGGTTGAGGCCATCACACTTGCCTATGAGTCGGCTGGTCAGCCTTCAACCTTGGCTGTCCGAGCTCACTCTACTAGGAGTATGGCTGCTTCTAAAGCTCTTTTGTCAGGAGTCTCTCTTCAGGACGTTTGTGATGCGGCAGGCTGGTCCTCACCGCATACATTCGTCAGGTTTTACCACCTTGACTTCAGCTCCACTCCAGGGGCGCAGGTGCTTTCGTCCGAATGTGCGCCTTGACTACACACGACGGACACTTGCTCGTATGGCGGCGTTGGTATTAGCGTTCCCACAGCGTTTCTCGCAGCTCGAGTTCCCTGATAGGGAACGTCTCTGGTTACGTATGTAACCTTAGTTCCCTGAAGGGAACGAGACGCTGCGTGTCTGAGCCATACTCCCGGCATGCCCGTGAGCACTTGCTTCAGTCTTATCAGAAGCTGATGCGCTTGTGTTTTGGGAGTGCTTTATAGTTTCCTGGTTGATGACGTCACCCGCCTATGACGTTCCGTCTCGCCATTGGATTGATTTCATACGTGCTTCATGACGCACTCACGCAGGGGCGTTCACACAGCGTTTCACGCAGCGTCTCGTTCCCTTCAGGGAACTAAGGTTACATACGTAACCAGAGACGATTTCATTTCATAAGCAGAGAGCAGTCTGTTTCTTTCGTTTTGAATTGTTCTGTTTACAAGTAGACATTTCAATATAGATATATTTTTCAGGGCCGTACAATTAATACAAAACGAAATTCACTTTAAAGAAAGGCTTCGTGTCTTCTGTGTAAGGTGTCTGAGAAAGTTTTAAAGCAGTCTTTTAGTGCCGCTTCAGAGCGGTCGCGTCCGTAACGGAGAACTGTCACGTCTGTAACATTGTTTTTTCCTCATAAATGCGAACACGAAAAATAAAATGAAATGAATATTTTATGTTCTGTGGAGAGCCAACCCTTCTTCATTAGATTTCCGCAGTGTAGGCCTAATTCACAGAATTACAACTAAAAAAATCGTTGCCTCCTAAAAGTTAAAGATTTTTTTTTGTCACACTTGACTGTCGATTTCCCTAATATTAAATATAAAACGCATGTGTAGACTGATATTTTTCTAAGGTCTGGACTCCTTTCTGGGAGGAGACTATGGATAAACAGACGTTTCAATATTTTGGTATTTATGCATTTTCTGAGAATTTATATAATTATATAAGTTTTGACTGCAAGTCTGCAAATGTCATGTCCATAACGCTGGAATTCCCAAATTTTAAATAATTTATCCTCAACTAGTTTTGTGGTGTAGGTCTACATATTTTATAATGGTAAGTTAACTTCAAATAATACTAATAGTAATTTAAAGATGTGGTAGCATTGGATCTGGACTGTATGGATAACGCGGGAGTTGGAAGGGGTGTGCCGCCATTCTGCAGGTTCGTGGATCTGAGTGTCGCGATTTCGGTTTCATATCCCATATCGTTACAGCCCTAGTCATTTTAGAATGTTAAGTTCTACTTCTGTATAGTTATTTTGGTGAAAGTAACTCAAAAGTAATACAGGAGTAATGTAACGCATTACAATTCTGAGACAGTAATATTGTAAGGTAATGAATTACTTTTAAATAACAGTAACAAGTAATATATAATGTATTACAGTTTGGAAGTAACTAGCACAACACTGGTGGTTTGTGAAAACACACACCTTCAGTCTCTACAGTCTCACCCTGAATAACTTGGTGAGAATTGAATCTGGTCAAGTAGATTCAGTCCCTTTGACTGATCATAGTCAGGCCTTTTTTGGAAAGCCAGGGACTTGAGTGCATCCTGTGTCCAGGTTTTGGCATTCTAGTGCCAGCCCTTGGCAGCTCTGAGAGAGAGGGCATTGTTCAGACCACACATGTCTTCACCACATGGCATGTACAGTATGTCATGCAGACCATGCCAGTCTCATATGTGTGTGCTCGAGATAATCAGATTATTATGTCTTGCTCGAGCTTCTTAAAGTTTGGGGACATGGATTGGCTGTCAATATTTTTATCATTCATCAGAAAAAACGAAGAAAAAAAATCTGAAAGTGATTCTAACTATATCATTTCTCTGTGCCTTAATCATTATATATGTGGTGTGGACTTCTATTCTTTCAAATTTAAAATGATTTTTAAAACTATATATTTATGGTTATCCTCCTTGGTGTGAACAGGGGCAAGTTGCATAAACATGGCAGCTAAGTTAAGACTAGTCTGGCCAACTAGCAATTAACCTTTCTGCTAACAATCTTACTTTTTAGATTCATAATTGTCCACTCTACCTTTTTATGTAACTGACTTAAAGTTATGACCAGTCTTGAAGGAAAAAATTGGGTGACTAACTTGCAAGACTAGTCTAAGCAGTTTTTGCTACCAGCCACAGGCCTTTAATCTAGCAAAGATCTCTCCATTTGAATATTTTCAATCCATTTCTTGCTTGAAATAAATTGACCATCTCAGTTCAGTCTGAAAGAAGCTGACTTGATTTAAACGCTTGGTTTCCTCTCCCCTCTTCTCTCATTTAGGTTATTTTTGAAGCAGTATCTGTACAAGGGCATCCTGGGTTCATTGCAGTGGATGAGATGCACGTTTTGGCCCACCCTTGCCGTGAGTACACACGCACACACACACACACACGCACATGCACACACGCACACACACACACACACGTACGCACGCACGCATGCAAGCACACACAGACACACACACACCTACACACACACACAGCGCCTGCTTACTTTCACAGTCTTGGCTACGCTGTAGGAGCTCAGTCTGTCAACTACTGTGAAAAGCACTTCATGTGGATCGAGGGTTGAACAGAAATGGAAAAGGCCAGCAAACAAGCAAGTCTGTGGATGAGAGAGAGAGAGAGCGAGAGGGAGACAGATTGCAGAGCTGAGTGCTCAGACTTCAGGCCCCCATCATTCTTGTTATGACAGGAGAACTTAAGCCTTTGACATCCATTGTCCTAGATCTCTCTGTCCCTACTGCAAGCCAGCAGTGCCAATGAGGAAATTAGGTTAATGCGTATTATAGAAGACCCCGGTCTTACTGTGCATGATTCATCACTGCATCTTATTCCAGAAAATTTTTGTTGAAAATCCCATTTCACTCAGAATTATGTCCGATTAGAGAAGTAAAATGGGTTGGAAATGGCACATCATGTTATGCATTACGCCTTCATTCAGAGGACCTAATGCATTCAGAGGCTGCATCCTTCAAAGGACGTGGACTTCGAAGGCATGGACACAGCTATTTGTTGAACCAAGTGTTGTTAAATGGGACGGTCTAACCTATGTGATAACTGAAAGCCAATGTAACGTGACTGTGACATTTACATGTATCAGTTTAGCAGAAACTTTTATCCAAAGCAATTCATCTTAACACAATGGATCTTTGCATAATGGATAGTTTAATTTCACATGCAATGTTTTAAAGATAGTAGATGCTGTACAGTGTATATTACACAGTATGCAGTAAGCTAGTATTTTATTCTACACAACCAGAATTATTATTTTTTTTTATAAGAGCTGATTTGAAAATGCACAAATATAGATCTTATCTTGACTTTATGTGCCATATGTGAGAATATGTGTGGGCAATTATTATTAAATCTTAATGCTTTCCACATGTTATAGCAGATGTACTAAAATTGAAATCCATATTCTGAATTACTTTAATTGAAAAGGAATGATATTGCTTTTTCGCAAAATGCTTACTGTACATTCACAGATAATGAAGCTGGCTGGGAGAGTGGGTGGGGACTGCTGTAGTGAGTTCAGATAGTCAAAGAGTTGTTGTTGTTAAAAGACAAATGCACCTGTAAAGAGAGAGAATGTCAATTTCAAATAGTATTACATACAATACAAGCTCCATTAAATTTCTTGTTTTCAGATGTTGATTCTAAATGTACAATCAGGAAAAACAGAAAGAAACCATGTTTACTATCATAGAACATACAAGAGCTCAAAAGAGCATTTGGACACTTCAAAAAACAGAATGTCATTAAATTTACAATAAAATACATTTGTTTTGATATTTTGTATGGAAAGATAGCACAAGTACACTTTATAAACTAAATGTTTGACAAAAAGATGTTTATTTTAATAGGATGTTTAAAAAGATGTTTATTTTATTTTTATTTTTATTTTATGTTTATAGGTTTTAAATGATTAATTGATATGCCTTAAAACAATATAATAATAAAAATAAAAATGTTTAAGAACACTTTGTGATTGTCAAATGTTAGTGGGACATGTTCATTGCTAAAGTGATGAAGTACACCTGTTTTAAGGGGCTTTAGGGAGCACAAAATAGTTAACCATCAGTATCTATGTGCTTTATATAATTTGCATGGTGCTATGGGTTGTTTTTGAAGGTATATGTGTTTTTTTTAATAGGCAAGACGCCACATTTTCTGCGGCTGCAGAATGTAGAGGTGAACGTGGGACAGAATGCAACCTTCCAGTGTATTGCTGGAGGCAAATGGTCACAACATGACAAACTCTGGCTACAGGTGAGTTATGCACACAACCTCACACATTTCCCACACAAAGGGACAACAACATACCTATAGAAACATTCATAGACCCACCAAACCTGGGCTACGCCTACATTAATCCAGATACATTTGAAAATGGCGTTTTCATTTCCAAACACTCTCCGTCCACACTAGTGTTTACCAAATGTTTATCATCCACACTGAAACGTTGGGAAAAGCTAATTTCACCTTACTGTGCATGCGTAAAATCTTGTAAAAGCTCACTGAGATACAGACAGAGCAGACATAATAAAGCTATTCTTCTGGCAGGATCATTTAATTTAGCAAACTATCTCACCATTCACTGATACTACGTCGCACTCAGTCACCATTACATGTTTGGTCTAAAATGCAATTGCTCTCGTTTTGCTGCAGGACAGCAATTGCGAGTAAATTTTGTCATCTTTGCAGGACTGCTATATGAAGTGTACAAAGTAACGTCTTGTGTTACTTGACTGTAACCCTGTTCCCTAAAAAAACAGAACGAGATACTGCGCTGATCAGCGCATTGGGAACGTCTTTAACGTGACCAGCGGTGAATATGTGTGCAACACGTTAAAAGAAATTGACCCGGAACTTTTATAGCCTCGGGCGGTGATGTCATTGGAGTGCATGCGCGTGCCGCAAAGCTATGAATAGATGAGACACAGCTGCATTGACACGATATTTTGCCTGAAGAGCAGTCCTGGGACATCTTCAGCACGGCAATACAGCGCAGCATCTCTTTTCGCTTTTTCAGGGAACGGGGTTACAGTCAAGTAACCCGAGACATTCCCTTTCAAAAGCTACAATCGATGCTGCGCTGATCAGCGCATTGGGAACGAGAATGCCCATGCCGCCGTGCTTGGAGGTGTCTGGACCCCTTACGGTTGTGTTCTGTGTGCTCACAAGAACGCAAGAAGGTCTCAGGCATGAGCTTGTGATGTTGACTCAAGGACGTGTGAGCCTGGAGTGGCATGAACATCCAAACTATAGAATCTTATGAATGTGTGCGGAGAGGACCAGCCTGCCACATCACAAACATGCTGCATGGGGCCACCCCCCGCCAGAGCTTTAGAGGAAGCGACCCCCCTGGTGGAGTGAGCCCTTAAGCCTGTTGGTGAAGTTTGGCCACGCGCCTCATAGCTAAGTGCAATAGCATCACTCACCCAATGTGTTTGTTGGTCGCCGCCCCCCTGTTATGGCCCCCATGACAGACAAATAGTTGCTCTGACTTACGCCACTGGCTAGTGCAGTGGACGTAGGCCTGAAGAGCACGGAATGGACAAAATCTGTGAAGACTTTCCTGATCCGACTGCTCTAGAGGTTTAAAGGGGGTCTCAACCAAAAAAAAAAAAGGAAATATCTTCCCCTGTGCTTGAGACAGAAGGTCCCTCCTCTCCGGTATCACCTAGGACGAGCCGTTGAGGAAAGACATTATCTCCAAGAACCATACTCTGTTCGGCCAACGTGACGCTATCAGTAAGAGGCAAGACCCTTGTTAGCAAACTCTGGGTTGAACTCTCGGGAGCAGAGAAACCGGAGGAAACGCATACAGGTGCATTTTGGGCCATGTGTGCGCCATCGTGTCCAGACCCAGGAGGGCTGGGTGACTCAAAGAGAAGTAGAGGGGACATTGCGCTGTCTGTTGGGAGGCGAAGAGGTCCACCTCTGCTTCGTAAAATATTGACCAAATCTGTTTCACTACCTCCTGTCCACTCTCCTGTCGGTAGTTTCTGTCTGGAAAGTAAATCTGCTCCAACATTCAGGGGTCCAGGAATGTATACTGCTCTGAGTGACAGTAACTTGTCCTGAGCCCAGAGAAAGATCTACCTCGCTATCTTGTTCAGGTTACACGAACGCAGACCTCTCTGATGATTTATGTAAGAGACTGCTGTTGTGTTGTCCACCCGCACTAGGACATAAGCAGTCTGCGACGACAAGGCACCCCTAGAGTGGGACCCAAGGCTAGGAACCAGGGTCTGAGCCACATAGAGAGGGTACGAAGCCCGTGGCACGTAACCGCTTATTTGTCTTTGGGGATTGGCCCTTGAAAGAAAACCCCTGGCTTTGAGCCACAACTGGAACGGTCTCATGTGCAACAGGCCCAAAGGGATAACTGTGGATGCTGAAGCCATGAGACCTAACATTCTCTGATACTGACAAACAGTGCAATCTTGGCCTAGCCTGACTTTGCTCAGGGTATGCTGAAAGGTCTCGATTTGAGCGGGAGACAGTTGTGCCCGCATCGTGATAGAATCCCATACAGTCCCCAAGTAAGTCGTTCTCTGGGCAGGATAGAGAACGCTTTTCTTGGCGTTGAGTCTCAACCATAGAGAAACTAGATGAACTAAAACGATATTTCTGAGTTGAAGTGCCAGCTAGCGATTTTGCTAGTATTAGCCAGTCGTCTATCTAATTCAAAATGCGAATGCCCTGGAGTCGCAATGAAGCCAGTGCTGCATCCATGCATTTTGTATATGTGCGGGTTGACAAGGCTAGCCCGAACGAAAGAACCCGAAATTGGTATGCTTCGCCCCCGAAAGCGAACCTCAGAAATGTCCTGTGTTGTGGCAATATTTTTATATGTATGTGAAAGTGTGTGTCAAGTCAAGTCAAGTCACCTTTATTTATATAGCGCTTTTAAAATACAAATTGTTTCAAAGCAGCTTTACAGAGATAACAGGAAAGTAAATTTGTAATAGTATTTTTAAATTTAAAATTAAATGTTAAATGTCCCCAACTATGCAAGCCAAAAGCCAATGGCGAATGAAGGCGGAAAAAAAATGCTGTGTCCTTGAGATCGATCGTGACGAACCAATCGTGATGTTGAATTTGCGACCCAATTGTCTTGATAGTTAACATCTTGAACTTGAGCGCTTTCACTGTACGGTTTAAGCCTCAAAGATCTAAGATTGGACTCAACTCCCCATCCTTTTTGGGAAGCAGGAAGTATCTGCTGTAATAGCCTGACTCTCTCTCTGGAAGAGTAAGATGTTATGTGGCCTCCTTGACCAGAAGAGATTGTAGCTCTTGTGACAGTACATGCACGAGCTCCGGCTACACGGAAGTGGGAAATGCATGGCAGAAGTTTCCACACTGCCAGACTCTCTGAAATGGGTACGAGTTTTGATACTTCGCGTTGAGGGGATGTTGGATGCCCCGTATCCTGGATAATAACAGGAAGCGACGGAAAACCCAACATTTCACTGGAAACCGCTGCCCCCGAAACACCAGACACGGATGGCACAAAGGTTTTGTGAGGATATCGGTAAGGGGCGAGAAGATGTTTTGCGTGCCCCGTCCCGAGGCGGGCTATCCCAAAAGGGCTGGGCACAAGACGATCAGGACTTCTTCTTTTTAGAGATGATGGTCCTAAGGTCTTGCCTTGGAGGCTGCTGAGTGCGACAAGCTGGTCCCCAATCTTTACGAGGGGGAGCACGGCTCGCCACACTCTGCTTTTGAGCCTGTCTTTTTGAGGACCAGGGAGGGACTGCATAGCCAACAGCCCCTCCCCCTGAGTAGTGATGGGAGTCGAGAACCGGTTCTTCTTCAGAACCGGTGCCCAGTGAACCGATTCCTTGGAACCGTTAGCATGCTTGCTTAACGATTCCTCTTATCGGTTCCGCTCGTTGCAAATTTGTCATGACGTCAGACACGCGCTACGTTGTTTTGGTTATATTTCACGCGAAAAGACGACAATACGGTCACTTGCAACACTTGTAAAATTTCAATTTCAAAGGGAACTACCTCCATTATGCAGAAACATTTGGCCACACAGCATGCAATTCATTTGACGCGAGTGTGAGTAATTAAAAATGCTCCAACTACTTTAAAAGCCTACATCTGGGCACATTTCGGCTTTTATGAACAACCTGATTTGAAAACAAATCATCCACCCGCCCTAATGTTATCTGATTTAGGTATCCGCACCCGATGGTCACATTACAAGTATTCTGTGTTGTTGCGCGTGATTATAAATGGATGATCGTCTTCAACAACGGACTCGTTGACGGATGCGCGCGTCTCAGGGTAACATTATACACTGATGAATGAGCGCTGCTTTTAAATGAAAATTTCTTTAAAACAAAATTGATTTGACAGAATTTCATTTTCTTAATGGCATAAACAGACTTTAGTCCCATGAAACTTTAACTGGAATGTCACTGTTTCTGTCACTGCGACTTCCCGAACAGGCGAACACACACACACACACACACAAACGCGTGCGCACGCACACATCACTTTTGAAGTAAAATTGAAAATTGGATGCAGTGCATCGTACTGCATCGAGATATCGAATTGAACTGAATCGATGACATGATAATCGTAATCGAACCGAACCATGAGACCAGTGTTGGTTCAAACCACTAATACTCTGTGCTGTGTCTTCTGATCAGATATTAAAGCAAGTTAATACAAACAAACACATTTGTACTTATTCCCTCACCCAATGAGAATCGATAAGAGAATCGCTAAGGAATTGAATTGATAAGCAATATCGATAATGGAATCGGAATCGTTAAATTCTTATCAATTCCCATCCCTACCCCTGAGTGCAGCGAGGAAGAAATTGCGCGAAAGCTTCCTCGTCTTTTTTCACCTCCCGAAACCTGGTGATGAGTGTGTTAACCAAGTCGCCAAACAGGCTGGAAGGTGAGACCGGGTATCAAGTTGGAATACACAGTCCTTATCCTTGATGCCCGTGAGGTTTAGCCACAGGTGCCTCTCCGGGCTAACCAAAGCAGCATAGAACGGCTGATGGCACGTGCCGTTTGCTTGGTCACACGGAGAGACCAATCTGTGGCCTGACGAAGCTTCGTGAATGACACCTCATCGATGGCACCACCCGCACTCTTTCAACAGGTCAGCCTTGTACGCCTGAAACACCGCCATGGTGTGCAGTGCAGCACCAGCCTGACCTGCTGCTTGATAGGCTTTCCCCACAAGTGTTGAGGTGGTTCTACAAAGCTTTGAGGGGAGAGTCGGTTTCTTTAACCATGATGCCGAGCCAGGTAAGAGATAGCCCGCAAGCGTCTCTTTGACCTGTGGCATCACCGTATACCCCCGTGCCTTTGCACCCATGATAGTCGCATATGTCGATGTTGAAGGCACAAAGACACGAGAAGTATAAGGTTTCCTCCATGAACTGGTTCATTCGTCATGGAGGTCTTCGAAGAAGGGGAGAGACTGATTTTTTGGTCCCTCCCCCTGGCCACCAGAGAGAAACCTATCCTCTAACTTGGATTTTTTGGGGGTTTCTTGTTCGCGTGGCCAGTCTGGTTGTAATCTGGCCACCACGCGAGTTACTACCTTGAGTAATTCCTCAACGGATTTATCATCACGCGAGGAACACTCAGAGGTGGGCCACTCGAAGTCCACAGACCCAAGAGATTCATCGTCAACCGCATGACCCTAAGAAGAGCCGGAGTGCGCTTCGAGATCACACGAAGAGACACGTGGATTTGGTGAACAAGCGAGTGATAGGGAAGAACCTGTCTCTCACTCATCAGCCAAATCCATACGGGAGCCCCACGATGGCTTGCGGGCACTTGGAAGAAACCAAGGCGAGCGTGCAGCATCTCCACTGTGAACAGCTCACAATGCTCGCACTCGCCCTGTTCCAACGCAAGAGCCACGTGCTCCTCCCCCAAACAAACAAAACAATAATAAAGTGTGTCCAAGTCAGACATGGGTCGTGAACACGGAGGCACATAGCATTTGTTTTGTTGATCACTCATTTTTCTTTTTCTTTTCATTTGTGAGACAGAGATGAAAAGGACAAATGTTTCTGCACACTGCCTGGAAAAACGAACTCCTAACCAAAGAAAGTGAAAGAGAGTGTTGAACCGCTTGTGAAGACAAAGACAAAAGACCTGTTGATGCAGCTGTGGCTCATCTATTTATAGCGAGGCTATAACATTTCTGGGTCAATTTCATTGACGTGTTGCACACATTTTCACAGCTGGTCACGTTAAAGACATTTCCAATGCGCTTAACAGCGCAGTCTCGATTGTAGCTTTTGAAAGGGAACATATCTTTAGCCACAGTGTAAAAGAGAATAGCACATAACAGGAACAATAGCGGTATAAACATACATATCTATCTTTTTAATATGTCTCACATGACTAAATATGCGTCATTATTTTCTAATACCTCCGTTTTCACAGTCCACACGCGAAAACTGCGTTTTTAAATTTATCCACTTGAGAAAACGGTTTCAAAAAAGCTCTATTTTCGCAGGACAAAAACTTTGTCTCAGTGTGTACAGAAGGCCAAAATGAAGAGAAAAAGATGCGTTTTCAAACAAAAACATATTAGTGTGGACAAGGCCCTGGTTTGATGATGCATGCTTAACATGTTTTTTAAATCTCTATGAATTTCTATTATGTCTGTGCATTGGGAGTTTTTGAACCTTGGTCCCGAGACACATCACTTGAGGAAACTTAATAACTTGTTGGAGATTTTTGTCAGCAAGTTTTCTAAGCCAGTGTCTGTGTTCATAAAGTCCTGGATAAAATTACTTTTTCCCTTGGCTGGAGACCTTAAGCCATCAATCCTGTGCAACAGCTCTGAGACATGAAGATATAACACCAGTTCTCACTGTGTACATTATGTTATAAGAGCTTGTGCCTCTGTCTTGATGTGACACTATGGACCATCTTGTAAAATATCTTTCAAACATTATGTGTACATCTTATCAGTTATAAGGTTTTGTAAGGATGATCATTTTCCTGTCTTACAGCAATGGAACGGTAAAGACACGTCTCTCATGGTAACCCGTGTGGTTAACCATCGTCGATTCTCCGCCACCGTTAGCGTAACGGACACATCACAGCGGAGCACCAGCCGTTACCGCTGCGTGATTCGTTCCGATGGAGGATCTGGTGTGTCCAACTACGCTGAGCTGAGCGTCAAAGGTGCGTATGGACACCTGAAAGCATGTGTATCACTGGTTCTAAAGGATTTGTTCTTTCCAAACGGTGATTGGGAATTTGTAATAATAATCCAAATTACGTTTGGGCCTATGAAATTGTCTTGTATTCATATAGCATTTGAGCGCTCTTCAATTGTGAAAGACAATTGTCAGTCTTATACTTGGCCACATTAAAAGCTATTTAATTCTGTTGGCTGACTGGCTGTAATGAAGGGTGTGTTCACACTTGGCATGTTTGGTTGGATTAAAACAAACTCTGATGCGATTGCTCTGCTAGTGCGGTTCATTTGTATAAGTGTGAACGCTGCCATCCGAACCCTGTTGTGCACTAAACAAGCGGTTGAATTAAATTTGAATGTACAGTAACACAGACCAAAGACATTTAAAGAACCAAAAACAGGTCATGATGTCACAAGATGCGACCCTAAAAAGGACAGAATGCTCAACCATAGCTGTTTTTTCTCTCGCATTGTCATGATGTTGCCCGTCACAGTTCAGTACAGACAACAAAACCGCATCTCCTCACAGCAGATCTTCGTTTGTGTGTGTGACGGAGGGATTCCTGCCACTGTTTTAACTCCTTTACATATTTTATAAGCTCTTCACGAGTTCTTAGCTGGTCAAAATACCATCATATGCATGTTCTCTGGAAACATTTTTTGCCTCAGTTTCAAGAACTGGTCCCAATTCCAAATTAATTGAATAGCCCCGGTGTAGAGTTACATTCAAGCTGTTTTAAGGCATGAAGCATTTTAAATGTGTCATTTTTGTGATCAAAGCTGAGTTTTAAGGGATAAAATTATTGACTACAGGAGGACTTTAAATAAAATATTGAAATAACAGTTTACTATTATTGTGCAGTTTAATTTATCAGTTGCTTACTAGAATATAAATCTTAAGTTTAATTTAATTTAAGCAAAATCAAAAGTTACTTGGTTTAGTTTAGCATTTGTTCATTGCACTTCTTGACCATTTTAATTAAGTTACTTTATTTGAAAAATCAAGCAGAAATAATTTAAATGAAAACAAAGATTTTGCTATAATGATACTTTTTTTTGTTTACATTTTACAATTACATTCTGCATTCTTGTTGTCTGTGTCCTGAAAAACCTATATCTATGCAGAATGTGGACCAGTGTTCAGGGACATTGGCTTTCAAATGCTGCCGTGCGCATTGAGAGATGCTCACTAAAACACACACACACACACACACACACACACACACACACACACACACACACACACACACACACACACACACACACACACACACACACACACACACACACACACACACACACACACACACACACACACACACACAAACACAGCCCACAATACAGCACTTATAACTAGCTTCAATCATCAGCAGCAGGATTCCTGTATTGTTACCCACAGAGTCTTCATTATTTCAGCTAGCATTGCTAATGACTAGTACTGAGGCCTTGATTCTCTCTGTTTCTTAATATAATGGGGTAGAGCCTCAGGTTCTATACAGAAACATTGTACCACAGAAATAACAAAAAGTGTTGGTCCATTTATGCAAGGCTTGTTAGTGTGTGGTTGTGGTCACTTAACTTGAGAAAGTTGCTAGCATCTGTTTGGCTGTAGCTGTACAGTGTGTGAATAGCATGGCCAAAAACACCTTTAGTGGTGCTCTTTACCCCTCATAAGCTTTGCCTGGGATTCAAGCATGTCTTAACATGTGGCAGTTAAAAAAAAAAAAAAAAGGAGAAATAGCTAAAATCAAGCAGTTTCTCACAGCTGTTTTTGTAAAAAGACATGATTAAACCCTTTAATCACTGCAGAGACATCACCGCTAATTATCTTTAGTCTTTATTAGAAGGTGCTATTATTCATTTCAGATAGCAATAGATTAGTTAAATTGGCTTTTTATAAAGTAGAACATCGATTGGCCAGTAATTCAACATCACCCCTTTCTATGTAAAGTGTCTTTGCAGCACACAATTTGTTTCATGTTTAGTTTGTAGTGATATATGAACGTATTTTTTTTTTAAGTTCATCAAATTAGTTATAAGTTAGATTAGTTTAAGCATATTTAATAAGTCTCACTTTTTAGGAATACGCTAAAATCTATTTGTCTGTTCAATATTCTTTGAACCTTTGAACAGAGGATTTGTATTTCTGTGTATTTCTCCATATGTTGATATTATATGTGTCAGTGTCTATTCAAATGTAAAAATGTTTGAATATCTATGAATACTAATGAGATAACTGTAGAAAAAATATGTTTAAGGTAGACTGAACAATAATTGGTGGATTTTAGATTTAATTCACTAATCATTTAAGGCGAAGTGTGCAATTGTTGTGACCCTTGTGAAATTGCAGAAATAATGTTTTCAAATAGGTTTCCCAAACCTCTTCTGCCATTAGACAAAACAGATTGCCACGTCTCAAGCTAACACAATTTGTTGAACTTTGAGACGACATATATGAGTGTTCATATTTTCTTATTGCTTAGGCTTCACTTTTGACTGTTCTTGTGTAAGACTGCCCGTGTACAACCTATTTCCATTATGTTATGTGCATTTACAGATATGACTTGTGTATAATTGTTAATGCACATTAAACTCTGAATCAAAGCACCAATCCAAAAAGAAATGAATCTTTGACTCAGACAGTAAAAGTAAGTTTAAGGCCTGACAAACCTGCATTACAGTTGGAGTTCCTGGAGTTCCCAGGTGTACCCAGCATGACAGCGAATCTAAAGCTTCTCTTTGCAGATGATTTAGCATTGCTGTTGCTGCTAGAGTGAACACTGCGGGACAGTTTCAAGTCCTTTATCTGCTCCCTAAGACCTGGTTGTCCCATATCATTTTGGGGGAAAAAAGGAAAATAGAAACTTTAGCTCAAGAACCAACTAAAAACCTCATTCAAACCACAATCATCATTCGTTCAATTGCGATATTAATACCTTGAATAGCTTGCATATAATGTTCACAATTTAAATATGTACATTTTAGACTTTATGCGTGATGTGATTCATTATATGGATATATTGACTATACCGTTCGAAAGTTTCGTTTTTTGAAAGAGATTTATTCTGCAAGGATGCATTTATATATAATATAAATGGATTTCTAATTCATTAAAGAATCTAGAAAAAATAGTTTTCCTCAAAATTATAAAAACAGCAAGTGTTAATAATAATCAATGTTTCTTGAGCAGCAAATCAGCATATTAGAATAATTTCTGAAGAGCATGTATGTGACACCGAAGACTGGAGTAATGATTATAATATAATATATTATAATATAATATGATATAATATAATATAATATAATATAAAACAATAATAAAAATTACATTCTAAAATATATTTTATTTCATTACGTTGTTGTTTTTACTGCATTTGTTAATCAAATATATGCCGCCTGGTGAGCTTAAGAGACATCTTTCAAAAACATGCCCCAAAACTTTTGCACAGTGTTTGATTAGTTATAGCTTTCATGATATGGATTTCAAGTACAAATGGACATAATCTCTTATTTTGGTCATCTTATGAAGCTATATTTATAATGCACAGTAGAGATAGTCATTAAGCATGTGCAAGTATGCAAATAAGTTCAACATAATATTATCCTGTGATACAATGTTAGGCATGCAGGTGAATTATTTTTACTGTTGTCAAATCAGCAGTGATTGCTTGAATTCCAAATTTTATTAAAGGTCACTAATATGTGAATGAATTGTAAGATTACATTTTGTATTTCGGAGTAGCTACAGCAAACTAGGGATGGTAACCAAGTGTATTTCAAGGATACCTGTGTTAAATTAAAGATTACGCACTGATTAGCATTTTATAGTAAATCTCATTTATTAAAAATATGCTTAAATTAATCAATTCAATATTCCGTGAACCCAAACAGAGAAACACAAACAGTGTTTTTACTGGGCACTAAATCAAACTTATGGTTTATTGATTTTATGAAATGGTTGCAACAACTTGAAATAAGACTGCCATGTTCATTAAATATCTATGATTATTAATTATAATTGCGATAAATAATGTCTCTACCAACTAATATACAGTAGTTTAGTATGTGAAATTGTGTATTGAATTAGAGTATTATCATTTGCATATATTGGCTATTTTCTGTGACTCATCCATCTTGTACAGTAATGACCCATCTTTGTAGTATTAGTATGCGTCTTTAACATGCCAAATATAGAAGCTAACAGAGGTGTCACTTATAGTGGCTGCATGCATGATTTCTCGAGCGGCATGTTAGTTGCTTTCTTTGCCAGCGATCGCTGCCATCTGGCCTTTCTGAGCATGTCCTGGAAGGGGTGCTTTGCAATGGGGCAATATCCCTCAGGCTGTGAGCGCCTCAGGTGATCAGAGGTTCCAGTGTCATCCTGGGAATTCAGAGGTGTGTGGATCCGTCTGGATATGTGTGTGATTAGAAGAGCCAGCAGAGGGGTGATGTATAACATCATTTCCCTGGGGAAATGAATAGAGTGCAAAGCAATATGCTGCACAGCACAGGCATGCTAAATGAAATATGCATTAATTAATGCATGCAGTGCCAGGGATTTAGTCCAGGGGGAGAGGATGGGGGCAGCATGGATGGCATGAGTGGCACGATTCCAGCCAGACACTGACAATTAATAAAGAGAACTTGCTGGGGGCATAACTTTCAATGTTAGCTGAGCTGGAAGGGCCAAAAGCTTGACCCGAAGAAATGAAGACTAAGTGGACTTGCAGAAAAAATAACATCCTTAATGCAAGATACATTTACTGGAGAAGTAAAATCATGCCTGACTCGTTGGCAAAAAAAACAAAAAAAAATTTCTTTTCTTAGCCAGTTAGCAAATAGTTTTTTTTTCTTGTTTTGGCACGAATATCACAGCATTTGTTAAAAAGTTTGAGTTTGGTAAGATTTTTTTTTTTAATAAGTGTCTTTTACCAAAGTTACTGTAAAAACAGTAATGAAGTGAAATAGTATTACAATTTATAGTAAATGTTTGTTGTTTTAATATGTTTTAAAATGTAATTTATTATTATTTGATGTCAAAGAATCCACTCTCTTCAGTGTCACATGATCCTTCAAAAATCATTCTAATTTGCTGATTTGCTGCTCAAGAAACATTTCTTATAATTTTCAGTGTTGAAAAAGCTTAAAGTGATGGTCCCCCCAAAAATGAAGTTTTACTCACCATCCAAGATGTAGGTGTCTTTTTCTCTTCAGTAGAACAGTAAAGAACTGGTTTAACAGAAACCGTGGTCATTGGTGATTCATATAATGCAAGTTAATGGCTACCATGACTTCAAGAGTCAAAAAAACAAATACAGTACAGGCTAAACAGAATTAATAAACTTGGCTCCTGAGGATACATTGAGGTTTTCTGAAGTGAAACTTTATGTCCAACATTATTACTGAGCGTGTTCATGAGAGTCTGGAGTGCAAGCTTCCCGTCACATTATCACACATGCGCGGAGAATCTCGCATGTGAGCTGACGCTGTGTTTGTTTACACGTGTATTGTATTAGTCATCAAAATGGTACTTAGTTGTGCTTATCCTGGATGCCAAGATTATGTTGGCTTGCGCGATCCCAATCGGGAAGATTGACCTTTCACAGATTCCCAACGTTTGAGTTCCTGCATATACTCAGGACTGTTTGCCCAGGCTGGATTACAGGTAATAATGTTGTAAATGATGTTCAGTCTTTTGCACAGACTGATTGCTTTGCTTCATAAGACCTCAAAGCAACATCAGGAGCCACGGGTATTAATTCTGTTTTGCCTGTATATGTTTTGTGACTCTTGAAGTGACTGACTTGCATTATATGAATCACTAATGACCACGGTTTCAGCTAAACATCATCTGTACTGTTCTACTGAAGAAAAAAACACACACACTTGGATGTCCTGAGGGTGAGTAAATTAACAGAAAATTTTGTTTTTGGGTGAAATATCCCTTTAATTTTTTTTAAACAAAAAATTCTATAAAGTTCACAGGAACAGCATTTATTTGTAAAAGATTTTCATAACATTTTAAATGTCTTTACTGTCAGTTTCGATCAATTTAAAACCTTTCTTTCTGAAAACAAATATTAATTTCTTCGTAAAAAAGCCTAAGCTTTTGACAATGAGCTTTTGAATGGTAGTATGAGAATATTTCTGAGTATGTTAAAATAAACTAGTACATTTTTGTCTTGTTTTAAGCATTAACCTCACTATGTTTATTCTTTTTTTCATAATTTTAAATTTTAAATTTCTTAATTTTTAAATGAGTAATTTTAAAGGATCTTAACACAGCCCATTTTTAATGTGCATTAACACGTCAATCAAGTTTTAAAAAGCAGGGAAACCATAAAAGACTTTAAGGAACATTGTGGATGAGTCGTATAAGTGGGTAAGCATCTGACAGAAAGAGAGAGAGAGAAGGATGGTGTGTAAATATGAGGAAGTGTTCTCAGTTTTGGGCAGGTGCCTGAACTGTAAGTACTGGCCATTGCATTCTCAATCCTCCAGAAAGGTGTCAGCCACTGAATGTATGAGTGTGTTTGGAGGCTGAGGGAGCGCGGAGGAGTAACACACACTGAGAGAGATTAAAACGGTGAGTTTTATAAATGGGGTGGTCACAGAGCGGTGCAGGGGTCATTAATAACCACCGGCTGATGACAAGGAGAGAGACAGATAGAGAAAGACAGACAGAGAGGTGGTAGTAATTGTGATATGAGGGAATGTTGCTGCTGGTGACCATGGAAAAGATTTTTTTTCTCATCTTGCTGTTTTATTCTTGTTTGCTTTGGCCCTTTTGGGATTTGCTTTGTAAATATGTTTCCCTTATGCATGCATGTGTCCCCTTTCTTGATTGTTTTCTCAGCCACAGGAACATTTTATTGCTCACAGGTTGCTCTTTCATAGCTCATGAGTTTTAATGAGTTCACAATTATGTTTCATTACATTACACAGTAGTGTAGATATTCTTCAAACAATTAGTTTGTTCTAAACTCCTAAACTTAATATTAAACTTCTGCAACTAATTTAGCCTAAATCTTTTGACATAATGTACAATGACTACAATTAAAAAATTTATTCTGTATAGATTCTTTTTTAATTGGTAAATGTTATGCTTGATAAAAAGTTTGAATATCTCCCATTGACTTCCATTCATACATTCATAATGTACGTGACACACTCATGATGTCATTGAGATATTTATATAGAATTGCTATTGGTCTTCTTTCTAACACTTATTTCAGGGACGTGCACAGGAATTATGAGGGGCAGTTGCTCTGACCTGAAAAAAGGGCTTCCTGTACATTCAGTTGTGCTTCTTGATCGTATTCAGTTCTGATGGTAGGCTACGGGCAACTACGCATGATTTGAGGTATGATTGCGTAAAGGGAACAGGAATTCCGGTAGGCAACAGAATCGACTGCTAAATCGATTTATTATTATGCATGTTGAAGCAATTCTTGATTTATGGTTATTATTTACTGAGGGATGTGCATCCATATTGACCAGTATGTCCAGCTAATCAACATTTTAAATTCAATATAGCCTATAAATCAATAGTCAATCAATGTCAAATTGTCAATACATTGCTTTCTATCTTGCATAATTAGTGCAGTTGTTTAGAGTTTTTAACTACACTGAGACTAGATCATCAGTTTCTTGTTTTATAAATGTGACTTTGATTGGGAGTGCCATCATTCACGTGCATGTATTGTACAGTATGTCTGGTCTCCACATATTTCTGCTTGAAAAATGCGAGTTTCATTTCGTGCACGCGCATATGAACGCACGATAACACACGCGACGCGGTTATGTTTTCCGAGCTGCATTAAACAAACACCGTTGCACTTTGTCGTTTATCAAAAACAAACGTAATATTTTTTTTATTTTACTCTCACTTTTGTCAGGCACAAAGTGATGCAAGAGATGCACTGCCTGCCCAGCTAGGTTAGCAAGACCGAAAAACATCAAACTTTGCTGACATCAAACTTAGAGAGGAGAGAACACAAGTTTACCTGATTGTTGTTCTCTTTCATAGGTTCACTCAACGCTGCGGAAAGCGCAGTGGGATATTCTCTGAATGTGCCGATTGTCTGAAGCCTTATAGAATCACGCCAATTCATTGGCTGATGGCGTCCGCGCGATATGGTTCCGCCCCGACGCTCTTACGTCGCATCATTACATATTCGCGCGCGTATGGCAAGCCGTTTTAACTTTTATTCATTTCCAGGATATGAATTGTTGATATCAACAATTCAAATTTTGATATCAACAATTCAATTTTTGATATCAACAATTACATTTTTGATATCAACAATTTAATTATTGATATCAACAATTTAATTCTTGATATCAACAATTAGATTCTTGATATCAACAATTGAATTCTTGATATCTGTAATTGTATTTTCACTAGTGAAATGTCACCATAGGCTGCCATTCAAAATTAATTGTTGATATCAACAATTGATTTCTTACTAGTAGAAATATAATTTTTCATATCAATAATTACATTGTTACTAGTAAGAATGTGAATTCCTGATATCAATAATTCAATTGTCACTAGTTGAAATGTCTATTCTTGATATCAACAATTTAATTGCTACTAGTAAAAACTTTAATTTTTGATATCTGAAAATGTATTTCTGATATCAATATTATTTCAGATATCTAAAATGGCTTTCTTACTAGTAACAATCACATTCATGATATCAGAAATTAACATAGTCACTAGTGAAAATGGAATTATTGATATCAAAAATGAACATTGTTACTAGTAGCAATTCAATTGTTGATATCAAGAATATACATTTCAACTAGTGACAATTGAATTCTTGATATCAAAAATAAAGGTTTTTACTAGTAAGAATTGTATTTCTGATATGTGAAATTGGAATTGCAACTAGTAAGAAATCAATTATTGATATCAACAATTGATTTTGAATGGCAGCCTATGGTGACATTTCACTAGTGAAAATACAATTACAGATATCAAGAATTATAGTTTTTACTAGTTGAAATACAATTCTTGATATCTAGAATGAGCATTTTAATTAGTAAAAATGTGATTGTTGATATCAAGAATTAGCATTGTTAGTAGTGGAAATGTAATTTCTGATATCAAAAATTGCCATTGTTACTAGTATAAATCTAATTCCTGATATCAATAACTATAATTTTAACTAGTTAAAATTGAATTGTTGATATCAAGAATTCATATCCTGGAAATGAATAAAAGTTAAAACGGCTTGCCATACGCGCGCGCCATCTGCTCCTCAGATTTCTCTACCTTCAGAGCGAAGCGGTCACGTTGCCCTTCGCTCGTGATTTTTCTGAGCTACAAATACATCTGGATTATTCTCGGCGCTTCTGCGACTGTTCAAGCGGAACTCTGTTTCTCCTTACGGTGAAGTTGCCATGGATTTCAGACGCTGTACTCCGCCATGTGCTCGTTACATCGCTAACGACAACCCACACAGTAAGTGCGTTAAGTGTTTGGGTTTTTCACATGCACGTGAGGCAGTTATAGGATCGTCTAAATGCAAATTCTGTGAAAATTTGTTGCTCAAAACCCTTAAATCGCGGCTCGCGGTCTTTGAGAGGGAATCATTCGTCTCCCCCTGTCGCGCTCCCGAGGCCTCTCGAGGATCCGCGACATGGGGTTCGGATGTAGAGCTTGAGGATGTGGAGTTCGAGCAGACGAGCCCCGCTCTTTCTCTCCCTCCCTCCCCTCGGCACGCGCGAGGCATGCCAGTCGAATTTTCACACGATTATTTGCGCCCCAGCCCGGGAGCACGCGACGCGGTTTCTTTCGGGCTGGAGGATATACTTTTTACCGAGGCTTCCGACTCCGAGGATTTCGGGCCTACTCTCGCCGACGAGGTTATCCCGCCGAGCGGCCAGGAAGCGCGGCCTACTGCGGCCTATGCTGAGCTCGTTGACGTGCTTTCGCGCGCTACGGAGAAGCTCACTATTGATTGGCCCGACGAGCCACGTGAGTCTCAGTCGTCGAAACTCGACGAAAGGCTTCTCAGTGGCCCTAATTCTAGGCCTCAACGGAGGAAGCTGCCATTTTTCAGTGATCTGCATCATGAGATTTCCAGATCCTGGAAGCAGCCTTTTTCTTCGCGCCTCACTAATGCGGCTGCTGCTGATTTCACCAACCTGGTAGGCTCTGTGGAACAGGGCTATTCAGCCATTCCGGCGATTGAGGAAACTTTAGCCGACCATCTTGCTCCGTCGTCTGCGCCGTCCTGGAAATCGCGCCCCCTCCTCCCTTCTAAAGCATGTAGGACTACTTCCTCTCTCATTGGGAAATCCTACATGGCGGCTGGGCAGGCAGGCATGACCCTGCACACTATGGCCATTCTCCAGGCCTACCAGGTGGACGTCCTGAAGGAAATGGACGAGGGCGACGGCGTGATTCCTGAAGCGGTCAAGGAGCTTCGTAAGGCTACGGATTTAGCCTTAAGAGCCACCAAGCATACCGCACGCGCTATAGGTCGCTCTATGGCTGGTTCTGTTGCGGTGGAGCGCCACTTGTGGCTTAATCTCACGGAGATCCGTGACAAAGAGAAGGTTTTCCTCTTGGACGCCCCCATTTCTCAAACGGGGTTGTTTGGTGAGGCGGTCAACACAGTGGTTGAGAAATTCCGCTCCTCCAAATCCCAATCGGCCGCGTTCAGACAGTTCATGCCCAGGAGGGCTAGGGAACCTTCTGCTCCCGCCCCGGTGCGACCCAGAGAACGTCCCTCTCATAGACCGGATTTCTCTTCCAGAAGAAGCGAACCAGGGCATCTCCCACCTACCACGGTTTGGGGAGCCCGCGGTCGCCCGTTTCCCTGTCAACGGCCTCACAAGCGCCTCCAGTTGAGGCGGTCCGACAAACCGACTGCTCCGGCGGCCCAGAGCCGTTCCTGACCTTCCGGTCAGAAAAAGGAGAGCTCCTCTGCTTCCTCAAGGTTGGGTCAGACCGCACAAGCGTTTCTGCCCACCTCCCAGCTCTCCTTTCCTTGCCCTGTCACCTTCGCCACTCAGAGTGTCTCGAAGTGCAGGTCATATTTCACCTTCTCTACTCAGTCTGGTGCGGGAGGAAGGGAACGCTTTCTGCTTTCTCCCCTCACCCCCCACACTCTCTATAACTACCGGCCGCATCCTCGGAGGCACTTTCCGTTTTCCTCCGGAGCAGGCGGATCTGGTCACCATGACCCCAGCATCGATGCCTCCCATCACGTGCCAGGACGCCGATGGCCCTCCTGCACAGTCAACCTCTTTACTCCAGGAGCGTCAGCACGGCACCCTCACTCAGGTATGTCGTCTGCATTACAACATCCCTCCTCCTCTATCACATTTCCTTCCAGAGTGGGAGCGCTTACCAGGGGTATCGTCTTGGGTTCTTCGCACAATTCGGTTCGGCTACACTCTTCAGTTTTGCCGCAATCCCCCCTGTTTCAACGGGGTGTTTCCTACTGTAGTAGACAGCGCCACTCAGGCTTCTGTACTTCAGCAGGAAATCTCTTCCCTCCTTCTCAAAGGAGCAATAGAGGAGATTACTCCAGGGGAAACCGAGCGGGGCTTTTACAGCCGTTACTTCCTGGTCCCGAAGAAGGGCGGCGGTTTGCGTCCCATACTGGACCTCCGCCGACTGAACTTCGCCCTTTACAAAGGGAAATTCAAAATGTTGACGCTGAAAGCTATCATATCTCAGATTCGGCCAGGGGATTGGTTCGTGACGATAGACCTAAAGGATGCTTATTTTCACATCCAGGTTGTACAGCGACACAGGCAGTTCCTCAGGTTCGCCGTTGGAGGAAGGGCGTTCCAGTACAGGGTCCTTCCCTTCGGCCTATCTCTGGCCCCGAGGACATTTACAAAGTGCATGGATGCAGCTCTGGCCCCATTGCGGCTCCAGGGCATCCGTGTTCTAAATTACCTAGACGATTGGCTCATTTTAGCCCAGTCCAGGAACCTAGTGGCCCACCACAGAGACATCGTTCTGAGTCATATCCAGTCTCTCGGTTTGAGGTTGAACTCGGAGAAGAGTGTTCTTGCTCCGGCTCAAAGCACCGTTTTCTTGGGGGTGCACATGGATTCCGTTCTCATGCAGGCCCGCTTGGCCCCTGCACGGATTTCCAGCCTGATGACATGCTTGGCTCGTTTTTTGCTAGGCCATCATGTGTCTGTGGGCACCTGCCGCAGGATGCTGGGCCTTATGGCCGCGGCCTCCTCCGTGCTACCGCTGGGCCTACTCCACATGAGACCCTTCATGTGGTGGGTGAAACTCTCAGGGGTTCGACCCTCCGGGTCAACCCTTCGCCTACTGAAGGTATCGCGCAGTTGCTTTCGAGCCCTGTCAGTTTGGCGGGACCCTCTTTTTCTTCGGAAAGGGATCAGCATGGGTGCGGTATCTCGTCGCCAGATGATTACGACGGATGCCTCTCTCACCGGCTGGGGAGCAGTTTTCGAGGGCAGACCAGCGTGTGGGGTCTGGACCGGAGAGGCTCTCTCTTGGCACATAAATTGCCTGGAGTTAAGAGCCGTTTTTCTGGCTCTGCATCATTTCCTCCCTCTTCTGGAGGGTCACCATGTCATTGTCAGAACAGACAACATGGCAGTGGTGTCTCATGTGAACCGGCAGGGAGGTTCTCGGTCGCGCACCCTAGACAGGCATGCGCGTCACCTTCTCCTGTGGTCTCAGAGCAGATTCCTATCTCTAAGAGCGGTTCATGTCCCAGGGGTTCTGAACCTCGCGGCAGATTTTCTGTCGAGACAGAAACTCAGATCGGGGGAATGGATGTTGAACCGCCAGACGATGGCCCTGATCTGGGAGGTTTTTGGAGAGGCGGAGGTGGACCTCTTTGCATCTCAAGAGTCGTCCCAATGCCCGCTTTGGTTCTCCCTGAGTCCCCCGGCCCCATTGGGGATAGATGCGTTCGCTCACCCTTGGCCAACGCAGAAACTCTATGCCTTCCCGCCCATCAAACTGATCCAGGCGGTCTTGGCCAGAGTGAGAGAGAGCGGAGTCCGCCTCCTCCTGGTAGCTCCGTTCTGGCCATCTCAGCCATGGTTTTCGGAGCTAATTCCTCTACTGGAATCTTCCCCCTGGAGGATCCCGGTCAGGGAAGATCTTCTGTCCCAGCTACAGGGCAGGATATGGCATCCTCGCCCAGACATTTGGAAGCTGTTCGTTTGGCCGATCAGAGGCTGTCGGCATTAAGCTCTGGTCTCCCAACTGACGTTCAGGAGACCATTGCGAGTGCTAGAGCCCCTTCTACAAGGAGATTATATTCTTCCAAATGGAGGGTGTTTGAGACTTGGTGCTTAGCACATGATAGGAGCCCAGTTAACTGCCCTGCTGGTTCAGTACTGGAATTCCTGCAGGAGAAGTTTGCTGCTGGAGCAGCCGCTACCACTCTCAGAGTTTATGTCGCGGCTATTGCAGCGCATAGGGAATCGGATGAGATTCCCCTGGGCAAATTAAGGTTAGTTTCTGCCTTCATGCGTGGGGTGAAGCGCCTGAAACCGGCTCGCTCCCCTAGAGTTCCCCCATGGGATCTTTCTGTTGTCTTAGAGGGTTTGACGAAAGCCCCCTTTGAGCCCTTGGAGTCAGCTCCGGAGAGGATTCTGACTCTCAAGGTTTCTCTTTTGTTAGCTTTGTCCTAATTAAAGCGGGTGGGAGATTTACAAGCTCTTTCTATTAGCGAGTCTTGCTTGGACTTTGCCCCTGGCCTGGTCAAAGTTTCCTTGAGGCCGAGACCAGGGTATGTCCCCAAGGTTCTTTCCTCAACTTTCCGCTCACAGGTAGTTAACCTTAACGCTTTCCACCCTCCTCCATTTTCGTCTGAGGAAGATAGGAAGCTTAACTTGCTCTGCCCAGTTCGTTCTCTTAAGATATATGTAGACCGCTCAGGCGGTTGGAGGAAATCTAACCAGCTTCTGGTTTGCTTCGGTGCTAGCCGCCGTGGGCTTGCTGCATCAAAGCAGAGGATTTCTCACTGGGTCACAGAGGCTATCTCGTTGGCTTACGAGGTGCGTGGCTTGCCTTCACCTCTTAGCATTAAAGCACATTCCACCAGAAGTGTAGCATCTTCTCAAGCTCTTTTCAGAGGAGCACTTTTGGGGGATATTTGTGTTGCGGCAGGCTGGTCCTCTCCGCACACTTTTGTAAGGTTCTATAGCTTGGATCTTGACATGACCCCGGGTTCCCAGGTTCTTTCTGTTTGAACTCATTTCGGTCGTTGTTTCTTTTATCTACCAGTTATAAAAGCGCTCTGGCTTGGCGAGTTTGGTAGTCCGTTCCCACTGCGCTTTCCGCAGCGTTGAGTGAACCTATGAAAGAGAACGTCTCTGGTTACTTGCGTAACCTATGTTCTCTGAATAGGGAACGAGACGCTGCGTTAGCGGCCAAGCTCCTCGCGCTGCTGACAGTTTCTTTTCGGCAGAGAAATCTGAGGAGCAGATGGCGCGCGCGCGAATATGTAATGATGCGACGTAAGAGCGTCGGGGCGGAGCCATATCGCGCGGACGCCATCAGCCAATGAATTGGCGTGATTCTATAAGGCTTCAGACAATCGGCACATTCAGAGAATATCCCACTGCGCTTTCCGCAGCGTCTCGTTCCCTATTCAGAGAACATAGGTTACGCAAGTAACCAGAGACGTTCACGCAATTCACTCTCATGGGTTTTTTCTTCTTCCTCTTTTCGTGACCAGAAGGATAGTTTCGCTTCATTTTGTCATGGATGTTGTGCACATTAATTGACACGCTATGACACGAGATGGAGGCGGGGCCTTAAGTAATTTGTGGGGTCTTACGCACCGGTCGCGTGCAGCGCTGCAGCCACGTAAACAGTTTGCCCTTCCCTTACTGACTTTCAAGTTCGGTGCACGAATGGAAGTGAATGAGGCTTTGCGATTTAAAAAAAATAAAATAAAAAATGTATCTAGGCCTATGTGAAATTCTGCAGCCATTGTACGATTTTTTTTTTTCTCGGAAGGGCAACTTGAGTCGAGAAGGGCATATGGGCAACCTGAGCAACCCCCCTGTGCACGTCCCTGACTTATTTACTTACTGAATTGTGATTGGTTTGACATTTTTGCATAAAGATGAGGCTTCCTTTTATATAGATCCAGAGCCTGAAACCTAAACTTTCGTTCACAACTTAAACACTGTTCTTTTCCCGCCTTGCAAGGAAATCTAAATGTAGTTTAATTATTAATCTCTTCATAGATGTTTCTCTTAAATTTAATTTAGACAAATAAATAAAGAGACAATTGTTTAAGTACAGTAAGATATTTTGGTCTTGTTTTGGATATGAAACACTTGGATTTATCTAATTTTATTATGGGCTTATTCTTGTCCGCTGCATGTCTTATTTTCTTGCAAGATCTGGAAACACGAATGAGTCGAAGCTCATAGCGCTTTCCCTGTGGTTTTCTTGCACCGTGCACATACAGAAGAGAGATCTCTGATGATGCGCGTTTGAATACACCATTAACAACTAGCTGTTCAGTTCGATTCTGTACACACTGTGTAGAAGTTTTGTAAATGTGTTTGTCACTCCGAGCATTTTTCAGGAGTCAATTTGGTTGTAAAATGTGGTTATCACTCCTGTAAATTAATGAACTGTGTGTGTACAGAACGGCATTAAGCACTAAAAGGTGAACTGACAACAGATTTTACTGCGAATTATATGCATAGCGTTAGTTCTGGCAGTCATCATGTCAGTCAAGCTCTCATCAGCTGACTCTCAGCTGATACACGTCTACCTATTGGAATACGACGCCAGAGAATGTCTAATAAGGGGAGAACTTTCACTCTCAGTAAACTTCCGGCTTCTGAACTGGTTGCAGTTCCACTCTGGTTCCATATGAGGGCGCTCACAGGACGAGTGCAGAATGAATGGAGGTCTATGGAGCTATACCCCTCAAAATCCACTTTTCTCAGGACATAATATTTTGTCTAGAAATTTGAATGTTGTATTCGAAAGGAGATGCAAAGAAATTACTCATTGCTGGGTGTTAGATTTTAGAGGCACTTTTTTGCTTTAAAAGGTCTTTTAAAATGTCAATGACGTCATACACATCGAACGACCAGAGATACTGCTTTACGGCAATCCTTCAGTCACTCACGATTCTTTTCTCTCGAGGCATTGACAACACAGCTGACACAGGTAAATACACGTGCTAAAAGAGTTTTTGTTTTGTTGTTTTAAAAGACCATGCCGAAAATACACACACACATTCTGGTCCCACTTCGGATTCCACGATGCCATCAAGCGGTATCTCTGGTCGTAATCAGTCCTTCACTGACCAATCAGCGTTCATTAGCAGAATGCTAGCGTGTAATGGGCAACAACAACTCAACCTGTAAGAAATTTGAAGGACATCGTTCATTCAACTTTCGACCTATAACCTATGTTGAACTTGCAAAACCTACAATAAAATCTGAGATTTCTTAACGGCAATCGGGTGAAAGAGACAAATTTAGTTGCTAGCTCCATAGACTCCCATTTTGCACTCATGGGCGATCGCCCCCAGTGGAAATCTTTTGGAACTACAGCCAAAATTCGGTACAATAGGACTTAATAGGGAGTGACCAGGCTCTCCGTAGACGGGCTCTGACGACGCCTATCAC
The DNA here is from genome assembly GCF_051911475.1 of Siphateles boraxobius. Lineage (NCBI taxonomy): Eukaryota > Metazoa > Chordata > Actinopteri > Cypriniformes > Leuciscidae > Siphateles > Siphateles boraxobius. The sequence continues at coordinate 4,099,510 of NW_027509042.1, forward strand.
AGCATCCCTATATATAATAAACATTCAGTATTATCAGCACCTTTATCGTGTTGCTCAGGAGCTAATTACCTTCCTCCATCCCCAGCTCCTCCTCTTATCCAGTCAGGGTTTGGCCTTCTGATTTTCCTCTTCAAATCAGACAAATTTTTCTTGAATCATGGTGTACATTAAATTATTGAACATTAATAATAACTGCAATACATTCATGTTGGTTCTGTACTGTTTACCCTAAGGGGGGTTATCGCTGCTCTCCCTGCTCTTATCCATCCTAGGTTGCCCACTAGTTCTTGCCTATAACAGAAACAGAGCGCCAATCCAAACTGTATGCTAATTGTCAATCATCTTTGACGATAATGGCCCGGACATAACTCTTTTTCTATGGTTTCACAGTCTGAGACATTATTGAGATTGCAGAAGACAAATGGGAGACTTAAAAAACAGGGTTCTTTTTTTTTCTTGGGAGGAAGTAGAAGACCTTTTAATTTTCTTCTTCTCTATGAGAAACAATTGAGATGTCTTTTGCGATTTATCTTTCCTGTGGGCAGCACTATCCTGTCATTACTCTTGGTTTCTGTCTCAGACACATTTGGACGTACAAAAATTTTCATCTGCCCGCATTATCATCTTTATTTCCTTTTTTCTCTTCCGTCTCGGTTTTCTTATCTCTACTTCAAGCCTATGTGGTGTCAAACCTCTCCCGTTTTTCATATTTAATGTATGCTAATCTGTGTTAAGTAATATTCTTTCTGACAGTCGCGTTTCACTCTCTCATGTCCTCTCTCAATCTCACCCTGATGCAATTTTAACCCAAAACCCTTTGTGCCTTATTAGCCCATTTATACACATTTGCATCACAATGTCAGAGGCTGAGAGATGTGGGAGTTTTAGTTCATTCTGGGAGAAAGTATAGTTACGTTTGCACAGGTAGGCCTACTTTTTAACCATTTGCACAGGTTATTAAAACAAATCTATAGATTAAATGGTGATTTTGGAAGGAACTGTTTTATCTGGTTCATTATTTATCATACAAAATGAATGCAATTACCATATGTTTATAAAATCTCCAGTATTCTAATGTAGAAATAATCTCCTCTTCTTGAAGATTCACTGTCTCTCGTTGAATCCCGGGCCTGTGCGCTGTAACCTCACGATGTGACAGAGGCAGTATGCGCTAGGCTAGTTTGTATGCAGGTCTTGGCATCCCCATGGTTCATGAAACCCCTTTCTGCCTCTGACAAGACATGAGCCCCCAGGGCCCTCCACACCACACTCTCCCCACTGACTCACATCAGCAGAATAATAGCAAGCTCTGTCCAGTATGGCCTTATTGATATGCTGCTGGTCAGCGTTGGACCTTTCATGTGAGGGTGAATGAAAGAGAATAATATAGTGTTGATATAGCTAATGCATTCATAGACAGAGGGATGGCCTCAGGTAGAGGTGCTAATGACAGGTGACAGCTGTAATGTGGGACTGTACTCCATGGCATAATCTGGATCGATTCTCTGTAGTCTCTTGTTTGGTATGATGTCCGTGTAGTTGATGAAGGACATGTACGGAATATTAACCTACTGTAAAAGAATGAAGAATTTTTCTCAGTTCATTTTTAATTTCTTTTTATTGGCATTTAATTGAATTGACACAGAAACTGCATTTAAATAAGATTTATTTTTGATTGCTAAAGCAGTGTAAAATAAATTAAAGTAACAATAGTGAACATTGATAAAATAAATAATAATTAACTAATGAAACACTGCTTATAAATAATTAAAATGTTATACTGTGTTTTATCAATTTATGTTCCCAATCACTTCCTGTTCTCTCTTTCAAGTTGGATTTTATTTTATTTTATTGCACTATTCTTTTGTTTTATGTGTTAATTATACTGTTCATTCCATTTAGTAGCCGTAGATTACAGTTTGTGTGTTCCAAAGCATGCATTTAAAATAGTATGCTGAAGGTTTTTGTTTGTTTTTACATTTTGTACCAAAAATGAATTAATCCAACAAAAAAGGATCTTGAAAATTATTATTATTTAAATAAAGGCAGTCCTGTGACAAGATAATCTAAATAATATTATAAATATATTTTATTCAGTATTGCAAAGTGTCAATAAAAAAAGAGCTCAATCTAATTAAAAACCATATATGTTAATTTTTTTATGCGTATTAAAATATTGTAAAACATAAAGCAACATGCTAATATCAAAATTTTGAAATTAATTGTGAGTCACATCTCTTGTGTGCTTGTTTGGGACGTGCGTACTGATTTTCAGCCTATGTAGAGCGTTCCACATCAATTATTTATGAGGTGCCATGTTAGGCTAAGCTCACTAGGTTTTGGCTTGTGTGTGGTTTCAGTATATTGTATAGAAATACAGCTTGATCATATAGAGTTTCAACACAATTCTTTCTGCCAACATTGCTGGTCTGTGTGCATTTTTTGAGAGAGGTGTTTGTGTGTAATGGTGATGGTGATACACTGAGTTATCCACACACCGACAGAGAGAAGTATTAGTGAAGGATTTTGGAAGTCTGTGTGTGTGTCCGGCGACTGCCTGCGAGTAGGCTTCACTACAGAGATGGATTAGAGCGCAGTAATACTACAGCCCAGATAAGCAGGAGCCGAGGAGTTAGCACTTCAAACACTCGCAGCCACTTTATTTGTCTGTGTGAATATTTATTTATTTAGTTTGATGCACTGCTCTCCAAGTACCCGAGACTTCAAAGTATACGCAGCATACAGTATATGCATTGAAATACATAGCTCTTTCACAGAATCTCCATGTCATTGGAATACAGTAGTTCTGTTCCAAAAACCTGGTGAGCTGCCTACCTAGATAGCATTTTAAGTCATCGTAGGTGAGTTACCGATACAAAGGCAGCAGAGAGAGAGTATAAGGAATATAAGACAGACCACTTGTAGAAAAATATATTGGAAGATTCACAACATTCCATATGTTGGCTGTATAAACGCAAAAAAAAAAAGGATTATGCATATACTTTGCAGAGAATGCAATCCCAGAAAGCATTGTGTCAATCTAAGCGTACGTTTACACTACTGCAATGTACTAAAACTGGAAAGGTTTGTGTTTTTTGTGTACAGGCGACAACATTATCAAAATGGGAAAACGACTAAAAACATTGTTATGCCAGGCCAGTAGTTAGTTGGCCATGTCACTTTGTAAAGAAACACTACACACATAGACTAAACACATCATACCAATGGACATGACGTCACCGTTTTCACAAATTAGTTTTTTTGTAGTTTACATGGAGATGGTAACATTGTCGTTTTCAAAAACTTGCACTTTAATGGGACAATTTGTAGTTTTTTAGGTATTTTATTATCTAAAATCAATATTTTTATTCATAAATATGTCCTCAATGGTGTACAGATACATCTGTCAATAATTTGACTTATCCTTGTCAACGAAGAATTTATTATCTTTATATACATGTGACGGGTAGGTCCACGGAGGCTTCCATGTCGTTCCGCCATCTTGAAAAACTATAATAGCAGAGAGGGTCAAAAAGTACTAGGCCAACGCGTTTCCACAGCGCGTTTTCGTTAAAACTCGACGAAGTGCTATTAGAAGACATCCTGTCATTGCTTTTTGGAACATAACACCTACCGTAGGTGCAACACGCATTTGAAAAAGCGAGGCTCTGGAGAGCACAATTAATTTGAATGCAAAATAAAATTTCACTGCTAGATGGAAGAAATTCTTAGCCAATGTCCCTTTAAAACCATTTTAAAAAGTTTGTTTTTTTAGGCCCCCATAACGCCGTTTTCATGTACATGAACGGCCAAAATGCATAATATGTTTTCCGTTTGAAGTTGAAAACTGTGTAGTGTAAATGACCCCTCAATGAAGAAGTTATTTCAAGATAGTGTTCAAGTCTAGAAAGTCTTTTTATGCATATTAGAGTATTGCATCTTTAGCTTCGCATCATTCTTATCTCAAGGTCCCAAAACATGCTCTATGCAAATATGCAATTGCATCAACACAATTCTTTATCAAATTTTATTGAAAATGAATGTAAATTGTCTTCTGCAGTCAGTTTTGTATTTCAGGTCTGTGTTTGCATACGTTTCAGGCCTTCTGAGTCTCCATTTCGGCCTCTGAAGGCAGTGGACAATAAGGCAGCTCACTAGGGTTTGGAACAGAGATTTTGTGTGTGTGTGTGTGTGTGTGCAAGTGTGATTTACGTCTCACTGAGTCCAGGGATGTTTTTAGAGCTGAATTTTGAATTTTATGCACAGGTGTCCTCAGCATGCCGCATTTGAACAGCGCCGGGTTTGTGAATTCAGTCTAGCGAAAGACGCCTCCTCCCTTATTTTCACTCTCTCCCTCTCTTGTCATCCGTTCCCCGTGCATTGCTTTTATTTGTCCAGACCTGAATGTACTTCTTCAGAAAGAGGGTTTGAAGAGCCTTCACTCACCTCACGCTGTTCTTACTGCGCTTGTATGTTTACAGCGTTCCTCCTCTGTATTTCCCTTGTTCCCTGCTCTTCCACAATGCTCAATATGGTGCTTTGATTAAAGCATTCTGCAAGGGCATTCAACAGAAACCGTTCTAACACCAATGCACAACTAAAAAAAAAAAAATAAAAAAATAGAAGGGAATTCGTTTTTAGATGGAAGGAAGAAAAAAGGGGAAATGTAGTTCCTCGCTCTGACAAAGACAATCAAAGCTCCAAAGAGATACTGCATCAAGGGATAAGGGTCAGGTCAAAGGCACACACAGCATCTCTCGTCTGGTTCCCCTGAGCCATTCTTCCGAGGTTTGATCCAAACAATAAAGTGAATGAGACGAAACAACTGTCTAAGTCACTCAGAAGTGTTTCCCATGAGACTGCAGGTATGGAGGATGGAGGATATTTGTGGGTGCTGCTGAGGTCTGATGTATAGGTGTGCAGAGAGCTTGCTAGTCCTATTGAAAGTTTTGCGAGGTTTTTTGGGCATAATGTCATGCAATTCTTTTATAAATGAAACCGGATGTTCCTGGTTGTACAAAAAAGTACAAAAGTGTTTTTCAATGATAAAAGCAACAATTCATCTTATGTGGAAGAGCCTGAGATGATGCTAAATTGAGGTTTACGGTTTCTGTGTGTTTGTGTTATAGAGATGGTTGATATAACTGACGAAAGGAGAAAAAAAAGCTTTTGTTTTAATAAATTAACAATTTTATTCAGCTAGGATGCATTAATTTGATCAAAAGTGACAGTAAAACAAATGATTTTTATTTCAAATAATTGCTGTTCTTTTTAACTTTCTGTGAACTTTGAAATCTCAGCACAGCTGTTTTCAACATTGATAATAATCAGAAATGTTTCTTGATCAGCAAATCAGCATATTAGAATGATTTCTGAAGGATCATGTGACACTGAAGACTGGAGTAATGATGCTGAAAATTCAGCTTTGATCACAGGAATAAATTACATTTTAAAATATATTCAAAGAGTTATTTAAAATTGTATACTAATTAAATACTGTTTCACAATATTTCAGTTTGTTCTGCATTTCCGATAAAAAATATTAACCATATATGGTTTTTGCACCAATGAATTGTTCACAATAAGACCAGGAATATGTATAATTTCATTGTCACATTGCCAACAAAACACCTGCGCATACACGCGTAGGCATCATTTTATGCATCAGTTGAAATGTGGATATGAAGAAACACTGTACCTATATAGGTTAAAGATCATATGTTAAAACTTTCTCATACTGTGGCCATATTCTCAATCTATTTCTTGGCTCTTGGTTTCTGTTGAATTGGTTGTTCCGACAGGTGAAAAACCAGATTGCAATTATTGTTGTTTCACAGCTACAAATTCCCATTTGACGGTGGAGCTCATCTCTCTCTCCCCCAGCTCCGCTATCAGACAGACCCCGTGGGCTTTGATCAGATAGCGGGGTGGGATTTCTGGAGATTTCTTGCAAATCCAGCTGGTTTTAAAACCTCCCTGCGGACACCAGGTGATAAAGGATAAAATTACAGGGGTGTTCGGCCACATGGACACAAACACACCTGCACGGGGGCTTCGAGCCGACTCCAATAACCCCATTGCTGCTTATATTCATGAACGTATGGCAAAGTATGAGTGGAAATGGGAATGAACTTTACGTATAAAGGGAATTTGATAAGAAAAGATGTGAAAGAGTGTTTAGGATTGTGCTCTCTCACGCACATGAACTTCTACACTTGAAATAGTAAATAGTGTGTGCAGGAAACCTCTTATGTCTGTAGGAAATGGGTTTTCCTGGAGTGAAAGGGACCCCTGGTGAATGGGTAATGCTCCTTTTGTTATTTGTATCCATACTGTGTGGCAGTGTGTGTCTAGTCTGTCTGAGCTTAGCATATTTCCTTAGTTATTCTCATCTTGCGTGAATCATACTATTTGAGAGAATTTACTGACATCAGAACTAGAGAATTTAAAAAGTAGCTAAAATTTACTGAACTGAAGCCTTTGTGTCATTCGTATATTTGCTTTTTTTTCCTGCCAAAGTATTTATATACAAGCACTCCCTCTCTACCTTTTTGCACTTTCAATTATTAGTTGCTGTTTGTCATGATACTAAAATATCTTAAATCTTTGTCAAAACTGTTGCTTCCTATAAGCAATATGTGACCTGAATGTCACTACAAAGTATGTAACAGACATCAAATGTTTTAACATTCCCATATTTAATATCTGTTGATCTCTCCAGCCACAAACCACTGTGCTAATCAACAACCACATTATATATACACATCATCAGGGCTGGAAGCTCAAAATAGTTTGTCAGTCATCCAGAGCACAATAACACTCAGCCAATCATCAACAAGCAATCATCAAGATTCAGCCAGTCATCAACAGCATCCAAACCTCATTTCAATCCAGCTGCAATCATAAATGTGCAATCCAAAAACACTCCACTAATCGCCGAGTTTATCAACTGCAGGACCATAAATGCCCACGCCAGGACAATGTGCTGACATAAAGACTGCTGAAAGTGCATTAAACAATGGAAGTTTATTAATGGTTTGAACAAAGGCACTATTTCAAAATTGCAATTTAGACGTGACAGCTACCTTGATGAACAACATGATGGAGTTCATTCATATGATAAATAAGTCATTGTCCATGAGCAATATCTCATTTCACACTTAAGTGTTGAAGATATGTTTTGCAGTCATTATTACTGGGGCTTACTAAAGCAAATTATAGCTTATTGTTAGCTTAGGGATTTTGAACCATATGCTTAAAACACCTCTGCTTCAGTATATTAGTCTTCTAAGATAATAAAATGGGCTAAATAATAAATTAATAGATTTACATTAAATTAGTCTTTAAAACCAGAATATCATAGAGACTTTGGGTGGACAGTTTCTGCAGAAAAATGTAAAGTACAACGTTTTTCTCGTTTCTTGTCTTTTTTTGTGGTAATCTCTGTTTACCATTTATTATTCCACCTTCCTTCCTGTTATCGTTTTTATTTTCTCCCACCTTCATTTTCATTTCAAGCACTAAACGCTCTTAAGCTTCAGAGGTTGACGGGTCACGTCTAAACTCTCTTCTCCGAGTCAGAGCGTATCCTTTCCGGGCAGCTGAGGGAGTCAGTGGTTATCAGCTGTGGGTAAATGGGCTTTGGTAATCTGGCTCAGTTGATTACATGGCACAGTAGAGACAGCAGCCTCTCATTAGAGTGGGCCTGGGTGGCTCTTCCATGCTCGGATGAACCCTTCATGCACTGCTACTCACCTCTAACCCTGGATTAGTGTCTGTCTGCCCCTCTCCTGCTGAGAGAGAGTGCCAAGAAGACGATTAGAAGATGGAAGCCAGGAACTGAGAAATAAAAAATAATCAAATCACATAAATGAATTTTTCTTTTTTTTTCTTTTCTTTTTTTTCTTTTTACATCAGGGACATATAATATGAATTTGGAAACAATATTGTTTGAACTAATTGAATTGTTACATTTTATGAATAAAATGTTAGTTTTGGTGGCTGGCTGTTTGTCAGGTCATTACTAAGGTGTTCTAAGAGGTTGCCAGGGCATCACTTTGTGGTTGCTAGGATTCTTTTATTTACTTGAAATAAACAAGCCTGTAAAAGAAAGGAAGGAATGAATGAAGGAAAAGGGAGAAAGAAAGAAAAAGGAAGGAAGATAAAATTACAGAATGAAAGAAGAAAAGGGAGAAATTAAGAGAGAAAGGAAGAAAAAGGGAGACGGGGAGAAAGGAAGAAGAAAGGAAGGAAAATGCAAGAAAAGGGGAAAATGATTGAAGAAAAAATGGAGAAAGTTAAGAAGAAAGAAAGGGGGAGAAAGGAAAGATGGAAGGTTAAAAATGGAGAATGGAAGGAAGAAAAAAGTGAGAATGGAGGAAGGAAATGGAGTAAGGAAGGAAAGAATAAAGAAAACAAGAACACAAGGAAAAAAAGAGGTAAGGAAGAAGGGAAAGAAACAAGAGAAATGAGGAAGGAAGGAGAAAAAGGGAGACATGAACAAAAAAGAAGAAAAGAAGAAATTAAGGATGAATGAAAGAAACATGGAGAAAAGAAATGAACGAGTGAAGAAAAAATGATAAAATAACTTAAAGGAAGAAATGAAGAAAAGAGAGAAAGCAAAGAAGGAAAGTTAATAGGAGAAAGGAAAGGATTAAATGAAGGAAAAGGAGAAAAGAAAAGAAGAAATGAAGAAAAAAGAGACAGAAAGGAAGAAATGTATGAAGGAAGAAGGGATAAGGAAAGTATCCTAAAAGGAGGACAACAAAAAGTGGAAGGAAGGTATAGAGTAAGAAAGGAGGAAGGAAACTAGGAGGAGGAAGGAAGGAAAGATGAAGGAAGAAATCAAGAGCATAAGGAAGTAATGAAGAAGTCAAAGCAGGAAGGAAGGAATGAATGAAGGAAGGAGGCAAGAAACAAAGAAGTATTGTTTACCTTTCACAGGTTTGAGGGTAAATCTGAGGTGCTCAACGGCAGAGAGAGAAAGAAAGGAAGAGACGGGCAGAGACAGGAAGTTAATGCAGTGCAAGCCATAAGCTGTCTCCAGTGGATTTAATGTGAGTGGGTTAGAAGCGATGGAGAGAGAAAAGAAGAGAGAGAGCTTAGCTAAGTGTTTAGGGAAAAGCTATAGCCCACCTTCTCAACTGGGATTCCAGGAAACGTTTCATTCCATTTATTCTAACAATTCTGCCGGCCAAGCAAGTCTGTGTGATATCCCTTAATGAGCTCCAAAGCTTCGGCCGCACGCTTCACTGTAATTCCTGCCTTCATTTTCCTCTCACCATTTTGCACTACAAAAGCAAATGAAATGATGGCTGAATACAGTGTAATAGTGAAGTGGAATTACTTCCTACAGCCCTTAATTGCTCTTTCAACAACTTTTTATATTTGCTGAAAAATGATTGGCCGAGATGGCTCATGAAAATTAGTGCAGTCACGTTATGTCTTTAAATATGGATTTGTTCATATACTAAAGCTGCTTGGTAGTGCTCATAATAGCTTGCATTAGATTGCAAACATTTTGTGTGCTATTGATGAAGAATAATCAAAAATACTGATAAAATATGGATTATAGATCGAATGCACATCTTTTGCTCTTCATTCTGTTGCACTAGTGCTAAAAAGCTTTCGATGCAAAGCGCAAAAAAAAAAGAGAGAATCAATCAAATTTCAATAATTTTCCTTAATTTGTAAGTAGGACCTTCCCAGAAGAACGTGAAGGTTGCATAATTATAACATGGCAAAAAAGACTTGTCATTCTATGATGCTGATGTATGAAAGTTGGTTGTGTGGTGATAATTAAAGATCACCTGATGTAAACGTTCTTTCTTCTTCTTCTTCAGCGCCCCCCACACCTATTGCTCCTCCTGAGCTTCTTGCAGTTGGCGCCACCTACTTGTGGATCAAACCAAACGCCAACTCCATAATCGGCGATGGCCCCATCATCCTGAAAGAGGTGGAGTACCGCACCACCACTGGGAACTGGGCCGAGACTCACGTCGTGGATGCGCCGACTTACAAGCTCTGGCATTTGGACCCAGATGTGGAGTATGAGATTAAAGTTCTTCTGACCCGACCTGGGGAGGGTGGCACTGGGCCACCGGGACCGCCCCTCATCACTCGGACCAAATGTGCTGGTAAGTGTGTGTATACTGTACACAATACGATTAAATGACCAATGTTTGGAGAGTTTAGCAGTAACATACTTGTTTCTGGTTGTTGCACTTCAATGTTTCTCCCATTCTACAAAGGAAACTCAGTTACTACAATAAAGTGCCCATTCTGTTTGTTTCATTTCAATTTCATTGAGTTTTGTTGAATTTTAACAAGCCTTTATTTAGAAATTAATTTACATAACATGAAAGAACATAACTCAAAAAACAATACGCACAGCTAGTATGTTCAAGTTAGTGTTGATTTTAAATGCCTGTATATACCAATATTCGTATAATACACTGCCATTCAAAGGTTTGAGGTCGGTAAGATATTTTATTTTTTGAAGAAAAATTAATACTTTTATTCAGCAAAGATGCATTAAATTGAGCAAAAGTGACTGTAATACATTTATAATGTCACAAAATATTTTTATTTTAAATAAATGCTGTTCATTTGAACTTTCCTTTCATCAAAGAATCCTGTAGAATTGTTTTATCATTGTTTCCACACAAATGTTAAGCAGCACAACTGTTTTTTTTTTAAACATTGATAATACTAAGAATGTTTTTTTTTTGAGCAGCAAATCAGCATATAGAATGATTTCTGATGGATCATGTGACACTGAAGCCTGGAGTAATGGCAGAGTGAGTGAATAGGCCGCACTTAAGTACCCTTTATCAGTCAGTACTAGATACCTACAAAGAAAAAATAGAAAAGGGACAAAATGAGAGCATATTATTGTCTAGTTTCTTGATGAGATATAGGGAGAGACTGGGATGATTTGATATGATTTATGAGGGGGTGAAGGTGTTAGTTGTAATGATAATTGACATTGTTACATTTCCACTGCAGAATGATGGAAGGGAGCTGGAGAGAAGACAAAGGCTGTAGGTGGGAACAATTTTCGGGTGTAATTATAAACGCAGTAGGGTGGCATGTGGAGCGGCGCTTAAATAGACAGATACACTCTTGATCTGATAAAGTGACAGGTAATGAGATGATGGGAGCAGATGAGAGAGCCCTAGGAAGTAGGGAAGTCTGTGATCCAGGTGAAGGAAGTCACTGTGTGTGTGAGTGTGAGATCCAGGTGAGGGTTATGTGATGAAGGAGCTGGATTGTTATTGATGACACAGTGGGGGGAGATTCAGAGAGACTCCTCTCTCTCCTCTCACACTCCCTCATTCTCTTTTCCTCTACCTTACTTCTTCAGATGCTTTCATTCTTTGACATGATCATGCATACATGTATGTGCATGTGCGGGTGCTCAAACATTGTCTTTCATAAATTCAGCCTGAAACATCCTGATGGACATCCGGAGGCAGAGACAGGGTTGTGCAGCATTCAGAATTGAATAGAGAATGCGTTTAGATTCCTAGTCAAAGAAAAGCAAACTTTGTTGAGACAAAGTTTAGATAGATGGATGGATGCATGTAGAAATTAGCTTTTATGGACCAAGGTGGAACAACAGTTAATTTCCCAGCACTAGTACGTTAGTACATTCCTCTTTCTGTTATTCCAATACAAATTTAAATTGAACATGAATTGAAAGTGAGGCAGTTATTCAATTCTGAATTTTTGCACAACTCTGTTCCTTACAAATTTGGCCTCTGTATTTTTATTAACATATTAACATGTGAAATTTAACTTGAAAATGTCGAAATTTGATTTGGATAACCCAAAAGTCAAAAAAGTAGTGATAAATCCCAGTTCTGGTGTGATGTGCACTGCACTTCTGGTTGTATTGAAGCAAAAAAAATATGCACATGTCGTAAAGGTGAAGGTGTGTTGAAGACAGAATTTTCACCATCCCTGTTCTGTTCTTTTTTTATTGTTCTAGAGTATTTGCCCATGAATATGTGTGCTTGTTTCAGATTTTTACTTGTCCAGGTGAGACTGTTCTGCATAATCAGTGCGTTCATGCCAGCTCACCGCAGGTAGCCGTCTATTAAATATATACACACACTCGCACACATATTTGATCCAATGAAGTTGCTTCCAGCCGACAGCACTGATCTTCCTTGTCCTTCCAATTCAATTTTTCTCCTCCGCTCTGCAGCACAGGAGCTCTATTGGTATGCTAATACAGTCGCACAGAAGTGTGTCCTCTTTAAAATACACCAGCAGACTGGAGGGTGTCATTGTATGCGTACAGAAACACACACGCATACATCTTGCATTTCTGTTTCAATATTTACTCAGAAATACAAGGATAGTATTGCATGTAAACAATACAGATGCTATACTTAGTGCAGGGATTTGTACAACCCTCTAACCCTGTAACAAGAATCAGAACTTAGCAACCACATAACAATGACCTGGCAACCATTTACAACACCTTAGCAACCGCATAGCAAAGTATTAAATTTTCTCTCTAATTTTCCTGTTTTTTTGTTTGTTTTAGGGCTGCCCCCTAATAGTCGACTAAACGTTAGAGATGGCGAGTCAGCATTTTCTACTTCATCTTTGCAGCTGACACTGACTCAGAACACATTAGTTTATTAATAAATAATTAAAATGTCTCCTTGCAATTTTTTTCCGACACATTAATAATCATTACTTTTGCCGGTGCTTTGCGGCTAGCTTTATGTGCGCGCCAGAGCACTATATATATATTAAGGGCTCATTATGTTTCCCTCTAGTATATATTTAAGTAATTAAATTAATATAAATATGCGATTAGTCAACTAATGGCTGAAATGAACGACATCTAGTCGACTAGAAACATCTTTAGTCTGGGGCAGCTCTAGTATGTTTACACCTGTTATTTTACAAGCCATGTCCACACTTTATATTGTACAAGACCTACAAATATAAACCCCAGGACACATAATGTTTGTATTTTACCTTCATACATTTTCTGTAATGGAACAAAAGCACTATTGTCCCCGGTGACACGCTGCCCTTGAGATTCAAGCTACAGCCTATCTAATGAGCTGGAAGCCAGGCATCTAACTCACACGATTCTGACTCTTGCCCTCAGCACAATGAGCTCTTCAACTTTTGGTGTATAAGGGTCCAATTGGCATTCAGGTACCACAAAAAAAACCTCTATGGCTTTATCAAATATTCACACTGTCTAAAATTGCTGATATTGCAGGAGAGTTTGAGGGATAATAAGAGAGAGGGGTCAAAGAACGCAATGATAAGGCTGATTGCAGCACCTATCAAAGCCTCATGAGCCACGTTTGTGTGTGGAGATCAATGTGAAATCCACTGTCAGCTTTCATCGCATCAGGCAGGGAGGCATTTTAGGAGTGAGAGGACAGGACAGACAGAGGGATTGGAGAGAGGTGAAGCGTGTCGGAAAGAACATGTGTTTATGAAGTGACGGCACTGTCTACCTGTCACACACGCATGCGCACACACACAGCGGTGTACATCTGTCACACAGCACTGATTAGAGCAGACAGGTGTGGAGGTGTTGGATAGGTGAGGCCTGCTTGAGTGTGTGTGTGTGTGTGTGTGTGTGTGTGTGTGTGTGTGTGTGTGTGTGTGTGTGTGTGTGTGTGTGTGTGTGTGTGTGTGTGTGTGTGTGTGTGTGTGTGTTTGTGTGTGTGTGTGTGTGTGCTTCGGGAAAATTAATGTGTCATGACAAAGGATGGACACACACTCTTCAGGGCTGTTGTTCTTGCTACTGGACATGCTTCAGTTATTATTACCCATGAGTCAATGCAGGGTGTCAAACTTTGACACAAAGCTATAGAATTTGTTTTTTAAGTGTCTGTGTTACAGTGTAATTATACATGTAAGTACTGAGTAATAATAATTAACTAAATGTACTTAGGATTAGGGTGTGGTTAAATTTAGTTGCATGTAAGTATACAAAATTTACAGTAATTACTATAGTAACTACATATAACAGGTGTAACTGCTAAAAATGCTAAAAAGTATCATTGTCATCACAGGAATACATTGCTTTTAAAACATATTCAAATGGAAAATGGTTATTTTAAATTGTTATAATATTTCCCAAAATTATTGAATAGATAGGTTATCCATGCAGTATACCAGATTTATGCCTAGTTATCCTAACCTCTCAAGTAGGCCATGATCAAAGAAAGGCACCCAATATCCATCTGATATTGACTCAGTAATATTAATATTGTTCGACTCAGTGAAGGAAGTCTTGGATAAGATGAAAATACTGTTGACAGTTGAGATCTATTACAATAACTTTCCTGCAGTTCAGCCTCTCATCTACAGCACTGCTGTAGGCTAATCCTTCGGGATATATCTGCAGTTTCACAGACTTACTAGCAGGATTCATACGGAAAGATAAATAAACTGCTCTTTCTTTCCTTTTGCTTTTCTTTCCTTCTGACCTTTCATGTTGTCTTTTTGTTTATCCATTTAATTTATTCATTAATTTAGTCTTCTTTCCCTCCTTCTTCCTTCCATTCTTCCTTCCTTCCTTCCTTCCCACCCCTGCTTTCTTTATACCGCTCTACATCTTCCCCTCTACCTTTTTGTTTTTGTCCTGCTCTATTAGTCTCTATGACACAGACATATTCAGGTCTAAAGATCTCTCATCAATTCATTCTTTCTCCTCTCTTCCATCCAGAACAAATGATGGATAGACTGTAGTCCTCTGCTTGACTCTCCAGCAAAGTGGATTTATTTGAATATATTCCACATCACTCACGATAAATCCTCATCCTCTGCAGGGGTAGGAAGATGGAGGTGATAATGTGTGTGTTCTTAATTGCTGAATATCCATTGAAGTGACTGTGCTGCTCTTAATATTTAATATAGCAATTTAAAAAAAAAAAAAAAAGCTCTCGGTGGCAATATTTCATCTTTTTATCCCCTCGCTATAAATTCTACGCTGAGATCTTAAAGCAAATTTATTCTACCTGTAGACGGTCCTTCATCATCATTTCCTGCTTTTCGTGGAAAAGCAGGATACACACACAGGCACACACACACACACACACACAGACACACACACACACACACACACACACACACACACACACACACACACACACACACACACACACACACACACACACACACACACACAACCACACACAACCACACACAACCACACACACACACAACCACACACACACACACACACACACACACACACACACACACACACACACACACACACACACACACACACACACACACACACACACACACACACACCTAAGGTCAATTAACGTGCCCTCTCTAGCCTGAAACCTTGAGATAAAGCCTGTCATAAAGAACCTCTTTGATTTGCTGTGGCCTTTGGGACTATTTTCTTGTTAAATTTATGACATTTTAAAACTCCTCTGCTTTATGAGTTAATTACCAACATATTTCTGAGTTAGAGGGCCTAATGTGTCTTCTGGCTTATGTCCTAACATTATGAACGGATGTGCTCTGAGATACCTGCACTCTGCATTCCATCAGTTAATGATATTAGATATATGCAGAGATTCAGGCAGCTTGACTTGTCCTTTACTGTCTTTAGCACATATCGTATGGAAACAGCATTTTATCAACCCAAGAAAAAAAGGCCTGTGGTGACATTTTCTGCAAATTATATAACGTTTCTTCTTACACATTTCACAAAACTTTCAAAGTGATATGTCTAGTGAGTGGCGATAAAAGTGCATCCAGTTTCACCCGAAACATATAAATGTGAATATGGCAACCGTTGATTATTGTTGCTATCACGGCACATCGGAAATTAAATGTCCGGTGAGTGGCGCTAAAAGGTTAATGCTCTAGCTTGTAAAAAAATAAAAATAAAAATAATCGATAGTGTTTATCAAGAAACCAAGCGTTAGACAAGACACACATATGGAGATAGTTATGTGATGCAAACATCAAAATTTATTATTTTACAAAACATCCACTGTGGTGAAAGAGTTTTGAGGTCATAGTATTGTGTAAGGAATTGCAGCAAAATGATAATCTTTATTTATCGATAATCTGCCCTGTGATTAATAATTTGTGTGAAAAGAAATAAATGTTTATGATGTTTTATGGACACTAAAGACGTTTTCCAAACCATTCTCATCACTTACCCATTCCATTCTGTGCTGAGAATTCTGGTCTGGTGCAGAACAAAACCAAGCTCAAGTGAAAATATAACTGGAACTGTTCCTTAACGTTCTTAGAACCGTTCGGCACGAAAGAGGAAACATGGCTTAGTATTCACTTCTGCTGGAAATTTCAATAAATTCTATGCATTGATCTGTTTTTTGGAATGTAGGTAGAGGCACAATTTCTTAATGAGTCTGTGTTGAATATTTTTTATGTACTTAATTTAAAATTATTCAAATTTTTTACTTTGTGCCAAATATCCAGTTCCCTTTCGTTGTCACTCCGAGTTACGTCGGATGACGACGAATGGGGTTTCACTTAGAACACCTATCGACTTCGAGTATTACAAAACGAGCCAATGGCAAAGAAATGCCATGGGTCTGCGGAATTTGCATAGCGTATCTCCGCCTTACCTCGTGGGTATAAAAGGAGGACGCCAGCAACATGCAGATATGTTTTCGCTTCGGAGCCAAGAATATTTCTTCACTCCACAGTCATCTCTGACTTCGCTCTACGAGACGAGCTTCTCTCTCCGATGTTGGTGTGACGGCGATCTGCAGCGAGCTCACAGTGCCTGCTGATCTGTGCAGTGATCTGCCAATGTGTGTGTGTCTCCCTGTGTGCTTCAACATCGCGGAGTTTTTTTCTCCTCTCTTAAAAGAGCTCGCACGCGGCACGTCTTTTTAAAGACGGCTCGCCCGTGCATTTCTGGTTGCAGCGGACTGGTATGGGACTCTGGGAACGTGATCATCGCGTCATATATAGGTCGAGACTCGGTGAACTCGCAAGAGTGAGAGTCCCCTCATCCACCCCCCGATCTTCGGCTGGTGGCCAGGGTGACCTGAGGGTGTTGGTCTGGAACAAGGCGCCGACTCTGTGTCCGCGACCCCAGCCCCCCTCTTTAATGACGGTGCCCGCTAGCGAACTGATGATTCCACGAGTCTACCCCCCCCCCCCCCCCCCCAAAAAAAAGGGGTGGCCCGTGGGTTTTCATTTGAAGCTACAGAGGATGATGCTGTGTCTTTAGCAGCATCACTAGGTGGGCTTGATTCTTCTGGAAATGACGACTCGTCACAGCTGCCACCCTCTGGTGTGCATACGGTTGTGCCTGAGTCTGATCCGGAGATGACGGCCATGCTTTCCCGGGACGATTGGTTTTTGGGTGAGGCCGCCGACCCGCGTCCACGGCAAACCCCAATATCTTTCCTCCCGGACGTGCATGATGAGATCACGGGTCCGCTCGTTGGTCTCATCCGCCTTTCCTCCCCTCAGGGGCCGCTGCCCATGGGTACACTGGGGTCCCCCCGGTTGAACGCTCTGTTGCCATGCTACTGTGTCCTCAGAGTGCTTCCCGGCGCAATCCTAAGCACCCGTCCAAAGCCTGTAGTTCTTTTCGTCTACACTAATCTGTGGCGAAATCCTATAGTGCCACAGGACAGGCAGCCGCCTCACTGCATCCCATGACCCTTCTGCTGGTCTACCTGACCCAGATGCTCATGGACATGCAGGAGGGCGGGACTGACCCGAGGCTCTTCAGTGAGCTGCGCGCCGCCACCGACCTTGCTCTCCGAGCGACGAAAGTGGCCGTACGCTCTCGGAGTCAGGTGATGTTCACCATTCTGGGGCTGACCGGTCTGAGGTGCACGATGCGGGTGGACCCGTCTGCTCGACACCCCCATCTCCCAAGTCGGCCTCTTCGGCGGTGCGGTTGAGTGCTTCTGCCCTACAGTTCTCAACCGCCCATGAGCAGATTGAGGTTATTCTGCCCGACGGCCCCGCCGTCCGCTCAGATCCCTCAGTCTGCCCACCGCCGAAGGCACCCTCCTACGGTTCCAACCCCGCCCATTCACCCGGGCCTGGCTCTGGAAGACCGTAGCTGGGACGCCACAGCCCTCTCCAGCCCCGCCCCCCGCTAAACGCCGGGTTAGCGGCACTTTTGAGATGGGCTGCTCAGAGATGAGACTCAGTTCTTCCAGGAGTTGGTAGCAGGGCCACTCCTTTCCCCGGTGGAGGGCTGGCGAAGAATCCTTATTCAGAAAGAACTGACTCTCTCGTCTCTGAGCATATAGAGTTCTCGGACGACACAGAGCGCCGCCCACAAGCCGTGCTCTCCTCGTCCCCCTCTGTTCCAGAGGCGGTTGACACGGCGTGCCGTCCACGGACCGCTTCGCCCCTGTCCCCCTCTGTCGCCAGACCCCTGACAGAGCAGGCCCCCGTGGAACGCTGGTCCTTCCCTGGGCTCCTCTGTCAGGGTGCGGTTATGACCTTGCCCCCACACCGGGCCGCTATGCCGTCCACGTCTGGGCCGGTCATTCCGCTTCGCTGCACCACCCGGGGGACGTCTGTGGTTCTTGACGCCGCTGGTACAGTTGGGAGCCTGCCTAGAGCTTCCCTTCTGTTCCGCTGGGTAGCGCGAACCATCGGCTCGGCTTGCGATTCAGTTCGCACGGTCTCCTCCCCGCTTCAGGGGAGTCTGCTCCACTTTGGTCGGTGGCTATGCCCCTATCATGAGAGCGGAGGTTGCTACCCTACTGGCGATGGGTGCGATTGAGACTGTTCCTCCAGCCGAAATGAGGTCCGGGTTTACAGCCCCTACCTCATTGTCCCGGAGAAGTCTGGTGGGTCACGGCCAATCCTGGACCTACGCATCTGAACCGCTCCCTTCACAGGCTGCCGTTCAAGATGCTCCTGGCCAAACGCATTTCTGGATGTGTGCGGCCACAGGATTGGTTTGCAGCGATCGACCTGAAGGACGCCTACTTTTATGTCTTCGTTCTCCTTCGACTCAGACCATACCTACGGTTTGCTGTCAGGGCACGCGCATATCAGTACGCTGTTCTCCCATTCGGGCTAGCCCTGTCTCCTCGCGCCTTCACAGGGGTTGTTGAGGCAGCCCTTGTTCCTCCATGGGAACACAGGGTTCGCATCCTGAACTATCTCGGTGACTGGCTGTCTTAAGCTCACTCCTGAGACCAGGTTTGCGAATACAGGGACCCAGTGCTCCGGCACCTAGCTCGTCTGGGCCTTCGGGTCAACTGGGGAAGGAGTAAACTTTGCCCCGTGCAGAGGATCTCTTTTCTGGGTATGGACTTGGTCGCCTTCTCCACTCAGCCATTGCTGACTTGCCTGAGACTATCAAGCGCAAGAGTGCGGTTCCACTGAAGTTTTTTCAGAGGCTCCTGGGGCATATGGCATCTGCAGCCGCGGTACGTCGCTCAGATTGCTTTATATGAGACCGCTTCAGCTTTGGCTTCGCGACCGAGTCCCGAGGTGGGCATGGCAACACGGCACCCTCCGAGTACCAGTTACTCCGACCTGCCGTCAGTACTCACCCCGTGGTCGAACCTCAGTTTTCTACGGGCCCGAGTGCCCCTGGAACGAGCTTCCCGGCATGTTGTTGTCTCAACAGATGCCTCCATGGGCTGGGGCGCCATGCGCAATGGACATGCTGTCACACTCTCATGTTGAGCAGAAATGCTCCTGAAAAATTCTGTGAGATTTATCACACCCAGGTGTTGAGCAAGGTTGCTCCTGAAGCTCAGTGATTCTCGCATGTAGTGTTGAGCAGTATGGCATGTCTATTGCCTCGAGTTGCTGGCAGTACGCCTTGCCCTGCACCGCTTCCGGGCGTTGCTCTGGGGTCAACACGTACTAGTCCGATCAGACAATACCGCCACAGTAGCGTACATCAACCATCAAGGTGGTCTACGCTCGCGCCGTATGTCGCAACTCGCCCGCCACCTCCTCTTATGGAGTCAGAAGCATCTGAGGTCGCTTCGAGCCATTTTCATTTCGGAGTCCTGAACTGTGCAGCCGACGAGCTCTCACGGCTTCAGCCACTCCCTGGATAATGGCGACTCCATCCCCAGTCGGTTCAGCTGATTTGGGACCAGTTCGGGGACGCGCAGATAGATCTGTTTGCCTCTCACGACTCGACCCATTGCGCCCAGTTTTATTCCCTGACCGAGGGCACGCTCGGCACGGATGCTCTGGCGCACAGCTGGCCGCAGGGCCGCAAGTATGCGTTTCCCCTAGTGAGCCTTCTTGCGCACACCTTGCGCAAGGTCAGGGAGGACGAGGAGCAGGTCATTCTGGTTGCCCCTTACTGGCCCAACCAGACCTGGTTCCCCGAACTAGTACTCCTCGCGACAGCACCTCCCTGGCCGATCCCTCTGAGGAAGAACCTTCTTTCTCAGGGACGGGGCACCCTATGGCACCCTCGTCCCGATCTTTGGAGCCTCCACGTGTGGCTCCTGGATGGGACGAGGCAGGTTTGAGTACCCTACCACCAGCGGTGGTGGCTACCATCACTTCCGCTAGAGCATCGTCCACGAGACACGTCTATGCGTTGAAGTGGAACCTCTTCGTCAACTGGTGCTCTTCTCACCGAGAAGAGCCCCGGAGATGCTCGATCAGCGTTGTGCTTTCCTTCCTTCAACAGGGGTTGGAGCGAAGGCTGTCTCCCTCCACCCTGAAGGTCTATGTTGCCGCCATTGCCGCACATCATGACCTCATTGAAGGTAAGTCGGTGGGGAAGCACGACCTGGTCATCAGGTTCCTGAGAGGAGCGAGGAGACTAAATCCGCCTCGCCTTCTCTCGTTCCGTCTTGGGACCTCTCAGTGGTTCTAACTGCCCTGAAGAATGCTCCCTTTGAGCCCCTGCAATCAGTCGAGCTTAAGTTCCTGTCTATGAAGACAGCGCTCCTGGTTGCACTGGCCTCCATCAAGAGGGTTGGGGACCTGCACGTATTCTCCGTTGACGAAGCGTGCCTGGAATTTGGGCCGGCTTCCTCTCACGTGATCCTGAGACCCCGGCCTGGATACGTGCCCAAGGTTCCTACCACTCCCTTTCGGGACCAGGTGGTGAACCTGCAAGCGCTGCCCTCGGAGGAGGCAGACCCAGCCTTGGCACTTCTCTGTCCAGTACGCGCTCTCCGCGCCTCTGTAGACAGAACGCAGTGTTTCAGGACCTCTGACCAGCTCTTTGTCTGTTATGGTGGGAAGCTGAAGGGAAAGGCTCTCTCCAAGCAAAGGTTGTCTCACTGGATAGTGGACACCATTGCTTTGGCATACCAGCAGCAAGGTCGACCGTGCCCCCTTGGTGTGACTGCCCACTCCACCCGGAGTGTGGCGTCCTCTTGGGCTCTAGCGCATGGCGCATCGCTAACAGACATCTGCAGAGCTGCAGGCTGGGCGACACCTAACACATTCGCCAGATTCTATAATCTCCGAGTGGAGCCTGTGTCCTCTCGTGAACTCGCTTCAACCAGCTAGTACCGGACCCGCTCAGGTGTCTTCGCTTGCTCGCCATTCCACTCCACGGACTGGATACGTGCGAAATTTTCCTCAGGTGAGCTTTCCTGAAAGCCCTGAGCTCCTCCAGCACTCCTGACGTCGGCGCCAGTGTCTATTGCCTGTGCGTCGGCTAGGTGCCTCCCGTGTGCACGGTCCCTCCTCTGAGCGACCCCCACATGTGTATTTCCACTGTAAGCCTCTCTGAGCATGTGTCTTTCCCTTGGCAAGCCACCTTGCCACCCCTGGGGTTGAAATATTCCACCTGCGGCTGGACACCCCAGTGTTTTCCATATGCTTCCTTCGGGTCATATGTGTATTCTCTAAGTCCCCCCCCCTCTGGGTTGGCATTAATTGCATACTTCCCCTAAGCTTGGGATATGCTTCCCAGTGTACTTTGGTATTCCTGTGATAAATGGAGTCCTTTGTCCAGGCTGACAGGGATCTCGATTTACGCAGGGCACTGGAAGACAGCTGAGAAGGTGGCGTGATTAGACTGGTAACCCCATTCGTCGTCATCCGACGTAACTCGGAGTGACAACGAAAGGGAACGTCTACGGTTACGTATGTAACCCTCGTTCACTGAGTAGGGAACGGAGACGTTACGTCTGCCTGCCACTTTCCGCTGTACCGCGGGGATCGCCTGAGCTCAGTCTTGGCTCCTCAGCGAAGAAACATATCTGCATGTTGCTGGCGTCCTCCTTTTATACCCACGAGGTAAGGCGGAGATACGCTATGCAAATTCCGCAGACCCATGGCATTTCTTTGCCATTGGCTCGTTTTGTAATACTCGAAGTCGATAGGTGTTCTAAGCGAAACCCCATTCGTCGTCATCCGACGTAACGTCTCCGTTCCCTACTCAGGGAACGAGGGTTACATACGTAACCGTAGACGTTTCTCATTACTGTGCTAAGTGTCAAATAATAGCCCTGTGGCACTTATCAGTAGTCAAAGATGACTTTCAAAACAAATTTTGGCAATTTTTTGGGAGTTGGAAATTCAGATGGGAATAAATTAAACAGTAGGTCAATCAGCGTAGACATTTTCCCCTGGATAATGGGTGTAAAAAAGAGACATTTTCATTTCAGACAGCAATAAAATCACCTATTAGCTCCAGTAGATACTGAAATGACCTCATGTGCTCATAAAACAACTACAGTCTCAACTTTTGTCATGAATCATTGGACGTCAGCACGGCAGCAGCTGACACACATGTGTGCACTATTGTCTTACCTGAATGAAAATAGGTGTTTGCTCAGTAATGGAGAACACAGCCTTATCATTATCAGTGAGAGGTTTTTGTAATGGATTTTTGACTTTTGAATAAAATGCAGTTGCATACAAAATGTGAGTGGAACCTTACAGTGACAGAATGGTAATGAAAGTTGACTCTTTAAAGGGGCAGTGATGCAGTATTTTAAAACCAGTATGTAAAAACCACTGTTATCATCGTGCATAGACATCTTCAACTAAGACATTTCTAGGTTAACTGCCTGAAGAGTGTCTGACTAAAACATTGTTTGTTTGTGGTTTAACCAATGAGTTTAGAGGATAATGATCATTATGTTTGTAGTCATAATGATCTAATAATGATCTCCTAGCAACCTCCTTACCTTTTTGAAGCATGGACATCTTTGTTTCTTGATTACTGTAGTTTCTTTGTGATGGTGTATATTAGAGATTTTTTTTATTTAAGAAAAAAATGTTTTATAAATCCAGCTTTTATATTTAATAAGACAAGCTAAAGAGGCAGGAGAGAAACATAGAGGAGATTTCTGTATCGGAAAAGAGCAGGCACATAGATACGCTGTATTGTTTTTCCCAGCACGTCAGGCGGTCACGGTGCAGAGATGGTGAATAATGCACAGGGGGCAGAGAGAGAGAGAGAGAGAGAGAGAGAGAGAGAGAGAGAGAGAGAGAGAGAGAGAGAGAGAGAGAGAGAGAGAGAGAGAGAGAGAGAGAGACAGAGAGACAGAGAGAGAGACAGAGACAGAGAGACAGAGACACAGAGAGAGAGAGAGAGAGAGAGAGAGAGAGAGACAGAGAGACAGAGACACAGAGACAGAGAAACAGAGAGAGAGAGAGAGAGAGAGAGAGAGAGAGAGAGAGAGAGAGAGAGAGAGAGAGAGAGAGAGAGAGAGAGAGAGAGAGAGAGAGAGAGAGAGAGAGACAGAAAACTTTGTTTTTTTGTAATTCTAAAGTTGGTTTGGTTTTGTGAGGCCTCTGCAGTGGAGCCTGTGGCAGTGATTATTTAAGTCCCTGGAAACTCAAGAATATTATTCTTAACTTTCATATTGCCTTAAAGGGATAGCTCACCAAAAAACACGAAAATCCTGTCATTCCAAATACTCAAAAAATATTAAATTTTTTCTGCAGAAGAAAGAACAAAATGAGGGTGTGTAAATGGTGACAGTTGGTTTGGGGTAAATTTTAATTTAAGTGTAAATAAAATAATGTCTAATAACTTGTGTCATCAGAAATGTATTTGTTTATTTTTTATTTATTTAACTTATGTCATGGGTCAGGACAAGAATATTTTGCAGTCATTTTCCATAGTCAAAGGAAATGGTATTTACACCATTTATTTACACCAATTGAATTATTGTAGGGTTTACTTTAAAATATTTTTCTCTCAGAGATTGCTCTTTAATTTGACAAGTACAAAGAAACAGCAAGTAACACATTGAATAAAACATGTCAATTTGAAATAGAAAGATTTTCCTTATTAAACATTCTCCAGGATATTAAATATATAAATATATATATTTTACTGTGTGACTCTTGTACTATAAAATATAAGATATTTTGGTAACACTTTACAGTCTCATTTCTTTACATAAGTTAATGCATTAGTTAACATGAACAATGTGCAATATGTAATTGTAGATTATTTATTAAAACTTGTTAATATTAGTTAATAAAATGCAGTTGTTCATTGTTTGTGCATGTTCATTTGTGTGTTCACAGTGCATTAAATAATGCTATGAGATACAACTTTTGATTTTGCAAATGTATTAATGAATGTTGAAATTAGCATGAACTAATCATTGCTAGTTTTTAGTTAACTAATGTTAACAAATAAAAAAGTATTGTAAAGTGTTACCAGTATTTTAATAGCTTAGTGTAATAAAAAGTCAGAAAATTTCAGTATGTTACTCCAAGATGTGTTTGGCGTCAGTTAACAAAAACTATGATGAAAATGCTCGTTGATTACCTTTTTCCATGACTAAGACGAGTCGACAAAGAGGTGACACCAAGGTCATTAAACGATAATGTGCAATACCGTTGACAAAAGAGACGAGACTAAAATGTAAGATATCTCTTTATTTTATTTAGAAAAAAAGGAGAATAAAATATTTCAGACTGCTGTACAAGCCTCTACGAGCTGTCATGCTTGTGGTTGCCAGATGTGAAGAGTTTAAATCCTCTAATCAGAGCTTTTCTGTTTAAAGAATCCATTGTCCATTCGGTGTTTTACTTGATCTTTGCGTTGTTTTTTTATTGTTTTACTTAATCTCTTATCAATTTGAGATATGTTGCTTAAATGAAAGTGTCATCCAGTCTACGTTCTTTCACAAGCTGCATGCGCTGTTTACCGAGACTAAATAATGCACTTGTGCATCCAAAGTTCTCTTACGAGAGTATCTCTCGTACTGCGTAATATCTTACGCTATGCCGCGGCCAGAGCCCAGGTTTCATTCTACCTCTAGCTATTCACGCAGAGGCGTGGGCAAAGCCTCCCGGGGTATCAGAATGGGTGTTGAACACAGTAAAAAGAGGCTATTCGCTACAGTTCGCTCGACGTCCCGCCGTTACACGGCGCGTGTCGAAACCACGGTAAACAACGAAGTATCTCATTTACTTCGAGCCGAAATTGTGAAACTACTGAGCAAAGGGGCCATAGAACATTTATCTCAGGCTCAGAGCGAAGGGGGGCTATACAGCAGATATTTTCTGGTACCGAAAAAATACGGGGGTCTCAGACCCATTCTAGATCTGCGACAGCTGATCAGAGTGCTTGTGAAGCGCCAGTTCAGGATGCTGACAGCAAGGAAAATCCTCGCTCAAGTTCGCCAGGAAGACTGGTTTATGTCAATAGATCTGAAAGACGCCTATTTCCAAATACAAATAGCGTCACGTCACAGGCGTTTTTTGAGATTCGCCTTCGAGGGCCAGGCATATCAATACACAGTCCTACTGTTCGGCTTGTCCCTAGCGCCCCGTTTATTTACGAAGTGCACGGACGCGGCTCTTGCACCCCTGAGGGCACTTCAGGGAATGCGAGTTTTGAACTACTTGGACGATTGGCTGATTCTAGCTCGATCGCACTCAGAGCTCATAGAACACAGAACCACATTACTCGAGCATCTCGAGAATCTGGGTCTCACAGTCACTTGGGCGAAGAGTTCGCTATTTCCCTATCAAAACTGTTCGCTGGAACAGTGCTGGACTCGCTGTCTATGACAGTACGTCTGGCGCCGGAGCGCGGACTGGACATTCAGCGTGCCGCGAAATCCTTCCGCCGCGGCTCTATATTCCCGCTCAAAAGGTTTCAGAAAATGCTGGGCCTGATGGCATCAGCATCTTCAGTACTTCAGCTGGGCCTGCTTCGCATGCGCCCACTGCAGTTGTGGCTGAAAGCGCGAGTCCCGCCCCGGGCATGGACCTCTGGTCTGTTTCGCCTCAAGCTCGACATGGAATGCGTTTCGGCTCTGGAACCTTGGAAAATGGCCGACTGGTATCAGTCAGGCGTGAGTCTGCGGACTCCCTTGAGTGTGAAGGTGGTGTCCACGGACGCCTCCACCTCGGGATGGGGAGAGCTGCTCGAGGGCAGACCGTTCTTTGGCCAATGGTCAGAACGGGAAAGGCTTCTACACATAAACTGTCTAGAAATCCTGGCAGTCGACAACACGCTACGGCGCTTTTGTCCCCAAATAAAAGGCCAGCATGTTTTGGTCCGGTCAGACAACATGTCAGTAGTGGCATACATAAATCACCAGGGCGGCATCAGGTCCCGAAACCTTTACCGGCTAACGGAACGCCTCCTGGTCTGGGCTCTGCACAACCTGCTTTCACTGAGGGCAGCGCATGTGCCTGGTCACCTGAATCTGGGACCAGACAGACTGTCCATAAACAATGTCCCAGCAGGAGAATGGTCGCTGCACCCGCAGACGATCCAACTGCTGTGGGAGACATTCGGCAGAGCGCAGGTGGACCTGTTCGCGTCCCAAGAAAACGCTCACTGTCCGAACTTTTTCTCCAAGAGCAGGGATATGCTGGCCCACGTATGGCCCCGCTGCCCTCTCAAGTGCTGGAACGGATCAGGGAAAACGGATGCCCAGTGCTGCTCGTGGCTCCGCTTTGGACGAACCAGACTTGGTTCCCAGTCCTGATGCGGCTGACCAGCACTGCCCTGTGGCCTATACCGGTGAGGATAGACCTCCTCTCTCAGGCAAAGGGCTCGATTTGGCATCCTCGCCCGGATCTGTGGTCCCTACATGCATGGGCCATCAACGGGAACCCGCTAATCTCCCGGAGGGAGTGTTAAACACGATCACGCAGGCTAGGGCCCCGTCTACTAGACGGCTCTATTCCTCGAAATGGTCGGTGTTCTCTGCCTGGTGTCAAGCTCAGGGCTTTTCACCCGTAGACTGCGGGATTACGGAAGTGCTCTCCTTCCTTCAGGAGCTTCCGGATAAGGGTAGAACCCCAATCCACGCTCAAAGTATACGTGGCGGCCATAGCGGTGTTTGCGAAACCGACGTCTGGCCAGTCACTGGGGAAAAACGACCTGGTCGTGCGATTCCTCAGGGGAGCTCGGAGGCTGAATCCTCCCAGAACCCCCTCAGTCCCTGTGTGGGACCTTTCTACGGTTTTGGAAGCCATGAAAGGTGCTCCATTCAAGCCAATCCATTTGTCAGACATGAAACATCTGTCTTTCAAAACGGTGTTTCTTATGGCTCTCGCTTCAGTGAAGCGCATAGGGGACTTACAAGCGCTCTCAGTAAGCGCGTCATGTATGGAGTTTGGGCCTAATGACTCAAAAGTCATACTCAAACCAAGGCATGGGTACGTGCCCAAATCCCTCAACAGACCGTTCAGGGCCCAGGTTATTTCCCTGTGCACTCTCCCGGTTCATGATGAGGAGGAGGATGTGAGTCTCCTTTGCCCTGTCAGGGCACTGAGAGCTTATGTATCCCGCTCGTCTGTCTTCAGACAGACCGAGCACCTCTTTGTTTTGTTCGGCGGACGCTCCAAGGGACTGGCCGCATCAAAACAGAGCCTATCCAGATGGATAGTCGACGCCATAGAGCTGGCTTACACTTCTAAGGGCCTGCAGTGTCCTTTGGGTGTCAGAGCGCACTCCACGAGAGGAGTGGCCTCGTCGTGGGCGTGGTCTAGCAGGCTGGCAGGCTGGGCCTCGCCGTCTACATTTATAAGGTTTTATAACCTAGAGGTTCCCGCCTTACAGGCCAAGCTGCTGTCGGTCTAGAATTCAGTACTATCTGCCCCGCTGTGCCGGCGCAGAATGCTGAGTTTTGCTTGTGCATCGCTCACTGATCGATAGAACAGCTCCATGGGTGTTGAATAACCAGTACTTATACCCAGTTCAGGCTGAACAAGTTCACCCTGTCTGCGTGAAACACTGTTAACATAACTAGCTCCTGTGGGATGCTATTTCATGGGGAATGATGCTTGTAGCCTCTCTTCTCCGACTCTCTGTGAGTCTACGGTGATTATGCACTATATGAGCCCTATATCTGCCTTTATATCTGCTACTGCCCTTGGGACTTTGGTGTCGGATCCCAGTACGCACGGCGTGTTGCATTGTGTTCCCCATAGCGTAAGATATTTCGCAGTACGAGAGATACTCTCGTAAGAGAACGTACTCGGTTACTAACGTAACCTCGGTTCTCTCTAGAGGTTTTCCCCGTAGCGTAATATAAAAAAACTGGTTTTCATCACTGAAGCGAACCAGCACTGTTGTATGCACGGCAAGATACGCAGTACTCGTTCTCTCTCTAGAGAGAACCGAGGTTACGTTAGTAACCGAGTACGTTTTCATTGACTAAAACTAGACTAAAATGCCCAAACATTTAGTTTGAATAAAATCTGAATAAACAAAAACAAAATAAGGTTGACTAAATATGATAATAACTAAAAATTACATTTGGCGCAGAACTAAGACTAAATTAAAAAATAGCTGATGAAATTAACTCTACGTCTGTGATGTCAAACGTGTTTTAAACGTGATATTAATATTGACATGCATCTCGGTGTGCCGTATGCAAATTAAATTTGAGTGCTATGGCAGAGTGGAACAGTTCTTGAGAATATACATTTAAAATTTGGTCTGTTCTTCACAAAGCTATCATATAGCTACAGAAGTCTTGGAAAATCATATGGGTTTTTATAATCATATTGCAACATAAGGCTGATTAAATAATGATAGAATGTCATTTTGAGGTGAACTGTGCCTTTAAACATATGTCCATATAATATCGTAGTATGCATAAGGCCTTTCTACTCCTGCTTCTGTAATGCAGTAAGCTTGTGTGCTTTAGGTGCTCACAGTTTTCCAACAGGAGTTCTAAATCTTTCTTGTGCCACGTTTGAGGCCCCATCACACCCCATTTGCCAAACACAGCATCCGTCCGCCTCCCTGAGCCACATCAGAATACATTGTATGTCTGCTCGAGTTTTTGATGGTTGATCACACCCTCAGATTGCCCTCTGGGAGATGTTCTCTGAATTACAATACAGTTGGCGTTCTGTATTTTACATCAGCTGCTGTAGTTCCCCTCTCACTCTCATCACGATCTCTCATCAAATGTGGCTTTCCGACTGAATGTGACTGAAGGGATTGCGCTCCTAAAAGACTTGAACGCTCCAGGTTTAAAATAACCTAAGCTCTGTTGACAGCATCTGTAACATGCCATAGACGATTAGCACAGAGAATAATTATGATGTGTCCCTCAGTTTGTAAAAACAAGCAAATATCGAATGTGCTATGAAAGCCTATGATGCTTTTAAGAGGGTTTAAAAGAAATGTGCAAAAAAATATTTTTGTTGAAGCACTTTATTAATTCTTCCTGACAAACATGTGTTGTTTGAGGTTTAAAGTTCTCTACATCATCTTTTAGTGTGTGGGACTACTTTCCTTGGTGGACGAATTCCTATGATTGTTCTCCATGTAAACTGAGTTATGTTTGTACATAACATTTGAAAGTTACCAGGTTTATTGGCTTTAGATGGTCATGACAGGAGTTGAAATATTGGACATAACTTACAAAAGACAGAGTTAGTAAGTGATTTTTATCACACTATATTATATATTATATACTACTTCTAAAAGTTATATTTTATGTTTAAGTCTTTGAAAATACTGTTTGTCTGTGTTGGTCTCTAAGTAAGCAGCACAACTGTTTTCAACATTGATGATAATCAGAAATGTTTCTTGAGCAGCAAATCAGCCTATTAGAATGATTTCTGAAGGACCATGTGACACTGAAGACCAGAGGTGGAAAGAGTAATAAAATATTCTACTCAAGTAAAAGTACTACTACTTCAATGAAATTTTACTTAAGTACAAGTAAAAGTACCGGTCTAAAAATCCACTCAAGTAAAAGTAAAAATTAGCTCATTTAAAATTGACTCAGAGTAAAAGTTACTGAGTTACTTTTTTAACAGCGGGGGTGGGGTGGGGGACCCACCCGTGTAGGGTTGTAATGGTATAAGATTTTCACAGTATGGTAACGTCTCAGAAAATATCACGGTTTACAGTATTAATCAATTGTTAAATAAATAAACTGTATTATTAAATTATGGGTATTATTATTATTATCATCATCAGTTAAAATGACAGTTAAATTAATGAAAACAGGATTTTTTTTTTGTTTGAACAAATGCTTTTATTATAACAAACTTGAAATAATTTGTTTGTTTATTAAAATTTCAATAAAACATGTCTAATCAATTAAATTCGATGATTGATAATGACTTAGATTAACAACTTATTTTTAACATTAATAATTTATTAAAATGTTTAAGAATAATATTGTCCTATGAAATGTATTTTATTCAGAAAATTAATGTTTCTTTTTATTAGGGGTGTAACGATATTCGAACCGAACCGAAGAACCGCGCTACAGAATCCACGATTCGAATCGCGATACTGTCATGGCGTACCGAACACGCCCCACCCCGCCCCCTGCTACCCCGGCCCCGCCCAGCCCGGCTCATTGATTGGACCTTGAATCAGTGTTGCCAAGTCTGCTTATTATAAGCGACTTTGGGCTTGTTTTTCTGTAAAGTCGCTTACAAATATTGGTAGTCGTGGGTCGCGTTTTTTTTGGGCTTGTTTCTAAAGTGTAGTTGCTTATTTGGGCTTGTTCTCAGCTCGTTGTCAAGCAAATATTTTCTATATGTTATTTAAACGTAGGAGTTTGTCTTGCCTGTTCCCTCTGTCTCTCCCCTTTCCCTACACACAGAGTTTTTTCACACCCACATCCAGCATCTAATTGGCTCTGACCCAGATGGCAATGAGTACTAGCCAATCAGAGGCAAAGCAGGGCAATCGCTTTTTTTTCTGGTTAGGAAAACGTCAGTGAGTGATGTTTAAATGAAAATACGTGCGAGTCGCGACCGTCGCGACTGATGGTGACTGGACTGTAGGAGAGTTTTTATATATTAATTATATTTTAGATATTATAGATATAGATATTATAGTTTAATATTGTTTAACCCTTTAACTGTCACTCCCCCTTTTTTCGAATAGACATGAAAATCACTATTCAAACTTAATAGTTGTAATTCAAGAATGCTTTGGAATATAGACCTATGGTTGGTCTTGTTTTAAAGAAGACATTTGCCAGATTATTGTTGAAGTGAAGTATTATGAAATTATGAAAGTGAAACAGAAAAAAAGTTATACAAGTTTGAGTTTATGAAAATGAACAATGTAAAAATATAATTATTTATATTTTATATAAAATATATATATTACAAAATATATTTTACTCTAAAACTGCCAGAAAATGTAAGCCTAAAATCTGAAGAAGTTGTGTTCCAAATTTTAGGTTGATATCTCAAAAAATTAGCTTTCAGTAAGATTTTATTTGGCCGCAGTACCAACATTTTTCACTAGATGGACAGCCAAGCTTCATTACAGAAGAAAAATAAACTACCGTGTGCACAGTTTTACAAACTAGGCACAGTTTACCAACCTGTCCACATGGATGTAAATTGACAATCTGTACCCACAGTTTAAAACTATCTGTCCCCACGGATTGTAAAACCGTGCACATAGTTTATTTATTTTTCTCTTCCCGGAACCTAGGGGGGCTCCGTAGAAAAAGCTCTTTTACTGTCTATGAGAAAAAGTCGCTTGTTAGGGGCCAAGCACCGAAGGTGCGGAGGCACCTATTGTATCTGTTCCGGTTCTTATTATTAGGGGCCAAGCACCGAAGGTGCGGAGGCACCTATTGTATCTGTTCCGGTTCTTATTATTAGGGGCCAAGCACCGAAGGTGCGGAGGCACCTATTGTATCTGTTCCGGTTCTTATTATTATTAGGGGCCAAGCACCGAAGGTGCGGAGGCACCTATTGTATCTGTTCCGGTTCTTATTATTATTATTATTATTCTTCTTCTTCTTCTTCTTCCGACTGGGCGTCTATGACAGCCCCTAGAAACGTGTCCGGGAAAGTTGTTCCGGTTTGACATTCTGATAGAGGACAGTCCCAACAGTAATTGCACCAATTTTGGTGTCTCTAACTCATTGCCTCTAGCGCCACCACCTGTCCAAAATTTCACTTTTATTATGCTAATAACTTTTGAACCGTTAGGCCTATCAACAAAATTCTTTTTTCCTCTGATTCCTGAGCTCATGACGATTCGATCGCACCCTATGACGTCATTTTCCGTCATAAAAATATGGCCGCCATTTTGAATTGTCCAAAAAACCTACTTTTGCGAACTCGTCCTAGACGGTTTGTCCGATTCTCACCAAAATTGCACCAGATCATCTCCAGGCAGTGCCGACAAAAAGTTATGGAATTCAAGTTGATTCGTCAAACCGCTTTCGATAAACGCGCAAACAAATTTTACGTAGCGCTTGCAAAAACAGATGTAAGGCTGTATCTCCGCAACGCTTAATCGTATTCAGACCAAACTTGGTACATGTCATCACAAGCATGACTTGAGGCTACATGCTGCGTTTCGGCGCAGCGCCACCTACTGGTCCGGAGATATGAAAAACGGCTATTTTTGCTCATAACTTCTGAACGGTTTGTCCAAAAATCATAAAAGTGGTCTCTGTAGATTCAGGGCGTCATGCCGAGTCGACTGATATCGAATTTTCCCAGATCGGCCATTTTGGCTGTCGGCCATTTTGAATTATGTGCTAAAATGCTGTATTTTTTGAACGCATGAACAAATTGTTACGAAACTCGGTATGGGTCATCGGTACGATGCCCTGAAGGAGCCTGAGAAGTTTCGAAACAGCGCCACCTAGTGGTAAAATTTATTTTTCAAATGCTTATAACTCTGGCTGTGGTTGACTTATTTTCACGGGAGTCATCTCGTTGAGGTCCTGAATCCTTGCCGAGTCCACAGATACCAAACATGCTAGGTTTCGACTTACGGTTTGTGTAGCGTTGTGATTTAGCGCTTAAAAAACATTTGCCGATATCTTCGAAACCGCTAGTCCGATCGAGACGAAACCACCGTCAGAAGTTTGGAACCATAGCTTGTTAACTATATGTGAGAGCCCAAATGCCAAAATATTGATGGTAAGGGGTAATAAAATCAAATCAAAGTCACGTGTCAGTCATTTTTGATGCTTTTTTTCATATAAATGTCTAAACTCCGAAGCGAATTCAGATATTTTCACCAAATTTGGCACACACATGTATGGGCTCATTCCAAGGACACATGAAAAAAAATGTGAGATTTTGCCTCTTGGTGGCGCTATAATAGAACAAAACATGAAAATCCCATTGATTTCAATGCAGTTTTGTGATGTGAAATGCTATACTTAATGAACACATTGCTGTAACATTATGAAACTCAGAATTTGTTACCAGCACCTTGCCTTGAAGGTACTCAAAAGATTTCAAGACAGCGCCACCTGTTGGTCAAAAGTTAAAATTACATTTCCAAAAATGCGAATAACTTTTTTTTAAATGTGCTTATTGTAATGACACTGGTCTTAATAGATTCCTTGGGTCATGCCGAGAACATAGATACCAAGTTTGACGTATTTGGACGAACTTCCTGTCCGCCATCTTTATTTACTTTCAAAACCTTCTTTTTCGAACTTCTCCTAGACCATTCGTCCGATTTTCACCAAAATCGAATCGTGTCATCTCCATACCGTGCCGATTAAAAGTTATGGATTTCGTGTTGATAGACGAACCCTTTTTTTCGTATACCACAGCATCAAAGTTGAGGCATGCTGCCAAAATTACTATTCAGGCTTTATCTCTGCAATGCCTTGACATTTTGACACCAAACTTTGTATGTGTCATTGTCACCTCACTCTGACCACATCAAATCGATTTCGTAACTGCGCCACCTATTTGTTGAAAGTGATAAACCATTAAATCATCTTATAAGTTACTTTATGTATGATTTTTCAGCCATTTTGCAAAAATTCTCTTAAAATGTCTTTAATTGCTCCTTGCTGCAGTTGGTCTGCCAATCCCACCCATGATGGCATCTGTTTCCGCTTCTTGCGCTTGGCCCCGGTAATGGCTGCTTGCAGCTATATTTATTATTATTATTCTTCTTCTTCCGACTGGGCGTCTATGGCAGCCCCTAGAACCGTGTCCGGGAAAGTTGTTCCGGTTTGACATTCTGATAGAGGACAGTCCCAACAGTAATTGCACCAATTTTGGTGTCTCTAACTCATTGCCTCTAGCGCCACCACCTGTCCAAAGTTTCACTTTTATTATGCTAATAACTTTTGAACCGTTAGGCCTATCAACAAAATTCTTTTTTCCTCTGATTCCTGAGCTCATGACGATTCGATCGCACCCTATGACGTCATTTTCCGTCATAAAAATATGGCCGCCATTTTGAATTGTCCAAAAAACCTACTTTTGCGAACTCGTCCTAGACGGTTTGTCCGATTCTCACCAAAATTGCACCAGATCATCTCCAGGCAGTGCCGACAAAAAGTTATGGAATTCAAGTCGATTCGTCAAACCACTTTCGATAAACGCGCAAACAAATTTTACGTAGCGCTTGCGAAAACAGACGTAAGGCTGTTTCTCCGCAACGCTTAATCGTATTCAGACCAAACTTGGTACATGTCGTCACAAGCATGACCTGAGGCTACATGCTGCGTTTCGGCGCAGCGCCACCTACTGGTCCGGAGATATGAAAAACGGCTATTTTCGCTCATAACTTCTGAACGGTTTGTCCAAAAATCATAAAAGTGGTCTCTGTAGATTCAGGGCGTCATGCCAAGTCGACTGATATCGAATTTTCCCAGATCGGCCATTTTGGCTGTCGGCCATTTTGAATTATGTGCTAAAATGCTGTATTTTTTGAACGCATGAACGAATTGTTACGAAACTCGGTATGGGTCATCGGTACGATGCCCTGAAGGAGCCTGAGAAGTTTCGAAACAGCGCCACCTAGTGGTAAAATTTATTTTTCAAATGCTTATAACTCTGGTTGTGGTTGACTTATTTTCACGGGAGTCATCTCGTTGAGGTCCTGAATCCTTGCCGAGTCCACAGATACCAAACATGCTAGGTTTCAACTTACGGTTTGTGTAGCGTTGTGATTTAGCGCTTAAAAAACATTTGCCGATATCTTCGAAACCGCTAGTCCGATCGAGACGAAACCACCGTCAGAAGTTTGGAACCATAGCTTGTTAACTATATGTGAGAGCCCAAATGCCAAACTATTGATGGTAAGGGGTAGTAAAATCAAATCAAAGTCACGTGTCAGTCATTTTTGATGCTTTTTTTCATATAAATGTCTAAAACTCCGAAACGAATTGAGATATTTTCACCAAATTTGGCACACACATGTATGGGCTCATTCCAAGGACACATGAAAAAAAATTGTGGGATTTTGCCTCTTAGTGGCGCTATAATAGAACAAAACATGAAAATCCCATTGATTTCAATGCAGTTTTGTGATGTGAAATGCTATACTTAATGAACACATTGCTGTAACATTATGAAACTCAGAATTTGTTACCAGCACCTTGCCTTGAAGGTACTCAAAAGATTTCAAGACAGCGCCACCTGTTGGTCAAAAGTTAAAATTACATTTCCAAAAATGCTAATAACTTTTTTTTTAAATGTGCTTATTGTAATGACCCTGGTCTTAATAGATTCCTTGGGTCATGCCGAGAACATAGATACCAAGTTTGACGTATTTGGACGAACTTCCTGTCCGCCATCTTTATTTACTTTCAAAACCTTCTTTTTCGAACTTCTCCTAGACCATTCGTCCGATTTTCACCAAAATCGAATCGTGTCATCTCCATACCGTGCCGACTAAAAGTTATGGATTTCGTGACGATAGACGAAACCGTTTTCGTATACCGCAGCAGCAAAGTTGAGACATGCTGCCAAAATGACTATTAAGTCTTTATCTCTGCAATGCCTTGATATTTTGACACCAAACTTTGTATGTGTCATTGTCACCTCACTCTGACCACATCACATCGATTTCGTAACTGCGCCACCTATTTGTTGAAAGTGATAAACCATTAAATCATCTTATAAGTTACTTTATATATGATTTTTCAGCCATTTTGCAAAAATTCTCTTAAAATGTCTTTAATTGCTCCTTGCTGCAGTTGGTCTGCCAATCCCACCCATGAAGGCTTCTGTTTCCGCTTCTTGCGCTTGGCCCCGGTAATGGCTGCTTGCAGCTATATTTATTATTATTATTCTTCTTCTTCTTCCGACTGGGCGTCTATGGCAGCCCCTAGAACCGTGTCCGGGAAAGTTGTTCCGGTTTGACATTCTGATAGAGGACAGTCCCAACAGTAATTGCACCAATTTTGGTGTCTCTAACTCATTGCCTCTAGCGCCACCACCTGTCCAAAGTTTCACTTTTATTATGCTAATAACTTTTGAACCGTTAGGCCTATCAACAAAATTATTTTTTCCTCTGATTCCTGAGCTAATGACGATTCGATCGCACCCTATGACGTCATTTTCCGTCATAAAAATATGGCCGCCATTTTGAATTGTCCAAAAAACCTACTTTTGCGAACTCGTCCTAGACGGTTTGTCCGATTCTCACCAAAATTGCACCAGATCATCTCCCGGCAGTGCCGACAAAAAGTTATGGAATTCAAGTCGATTCGTCAAACCACTTTCGATAAACACGCAAACAAATTTTACGTAGCGCTTGCGAAAACAGACATAAGGCTGTATCTCCGCAACGCTTAATCGTATTCAGACCAAACTTGGTACATGTCATCACAAGCATGACCTGAGGCTACATGCTGCGTTTCGGCGCAGCGCCACCTACTGGTCCGGAGATATGAAAAACGGCTATTTTCGCTCATAACTTCTGAACGGTTTGTCCAAAAATCATAAAAGTGGTCTCTGTAGATTCAGGGCGTCATGCCGAGTCGACTGATATCAAATTTTCCCAGATCGGCCATTTTGGCTGTCGGCCATTTTGAATTATGTGCTAAAATGCTGTATTTTTTGAACGCATGAACGAATTGTTACGAAACTCGGTATGGGTCATCGGTACGATGCCCTGAAGGAGCCTGAGAAGTTTCGAAACAGCGCCACCTAGTGGTAAAATTTATTTTTCAAATGCTTATAACTCTGGCTGTGGTTGACTTATTTTCACGGGAGTCATCTCGTTGAGGTCCTGAATCCTTGCCGAGTCCACAGATACCAAACATGCTAGGTTTCAACTTACGGTTTGTGTAGCGTTGTGATTTAGCGCTTAAAAAACATTTGCCGATATCTTCGAAACCGCTAGTCCGATCGAGACGAAACCACCGTCAGAAGTTTGGAACCATAGCTTGTTAACTATATGTGAGAGCCCAAATGCCAAAATATTGATGGTAAGGGGTAGTAAAATCAAATCAAAGTCACGTGTCAGTCATTTTTGATGCTTTTTTTCATATAAATGTCTAAAACTCCGAAGCGAATTGAGATATTTTCACCAAATTTGGCACACACATGTATGGGCTCATTCCAAGGACACATGAAAAAAAATTGTGAGATTTTGCCTCTTGGTGGCGCTATAATAGAACAAAACATGAAAATCCCATTGATTTCAATGCAGTTTTGTGATGTGAAATGCTATACTTAATGAACACATTGCTGTAACATTATGAAACTCAGAATTTGTTACCAGCACCTTGCCTTGAAGGTACTCAAAAGATTTCAAGACAGCGCCACCTGTTGGTCAAAAGTTAAAATTACATTTCCAAAAATGCTAATAACTTTTTTTAAAATGTGCTTATTGTAATGACACTGGTCTTAATAGATTCCTTGGGTCATGCCGAGAACATAGATACCAAGTTTGACGTATTTGGATGAACTTCCTGTCCGCCATCTTTATTTAATTTCAAAACCTTCTTTTTCGAACTTCTCCTAGACCATTCGTCCGATTTTCACCAAAATCGAATCGTGTCATCTCCATACCGTGCCGACTAAAAGTTATGGATTTCGTGACGATAGACGAAACCGTTTTCGTATACCGCAGCAGCAAAGTTGAGACATGCTGCCAAAATGACTATTAAGTCTTTATCTCTGCAATGCCTTGATATTTTGACACCAAACTTTGTATGTGTCATTGTCACCTCACTCTGACCACATCACATCGATTTTGTAACTGCGCCACCTATTGGTCGAAAGTGATTATCCATTAAATCATCTTAAAAGTTACTGTATATATGATTTTTTAGCCATTTGCCTAAATTCATCTTTAAATGTCTTTAATTGCTCCTTGCTGCTGTCGGTCTGAAACTTCCAGCCATGTTGGCATGTCTTGTCGTCTGCGTTTGCGCTTGGCCCCGGAATGGCTGCTTGTTAGGGGCCAAGCACCGAAGGTGCGGAGGCACCTATTGTATCTGTTCCGGTTCTTATTATTATTATTAGGGGCCAAGCACCGAAGGTGCGGAGGCACCTATTGTATCTGTTCCGGTTCTTATTATTATTATTATTATTCTTCTTCTTCTTCCGACTGGGCGTCTATGGCAGCCCCTAGAACCGTGTCCGGGAAAGTTGTTCCGGTTTGACATTCTGATAGAGGACAGTCCCAACAGTAATTGCACCAATTTTGGTGTCTCTAACTCATTGCCTCTAGCGCCACCACCTGTCCAAAGTTTCACTTTTATTATGCTAATAACTTTTGAACCGTTTGGCCTATCAACAAAATTATTTTTTCCTCTGATTCCTGAGCTCATGACGATTCGATCGCACCCTATGACGTCATTTTCCGTCATAAAAATATGGCCGCCATTTTGAATTGTCCAAAAAACCTACTTTTGCGAACTCGTCCTAGACGGTTTGTCCGATTCTCACCAAAATCGCACCGAATCATCTCCAGGCAGTGCCGACAAAAAGTTATGGAATTCAAGTCGATTCGTCAAACCGCTTTCGATAAACGCGCAAACAAATTTTACGTAGCGCTTGCAAAAACAGACGTAAGGCTGTATCTCCGCAACGCTTAATCGTATTCAGACCAAACTTGGTACATGTCATCACAAGCATGACCTGAGGCTACATGCTGCGTTTCGGCGCAGCGCCACCGACTGGTCCGGAGATATGAAAAACGGCTATTTTCGCTCATAACTTCTGAACGGTTTGTCCAAAAATCATAAAAGTGGTCTCTGTAGATTCAGGGCGTCATGCCGAGTCGACTGATATCGAATTTTCCCAGATCGGCCATTTTGGCTGTCGGCCATTTTGAATTATGTGCTAAAATGCTGTATTTTTTGAACGCATGAACGAATTGTTACGAAACTCGGTATGGGTCATCGGTACGATGCCCTGAAGGAGCCTGAGAAGTTTCGAAACAGCGCCACCTAGTGGTAAAATTTATTTTTCAAATGCTTATAACTCTGGCTGTGGTTGACTTATTTTCACGGGAGTCATCTCGTTGAGGTCCTGAATCCTTGCCGAGTCCACAGATACCAAACATGCTAGGTTTCAACTTACGGTTTGTGTAGCGTTGTGATTTAGCGCTTAAAAAACATTTGCCGATATCTTCGAAACCGCTAGTCCGATCTAGACGAAACCACCGTCAGAAGTTTGGAACCATAGCTTGTTAACTATATGTGAGAGCCCAAATGCCAAAATATTGATGGTAAGGGGTAGTAAAATCAAATCAAAGTCACGTGTCAGTCATTTTTGATGCTTTTTTTCATATAAATGTCTAAAACTCCGAAGCGAATTGAGATATTTTCACCAAATTTGGCACACACATGTATGGGCTCATTCCAAGGACACAAGATAAAAATTGTGGGATTTTGCCTCTTGGTGGCGCTATAATAGAACAAAACATGAAAATCCCATTGATTTCAATGCAGTTTTGTGATGTGAAATGCTATACTTAATGAACACATTGCTGTAACATTATGAAACTCAGAATTTGTTACCAGCACCTTGCCTTGAAGGTACTCAAAAGATTTCAAGACAGCGCCACCTGTTGGTCAAAAGTTAAAATTACATTTCCAAAAATGCTAATAACTTTTTTTTAAATGTGCTTATTGTAATGACACTGGTCTTAATAGATTCCTTGGGTCATGCCGAGAACATAGATACCAAGTTCGACGTATTTGGACGAACTTCCTGTCCGCCATCTTTATTTACTTTCAAAACCTTCTTTTTCGAACTTCTCCTAGACCATTCGTCCGATTTTCACCAAAATCGAATCGTGTCATCTCCATACCGTGCCGACTAAAAGTTATAGATTTCGTGACGATAGACGAAACCGTTTTCGTATACCGCAGCAGCAAATTTGAGACATGCTGCCAAAATGACTATTAAGTCTTTATCTCTGCAATGCCTTGATATTTTGACACCAAACTTTGTATGTGTCATTGTCACCTCACTCTGACCACATCACATCGATTTCGTAACTGCGCCACATATTGGTCGAAAGTCATAATCCATTAAATCATCTTAAAAGTTACTGTATATATGATTTTTTAGCCATTTGCCTAAATTCATCTTTAAATGTCTTTAATTGCTCCTTGCTGCTGTCGGTCTGAAACTTCCAGCCATGTTGGCATGTCTTGTCGTCTGCGTTTGCGCTTGGCCCCG
The DNA here is from genome assembly GCF_051911475.1 of Siphateles boraxobius. Lineage (NCBI taxonomy): Eukaryota > Metazoa > Chordata > Actinopteri > Cypriniformes > Leuciscidae > Siphateles > Siphateles boraxobius. The sequence continues at coordinate 4,140,268 of NW_027509042.1, forward strand.
GAATGGCTGCTTGCAGCTATATTTATTCTTCTTCTTCTTCTTCTTCTTCCGACTGGGCGTCTATGGCAGCCCCTAGAACCGTGTCCGGGAAAGTTGTTCCGGTTTGACATTCTGATAGAGGACAGTCCCAACAGTAATTGCACCAATTTTGGTGTCTCTAACTCATTGCCTCTAGCGCCACCACCTGTCCAAAGTTTCACTTTTATTATGCTAATAACTTTTGAACCGTTAGGCCTATCAACAAAATTCTTTTTTCCTCTGATTCCTGAGCTCATGACGATTCGATCGCACCCTATGACGTCATTTTCCGTCATAAAAATATGGCCGCCATTTTGAATTGTCCAAAAAACCTACTTTTGCGAACTCGTCCTAGACGGTTTGTCCGATTCTCATCAAAATTGCACCAGATCATCTCCAGGCAGTGCCGACAAAAAGTTATGGAATTCAAGTCGATTCGTCAAACCACTTTCGATAAACGCGCAAACAAATTTTACGTAGCGCTTGCGAAAACAGACGTAAGGCTGTATCTCCGCAACGCTTAATCGTATTCAGACCAAACTTGGTACATGTCATCACAAGCATGACCTGAGGCTACATGCTGCGTTTCGGCGCAGCGCCACCTACTGGTCCGGAGATATGAAAAACGGCTATTTTCGCTCATAACTTCTGAACGGTTTGTCCAAAAATCATAAAAGTGGTCTCTGTAGATTCAGGGCGTCATGCCGAGTCGACTGATATCGAATTTTCCCAGATCGGCCATTTTGGCTGTCGGCCATTTTGAATTATGTGCTAAAATGCTGTATTTTTTGAACGCATGAACGAATTGTTACGAAACTCGGTATGGGTCATCGGTACGATGCCCTGAAGGAGCCTGAGAAGTTTCGAAACAGCGCCACCTAGTGGTAAAATTTATTTTTCAAATGCTTATAACTCTGGCTGTGGTTGACTTATTTTCACGGGAGTCATCTCGTTGAGGTCCTGAATCCTTGCCGAGTCCACAGATACCAAACATGCTAGGTTTCAACTTACGGTTTGTGTAGCGTTGTGATTTAGCGCTTAAAAAACATTTGCCGATATCTTCGAAACCGCTAGTCCGATCGAGACGAAACCACCGTCAGAAGTTTGGAACCATAGCTTGTTAACTAAATGTGAGAGCCCAAATGCCAAAATATTGATGGTAAGGGGTAGTAAAATCAAATCAAAGTCACGTGTCAGTCATTTTTGATGCTTTTTTTCATATAAATGTCTAAAACTCCGAAGCGAATTGAGATATTTTCACCAAATTTGGCACACACATGTATGGGCTCATTCCAAGGACACATGAAAAAAAATTGTGAGATTTTGCCTCTTGGTGGCGCTATAATAGAACAAAACATGAAAATCCCATTGATTTCAATGCAGTTTTGTGATGTGAAATGCTATACTTAATGAACACATTGCTGTAACATTATGAAACTCAGAATTTGTTACCAGCACCTTGCCTTGAAGGTACTCAAAAGATTTCAAGACAGCGCCACCTGTTGGTCAAAAGTTAAAATTACATTTCCAAAAATGCTAATAACTTTTTTTTAAATGTGCTTATTGTAATGACACTGGTCTTAATAGATTCCTTGGGTCATGCCGAGAACATAGATACCAAGTTTGACGTATTTGGACGAACTTCCTGTCCGCCATCTTTATTTACTTTCAAAACCTTCTTTTTCGAACTTCTCCTAGACCATTCGTCCGATTTTCACCAAAATCGAATCGTGTCATCTCCATACCGTGCCGATTAAAAGTTATGGATTTCGTGTTGATAGACGAACCCTTTTTAATTCGTATACCACAGCATCAAAGTTGAGGCATGCTGTCAAAATGACTATTCAGGCTTTATCTCTGCAATGCCTTGACATTTTGACACCAAACTTTGTATGTGTCATTGTCACCTCACTCTGACCACATCAAATCGATTTCGTAACTGCGCCACCTATTTGTTGAAAGTGATAAACCATTAAATCATCTTATAAGTTACTTTATATATGATTTTTCAGCCATTTTGCAAAAATTCTCTTAAAATGTCTTTAATTGCTCCTTGCTGCAGTTGGTCTGCCAATCCCACCCATGATGGCATCTGTTTCCGCTTCTTGCGCTTGGCCCCGGTAATGGCTGCTTGCAGCTATATTTATTATTATTATTCTTCTTCTTCCGACTGGGCGTCTATGGCAGCCCATAGAACCGTGTCCGGGAAAGTTGTTTTGGTTTGACATTCTGATAGAGGACAGTCCCAACATCAATTGCACCAATTTTGGTGTCTCTTACTCATTGCCTCTAGCGCCACCACCTGTCCAAAGTTTCACTTTTATTATGCTAATAACTTTTGAACCGTTTGGCCTATCAACAAAATTCTTTTTTCCTCTGATTCCTGAGCTCATGACGATTCGATCGCACCCTATGACGTCATTTTCCGTCATAAAAATATGGCCGCCATTTTGAATTGTCCAAAAAACCTACTTTTGCGAACTCGTCCTAGACGGTTTGTCCGATTCTCACCAAAATTGCACCAGATCATCTCCAGGCAGTGCCGACAAAAAGCTATGGAATTCAAGTCGATTCGTCAAACTGCTTTCGATAAACGCGCAAACAAATTTTACGTAGCGCTTGCGAAAACAGGCGTAAGGCTGTATCTCCGCAACGCTTAATCGTATTCACACCAAACTTGGTACATGTCATCACAAGCATGACCTGAGGCTACATGCTGCGTTTCGGCGCAGCGCCACCTACTGGTCCGGAGATATGAAAAACGGCTATTTTCGCTCATAACTTCTGAACGGTTTGTCCAAAAATCATAAAAGTGGTCTCTGTAGATTCAGGGCGTCATGCCGAGTCGACTGATATCGAATTTTCCCAGATCGGCCATTTTGGCTGTCGGCCATTTTGAATTATGTGCTAAAATGCTGTATTTTTTGAACGCATGAACGAATTGTTACGAAACTCGGTATGGGTCATCGGTACGATGCCCTGAAGGAGCCTGAGAAGTTTCGAAACAGCGCCACCTAGTGGTAAAATTTATTTTTCAAATGCTTATAACTCTGGCTGTGGTTGACTTATTTTCACGGGAGTCATCTCGTTGAGGTCCTGAATCCTTGCCGAGTCCACAGATACCAAACATGCTAGGTTTCAACTTACGGTTTGTGTAGCGTTGTGATTTAGCGCTTAAAAAACATTTGCCGATATCTTCGAAACCGCTAGTCCGATCGAGACGAAACCACCGTCAGAAGTTTGGAACCATAGCTTGTTAACTATATGTGAGAGCCCAAATGCCAAAATATTGATGGTAAGGGGTAGTAAAATCAAATCAAAGTCACGTGTCAGTCATTTTTTATGCTTTTTTTCATATAAATGTCTAAAACTCCGAAGCGAATTGAGATATTTTCACCAAATTTGGCACACACATGTATGGGCTCATTCCAAGGACACATGAAAAAAAATTGTGAGATTTTGCCTCTTGGTGGCGCTATAATAGAACAAAACATGAAAATCCCATTGATTTCAATGCAGTTTTGTGATGTGAAATGCTATACTTAATGAACACATTGCTGTAACATTATGAAACTCAGAATTTGTTACCAGCACCTTGCCTTGAAGGTACTCAAAAGATTTCAAGACAGCGCCACCTGTTGGTCAAAAGTTAAAATTACATTTCCAAAAATGCTAATAACTTTTTTTTAAATGTGCTTATTGTAATGACCCTGGTCTTAATAGATTCCTTGGGTCATGCCGAGAACATAGATACCAAGTTTGACGTATTTGGACGAACTTCCTGTCCGCCATCTTTATTTACTTTCAAAACCTTCTTTTTCGAACTTCTCCTAGACCATTCGTCCGATTTTCACCAAAATCGAATCGTGTCATCTCCATACCGTGCCGACTAAAAGTTATGGATTTCGTGACGATAGACGAAACCGTTTTCGTATACCGCAGCAGCAAAGTTGAGACATGCTGCCAAAATGACTATTAAGTCTTTATCTCTGCAATGCCTTGATATTTTGACACCAAACTTTGTATGTGTCATTGTCACCTCACTCTGACCACATCACATCGATTTCGTAACTGCGCCACCTATTTGTTGAAAGTGATAAACCATTAAATCATCTTATAAGTTACTTTATATATGATTTTTCAGCCATTTTGCAAAAATTCTCTTAAAATGTCTTTAATTGCTCCTTGCTGCAGTTGGTCTGCCAATCCCACCCATGAAGGCTTCTGTTTCCGCTTCTTGCGCTTGGCCCCGGTAATGGCTGCTTGCAGCTATATTTATTAGGGGCCAAGCACCGAAGGTGCGGAGGCACCTATTGTATCTGTTCCGGTTCTTATTATTATTCTTCTTCTTCTTCTTCTTCTTCTTCTTCTTCTTCCGACTGGGCGTCTATGGCAGCCCCTAGAACCGTGTCCGGGAAAGTTGTTCCGGTTTGACATTCTGATAGAGGACAGTCCCAACAGTAATTGCACCAATTTTGGTGTCTCTAACTCATTGCCTCTAGCGCCACCACCTGTCCAAAGTTTCACTTTTATTATGCTAATAACTTTTGAACCGTTAGGCCTATCAACAAAATTCTTTTTTCCTCTGATTCCTGAGCTCATGACGATTCGATTGCACCCTATGACGTCATTTTCCGTCATAAAAATATGGCCGCCATTTTGAATTGTCCAAAAAACCTACTTTTGCGAACTCGTCCTAGACGGTTTGTCCGATTCTCACCAAAATTGCACCAGATCATCTCCAGGCAGTGCCGACAAAAAGTTATGGAATTCAAGTCGATTCGTCAAACCACTTTCGATAAACGCGCAAACAAATTTTACGTGGCGCTTGCGAAAACAGACGTAAGGCTGTATCTCCGCAACGCTTAATCGTATTCAGACCAAACTTGGTACATGTCATCACAAGCATGACCTGAGGCTACATGCTGCGTTTCGGCGCAGCGCCACCTACTGGTCCGGAGATATGAAAAACGGCTATTTTCGCTCATAACTTCTGAACGGTTTGTCCAAAAATCATAAAAGTGGTCTCTGTAGATTCAGGGCGTCATGCCGAGTCGACTGATATCAAATTTTCCCAGATCGGCCATTTTGGCTGTCGGCCATTTTGAATTATGTGCTAAAATGCTGTATTTTTTGAACGCATGAACGAATTGTTACGAAACTCGGTATGGGTCATCGGTACGATGCCCTGAAGGAGCCTGAGAAGTTTCGAAACAGCGCCACCTAGTGGTAAAATTTATTTTTCAAATGCTTATAACTCTGGCTGTGGTTGACTTATTTTCACGGGAGTCATCTCGTTGAGGTCCTGAATCCTTGCCGAGTCCACAGATACCAAACATGCTAGGTTTCAACTTACGGTTTGTGTAGCGTTGTGATTTAGCGCTTAAAAAACATTTGCCGATATCTTCGAAACCGCTAGTCCGATCGAGACGAAACCACCGTCAGAAGTTTGGAACCATAGCTTGTTAACTATATGTGAGAGCCCAAATGCCAAAATATTGATGGTAAGGGGTAGTAAAATCAAATCAAAGTCACGTGTCAGTCATTTTTGATGCTTTTTTTCATATAAATGTCTAAAACTCCGAAGCGAATTGAGATATTTTCACCAAATTTGGCACACACATGTATGGGCTCATTCCAAGGACACATGAAAAAAAATTGTGAGATTTTGCCTCTTGGTGGCGCTATAATAGAACAAAACATGAAAATCCCATTGATTTCAATGCAGTTTTGTGATGTGAAATGCTATACTTAATGAACACATTGCTGTAACATTATGAAACTCAGAATTTGTTACCAGCACCTTGCCTTGAAGGTACTCAAAAGATTTCAAGACAGCGCCACCTGTTGGTCAAAAGTTAAAATTACATTTCCAAAAATGCTAATAACTTTTTTTTAAATGTGCTTATTGTAATGACACTGGTCTTAATAGATTCCTTGGGTCATGCCGAGAACATAGATACCAAGTTTGACGTATTTGGACGAACTTCCTGTCCGCCATCTTTATTTACTTTCAAAACCTTCTTTTTCGAACTTCTCCTAGACCATTCGTCCGATTTTCACCAAAATCGAATCGTGTCATCTCCATACCGTGCCGATTAAAAGTTATGGATTTCGTGTTGATAGACGAACCCTTTTTAATTCGTATACCACAGCATCAAAGTTGAGGCATGCTGTCAAAATGACTATTCAGGCTTTATCTCTGCAATGCCTTGACATTTTGACACCAAACTTTGTATGTGTCATTGTCACCTCACTCTGACCACATCAAATCGATTTCGTAACTGCGCCACCTATTTGTTGAAAGTGATAAACCATTAAATCATCTTATAAGTTACTTTATATATGATTTTTCAGCCATTTTGCAAAAATTCTCTTAAAATGTCTTTAATTGCTCCTTGCTGCAGTTGGTCTGCCAATCCCACCCATGATGGCATCTGTTTCCGCTTCTTGCGCTTGGCCCCGGTAATGGCTGCTTGCAGCTATATTTATTATTATTATTCTTCTTCTTCCGACTGGGCGTCTATGGCAGCCCATAGAACCGTGTCCGGGAAAGTTGTTTTGGTTTGACATTCTGATAGAGGACAGTCCCAACATCAATTGCACCAATTTTGGTGTCTCTTACTCATTGCCTCTAGCGCCACCACCTGTCCAAAGTTTCACTTTTATTATGCTAATAACTTTTGAACCGTTTGGCCTATCAACAAAATTCTTTTTTCCTCTGATTCCTGAGCTCATGACGATTCGATCGCACCCTATGACGTCATTTTCCGTCATAAAAATATGGCCGCCATTTTGAATTGTCCAAAAAACCTACTTTTGCGAACTCGTCCTAGACGGTTTGTCCGATTCTCACCAAAATTGCACCAGATCATCTCCAGGCAGTGCCGACAAAAAGCTATGGAATTCAAGTCGATTCGTCAAACTGCTTTCGATAAACGCGCAAACAAATTTTACGTAGCGCTTGCGAAAACAGGCGTAAGGCTGTATCTCCGCAACGCTTAATCGTATTCACACCAAACTTGGTACATGTCATCACAAGCATGACCTGAGGCTACATGCTGCGTTTCGGCGCAGCGCCACCTACTGGTCCGGAGATATGAAAAACGGCTATTTTCGCTCATAACTTCTGAACGGTTTGTCCAAAAATCATAAAAGTGGTCTCTGTAGATTCAGGGCGTCATGCCGAGTCGACTGATATCGAATTTTCCCAGATCGGCCATTTTGGCTGTCGGCCATTTTGAATTATGTGCTAAAATGCTGTATTTTTTGAACGCATGAACGAATTGTTACGAAACTCGGTATGGGTCATCGGTACGATGCCCTGAAGGAGCCTGAGAAGTTTCGAAACAGCGCCACCTAGTGGTAAAATTTATTTTTCAAATGCTTATAACTCTGGCTGTGGTTGACTTATTTTCACGGGAGTCATCTCGTTGAGGTCCTGAATCCTTGCCGAGTCCACAGATACCAAACATGCTAGGTTTCAACTTACGGTTTGTGTAGCGTTGTGATTTAGCGCTTAAAAAACATTTGCCGATATCTTCGAAACCGCTAGTCCGATCGAGACGAAACCACCGTCAGAAGTTTGGAACCATAGCTTGTTAACTACATGTGAGAGCCCAAATGCCAAAATATTGATGGTAAGGGGTAGTAAAATCAAATCAAAGTCACGTGTCAGTCATTTTTTATGCTTTTTTTCATATAAATGTCTAAAACTCCGAAGCGAATTGAGATATTTTCACCAAATTTGGCACACACATGTATGGGCTCATTCCAAGGACACATGAAAAAAAATTGTGAGATTTTGCCTCTTGGTGGCGCTATAATAGAACAAAACATGAAAATCCCATTGATTTCAATGCAGTTTTGTGATGTGAAATGCTATACTTAATGAACACATTGCTGTAACATTATGAAACTCAGAATTTGTTACCAGCACCTTGCCTTGAAGGTACTCAAAAGATTTCAAGACAGCGCCACCTGTTGGTCAAAAGTTAAAATTACATTTCCAAAAATGCTAATAACTTTTTTTTAAATGTGCTTATTGTAATGACCCTGGTCTTAATAGATTCCTTGGGTCATGCCGAGAACATAGATACCAAGTTTGACGTATTTGGACGAACTTCCTGTCCGCCATCTTTATTTACTTTCAAAACCTTCTTTTTCGAACTTCTCCTAGACCATTCGTCCGATTTTCACCAAAATCGAATCGTGTCATCTCCATACCGTGCCGACTAAAAGTTATGGATTTCGTGACGATAGACGAAACCGTTTTCGTATACCGCAGCAGCAAAGTTGAGACATGCTGCCAAAATGACTATTAAGTCTTTATCTCTGCAATGCCTTGATATTTTGACACCAAACTTTGTATGTGTCATTGTCACCTCACTCTGACCACATCACATCGATTTCGTAACTGCGCCACCTATTTGTTGAAAGTGATAAACCATTAAATCATCTTATAAGTTACTTTATATATGATTTTTCAGCCATTTTGCAAAAATTCTCTTAAAATGTCTTTAATTGCTCCTTGCTGCAGTTGGTCTGCCAATCCCACCCATGAAGGCTTCTGTTTCCGCTTCTTGCGCTTGGCCCCGGTAATGGCTGCTTGCAGCTATATTTATTAGGGGCCAAGCACCGAAGGTGCGGAGGCACCTATTGTATCTGTTCCGGTTCTTATTATTATTATTATTCTTCTTCTTCTTCTTCTTCTTCCGACTGGGCGTCTATGGCAGCCCCTAGAACCGTGTCCGGGAAAGTTGTTCCGGTTTGACATTCTGATAGAGGACAGTCCCAACAGTAATTGCACCAATTTTGGTGTCTCTAACTCATTGCCTCTAGCGCCACCACCTGTCCAAAGTTTCACTTTTATTATGCTAATAACTTTTGAACCGTTAGGCCTATCAACAAAATTATTTTTTCCTCTGATTCCTGAGCTAATGACGATTCGATTGCACCCTATGACGTCATTTTCCGTCATAAAAATATGGCCGCCATTTTGAATTGTCCAAAAAACCTACTTTTGCGAACTCGTCCTAGACGGTTTGTCCGATTCTCACCAAAATTGCACCAGATTATCTCCAGGCAGTGCCGACAAAAAGTTATGGAATTCAAGTCGATTCGTCAAACCACTTTCGATAAACGCGCAAACAAATTTTACGTAGCGCTTGCGAAAACAGACGTAAGGCTGTATCTCCGCAACGCTTAATCGTATTCAGACCAAACTTGGTACATGTCATCACAAGCATGACCTGAGGCTACATGCTGCGTTTCGGCGCAGCGCCACCTACTGGTCCGGAGATATGAAAAACGGCTATTTTCGCTCATAACTTCTGAACGGTTTGTCCAAAAATCATAAAAGTGGTCTCTGTAGATTCAGGGCGTCATGCCGAGTCGACTGATATCAAATTTTCCCAGATCGGCCATTTTGGCTGTCGGCCATTTTGAATTATGTGCTAAAATGCTGTATTTTTTGAACGCATGAACGAATTGTTACGAAACTCGGTATGGGTCATCGGTACGATGCCCTGAAGGAGCCTGAGAAGTTTCGAAACAGCGCCACCTAGTGGTAAAATTTATTTTTCAAATGCTTATAACTCTGGCTGTGGTTGACTTATTTTCACGGGAGTCATCTCGTTGAGGTCCTGAATCCTTGCCGAGTCCACAGATACCAAACATGCTAGGTTTCGACTTACGGTTTGTGTAGCGTTGTGATTTAGCGCTTAAAAAACATTTGCCGATATCTTCGAAACCGCTAGTCCGATCGAGAGGAAACCACCGTCAGAAGTTTGGAACCATAGCTTGTTAACTATATGTGAGAGCCCAAATGCCAAAATATTGATGGTAAGGGGTAGTAAAATCAAATCAAAGTCACGTGTCAGTCATTTTTGATGCTTTTTTTCATATAAATGTCTAAAACTCCGAAGCGAATTGAGATATTTTCACCAAATTTGGCACACACATGTATGGGCTCATTCCAAGGACACATGAAAAAAAATTGTGAGATTTTGCCTCTTGGTGGCGCTATAATAGAACAAAACATGAAAATCCCATTGATTTCAATGCAGTTTTGTGATGTGAAATGCTATACTCAATGAACACATTGCTGTAACATTATGAAACTCAGAATTTGTTACCAGCACCTTGCCTTGAAGGTACTCAAAAGATTTCAAGACAGCGCCACCTGTTGGTCAAAAGTTAAAATTACATTTCCAAAAATGCTAATAACTTTTTTTAAAATGTGCTTATTGTAATGACACTGGTCTTAATAGATTCCTTGGGTCATGCCGAGAACATAGATACCAAGTTTGACGTATTTGGACGAACTTCCTGTCCGCCATCTTTATTTACTTTCAAAACCTTCTTTTTCGAACTTCTCCTAGACCATTCGTCCAATTTTCACCAAAATCGAATCGTGTCATCTCCATACCGTGCCGACTAAAAGTTATGGATTTCGTGACGATAGACGAAACCGTTTTCGTATACCGCAGCAGCAAAGTTGAGACATGCTGCCAAAATGGCTATTAAGTCTTTATCTCTGCAATGCCTTGATATTTTGACACCAAACTTTGTATGTGTCATTGTCACCTCACTCTGACCACATCACATCGATTTCGTAACTGCGCCACCTATTGGTCGACAGTGATAATCCATTAAATCATCTTAAAAGTTACTGTATATATGATTTTTTAGCCATTTGCCTAAATTCATCTTTAAATGTCTTTAATTGCTCCTTACTGCAGTTGGTCTGCCACTCCCACCCATGATGGCATCTGTTGCCGCTTCTTGCGCTTGGCCCCGGTAATGGCTGCTTGCAGCTATATTTATTATTATTCTTCTTCTTCTTCCGACTGGGCGTCTATGGCAGCCCCTAGAACCGTGTCCGGGAAAGTTGTTCCGGTTTGACATTCTGATAGAGGACAGTCCCAACAGTAATTGCACCAATTTTGGTGTCTCTAACTCATTGCCTCTAGCGCCACCACCTGTCCAAAGTTTCACTTTTATTATGCTAATAACTTTTGAACCGTTAGGCCTATCAACAAAATTATTTTTTCCTCTGATTCCTGAGCTAATGACGATTCGATCGCACCCTATGACGTCATTTTCCGTCATAAAAATATGGCCGCCATTTTGAATTGTCCAAAAAACCTACTTTTGCGAACTCGTCCTAGACGGTTTGTCCGATTCTCACCAAAATTGCACCAGATCATCTCCCGGCAGTGCCGACAAAAAGTTATGGAATTCAAGTCGATTCGTCAAACCACTTTCGATAAACACGCAAACAAATTTTACGTAGCGCTTGCGAAAACAGACATAAGGCTGTATCTCCGCAACGCTTAATCGTATTCAGACCAAACTTGGTACATGTCATCACAAGCATGACCTGAGGCTACATGCTGCGTTTCGGCGCAGCGCCACCTACTGGTCCGGAGATATGAAAAACGGCTATTTTCGCTCATAACTTCTGAACGGTTTGTCCAAAAATCATAAAAGTGGTCTCTGTAGATTCAGGGCGTCATGCCGAGTCGACTGATATCAAATTTTCCCAGATCGGCCATTTTGGCTGTCGGCCATTTTGAATTATGTGCTAAAATGCTGTATTTTTTGAACGCATGAACGAATTGTTACGAAACTCGGTATGGGTCATCGGTACGATGCCCTGAAGGAGCCTGAGAAGTTTCGAAACAGCGCCACCTAGTGGTAAAATTTATTTTTCAAATGCTTATAACTCTGGCTGTGGTTGACTTATTTTCACGGGAGTCATCTCGTTGAGGTCCTGAATCCTTGCCGAGTCCACAGATACCAAACATGCTAGGTTTCAACTTACGGTTTGTGTAGCGTTGTGATTTAGCGCTTAAAAAACATTTGCCGATATCTTCGAAACCGCTAGTCCGATCGAGACGAAACCACCGTCAGAAGTTTGGAACCATAGCTTGTTAACTAAATGTGAGAGCCCAAATGCCAAAATATTGATGGTAAGGGGTAGTAAAATCAAATCAAAGTCACGTGTCAGTCATTTTTTATGCTTTTTTTCATATAAATGTCTAAAACTCCGAAGCGAATTGAGATATTTTCACCAAATTTGGCACACACATGTATGGGCTCATTCCAAGGACACATGAAAAAAAATTGTGAGATTTTGCCTCTTGGTGGCGCTATAATAGAACAAAACATGAAAATCCCATTGATTTCAATGCAGTTTTGTGATGTGAAATGCTATACTTAATGAACACATTGCTGTAACATTATGAAACTCAGAATTTGTTACCAGCACCTTGCCTTGAAGGTACTCAAAAGATTTCAAGACAGCGCCACCTGTTGGTCAAAAGTTAAAATTACATTTCCAAAAATGCTAATAACTTTTTTTAAAATGTGCTTATTGTAATGACACTGGTCTTAATAGATTCCTTGGGTCATGCCGAGAACATAGATACCAAGTTTGACGTATTTGGATGAACTTCCTGTCCGCCATCTTTATTTAATTTCAAAACCTTCTTTTTCGAACTTCTCCTAGACCATTCGTCCGATTTTCACCAAAATCGAATCGTGTCATCTCCATACCGTGCCGACTAAAAGTTATGGATTTCGTGACGATAGACGAAACCGTTTTCGTATACCGCAGCAGCAAAGTTGAGACATGCTGCCAAAATGACTATTAAGTCTTTATCTCTGCAATGCCTTGATATTTTGACACCAAACTTTGTATGTGTCATTGTCACCTCACTCTGACCACATCACATCGATTTTGTAACTGCGCCACCTATTGGTCGAAAGTGATTATCCATTAAATCATCTTAAAAGTTACTGTATATATGATTTTTTAGCCATTTGCCTAAATTCATCTTTAAATGTCTTTAATTGCTCCTTGCTGCTGTCGGTCTGAAACTTCCAGCCATGTTGGCATGTCTTGTCGTCTGCGTTTGCGCTTGGCCCCGGAATGGCTGCTTGTTATTATTATTATTCTTCTTCTTCCGACTGGGCGTCTATGGCAGCCCATAGAACCGTGTCCGGGAAAGTTGTTTTGGTTTGACATTCTGATAGAGGACAGTCCCAACATCAATTGCACCAATTTTGGTGTCTCTTACTCATTGCCTCTAGCGCCACCACCTGTCCAAAGTTTCACTTTTATTATGCTAATAACTTTTGAACCGTTTGGCCTATCAACAAAATTCTTTTTTCCTCTGATTCCTGAGCTCATGACGATTCGATCGCACCCTATGACGTCATTTTCCGTCATAAAAATATGGCCGCCATTTTGAATTGTCCAAAAAACCTACTTTTGCGAACTCGTCCTAGACGGTTTGTCCGATTCTCACCAAAATTGCACCAGATCATCTCCAGGCAGTGCCGACAAAAAGCTATGGAATTCAAGTCGATTCGTCAAACTGCTTTCGATAAACGCGCAAACAAATTTTACGTAGCGCTTGCGAAAACAGGCGTAAGGCTGTATCTCCGCAACGCTTAATCGTATTCACACCAAACTTGGTACATGTCATCACAAGCATGACCTGAGGCTACATGCTGCGTTTCGGCGCAGCGCCACCTACTGGTCCGGAGATATGAAAAACGGCTATTTTCGCTCATAACTTCTGAACGGTTTGTCCAAAAATCATAAAAGTGGTCTCTGTAGATTCAGGGCGTCATGCCGAGTCGACTGATATCGAATTTTCCCAGATCGGCCATTTTGGCTGTCGGCCATTTTGAATTATGTGCTAAAATGCTGTATTTTTTGAACGCATGAACGAATTGTTACGAAACTCGGTATGGGTCATCGGTACGATGCCCTGAAGGAGCCTGAGAAGTTTCGAAACAGCGCCACCTAGTGGTAAAATTTATTTTTCAAATGCTTATAACTCTGGCTGTGGTTGACTTATTTTCACGGGAGTCATCTCGTTGAGGTCCTGAATCCTTGCCGAGTCCACAGATACCAAACATGCTAGGTTTCAACTTACGGTTTGTGTAGCGTTGTGATTTAGCGCTTAAAAAACATTTGCCGATATCTTCGAAACCGCTAGTCCGATCGAGACGAAACCACCGTCAGAAGTTTGGAACCATAGCTTGTTAACTATATGTGAGAGCCCAAATGCCAAAATATTGATGGTAAGGGGTAGTAAAATCAAATCAAAGTCACGTGTCAGTCATTTTTTATGCTTTTTTTCATATAAATGTCTAAAACTCCGAAGCGAATTGAGATATTTTCACCAAATTTGGCACACACATGTATGGGCTCATTCCAAGGACACATGAAAAAAAATTGTGAGATTTTGCCTCTTGGTGGCGCTATAATAGAACAAAACATGAAAATCCCATTGATTTCAATGCAGTTTTGTGATGTGAAATGCTATACTTAATGAACACATTGCTGTAACATTATGAAACTCAGAATTTGTTACCAGCACCTTGCCTTGAAGGTACTCAAAAGATTTCAAGACAGCGCCACCTGTTGGTCAAAAGTTAAAATTACATTTCCAAAAATGCTAATAACTTTTTTTTAAATGTGCTTATTGTAATGACACTGGTCTTAATAGATTCCTTGGGTCATGCCGAGAACATAGATACCAAGTTTGACGTATTTGGACGAACTTCCTGTCCGCCATCTTTATTTACTTTCAAAACCTTCTTTTTCGAACTTCTCCTAGACCATTCGTCCGATTTTCACCAAAATCGAATCGTGTCATCTCCATACCGTGCCGATTAAAAGTTATGGATTTCGTGTTGATAGACGAACCCTTTTTTTCGTATACCACAGCATCAAAGTTGAGGCATGCTGCCAAAATGACTATTCAGGCTTTATCTCTGCAATGCCTTGACATTTTGACACCAAACTTTGTATGTGTCATTGTCACCTCACTCTGACCACATCAAATCGATTTCGTAACTGCGCCACCTATTTGTTGAAAGTGATAAACCATTAAATCATCTTATAAGTTACTTTATATATGATTTTTCAGCCATTTTGCAAAAATTCTCTTAAAATGTCTTTAATTGCTCCTTGCTGCAGTTGGTCTGCCAATCCCACCCATGATGGCATCTGTTTCCGCTTCTTGCGCTTGGCCCCGGTAATGGCTGCTTGCAGCTATATTTATTATTCTTCTTCTTCTTCTTCTTCTTCCGACTGGGCGTCTATGGCAGCCCCTAGAACCGTGTCCGGGAAAGTTGTTCCGGTTTGACATTCTGATAGAGGACAGTCCCAACAGTAATTGCACCAATTTTGGTGTCTCTAACTCATTGCCTCTAGCGCCACCACCTGTCCAAAGTTTCACTTTTATTATGCTAATAACTTTTGAACCGTTAGGCCTATCAACAAAATTATTTTTTCCTCTGATTTCTGAGCTGATGACGATTCGATCGCACCCTATGACGTCATTTTCCGTCATAAAAATATGGCCGTCATTTTGAATTGTCCAAAAAACCTACTTTTGCGAACTCGTCCTAGACGGTTTGTCCGATTCTCACCAAAATTGCACCAGATCATCTCCAGGCAGTGCCGACAAAAAGTTATGGAATTCAAGTCGATTCGTCAAACCACTTTCGATAAACACGCAAACAAATTTTACGTAGCGCTTGCGAAAACAGACGTAAGGCTGTATCTCCGCAACGCTTAATCGTATTCAGACCAAACTTGGTACATGTCATCACAAGCCTGACCTGAGGCTACATGCTGCGTTTCGGCGCAGCGCCACCTACTGGTCCGGAGATATGAAAAACGGCTATTTTCGCTCATAACTTCTGAACGGTTTGTCCAAAAATCATAAAAGTGGTCTCTGTAGATTCAGGGCGTCATGCCGAGTCGACTGATATCAAATTTTCCCAGATCGGCCATTTTGGCTGTCGGCCATTTTGAATTATGTGCTAAAATGCTGTATTTTTTGAACGCATGAACGAATTGTTACGAAACTCGGTATGGGTCATCGGTACGATGCCCTGAAGGAGCCTGAGAAGTTTCGAAACAGCGCCACCTAGTGGTAAAATTTATTTTTCAAATGCTTATAACTCTGGCTGTGGTTGACTTATTTTCACGGGAGTCATCTCGTTGAGGTCCTGAATCCTTGCCGAGTCCACAGATACCAAACATGCTAGGTTTCAACTTACGGTTTGTGTAGCGTTGTGATTTAGCGCTTAAAAAACATTTGCCGATATCTTCGAAACCGCTAGTCCGATCGAGACGAAACCACCGTCAGAAGTTTGGAACCATAGCTTGTTAACTATATGTGAGAGCCCAAATGCCAAAATATTGATGGTAAGGGGTAGTAAAATCAAATCAAAGTCACGTGTCAGTCATTTTTTATGCTTTTTTTCATATAAATGTCTAAAACTCCGAAGCGAATTGAGATATTTTCACCAAATTTGGCACACACATGTATGGGCTCATTCCAAGGACACATGAAAAAAAATTGTGAGATTTTGCCTCTTGGTGGCGCTATAATAGAACAAAACATGAAAATCCCATTGATTTCAATGCAGTTTTGTGATGTGAAATGCTATACTTAATGAACACATTGCTGTAACATTATGAAACTCAGAATTTGTTACCAGCACCTTGCCTTGAAGGTACTCAAAAGATTTCAAGACAGCGCCACCTGTTGGTCAAAAGTTAAAATTACATTTCCAAAAATGCTAATAACTTTTTTTTAAATGTGCTTATTGTAATGACACTGGTCTTAATAGATTCCTTGGGTCATGCCGAGAACATAGATACCAAGTTTGACGTATTTGGACGAACTTCCTGTCCGCCATCTTTATTTACTTTCAAAACCTTCTTTTTCGAACTTCTCCTAGACCATTCGTCCGATTTTCACCAAAATCGAATCGTGTCATCTCCATACCGTGCCGATTAAAAGTTATGGATTTCGTGTTGATAGACGAACCCTTTTTTTCGTATACCACAGCATCAAAGTTGAGGCATGCTGCCAAAATGACTATTCAGGCTTTATCTCTGCAATGCCTTGACATTTTGACACCAAACTTTGTATGTGTCATTGTCACCTCACTCTGACCACATCAAATCGATTTCGTAACTGCGCCACCTATTTGTTGAAAGTGATAAACCATTAAATCATCTTATAAGTTACTTTATATATGATTTTTCAGCCATTTTGCAAAAATTCTCTTAAAATGTCTTTAATTGCTCCTTGCTGCAGTTGGTCTGCCAATCCCACCCATGATGGCATCTGTTTCCGCTTCTTGCGCTTGGCCCCGGTAATGGCTGCTTGCAGCTATATTTATTATTCTTCTTCTTCTTCTTCTTCCGACTGGGCGTCTATGGCAGCCCCTAGAACCGTGTCCGGGAAAGTTGTTCCGGTTTGACATTCTGATAGAGGACAGTCCCAACAGTAATTGCACCAATTTTGGTGTCTCTAACTCATTGCCTCTAGCGCCACCACCTGTCCAAAGTTTCACTTTTATTATGCTAATAACTTTTGAACCGTTAGGCCTATCAACAAAATTATTTTTTCCTCTGATTTCTGAGCTGATGACGATTCGATCGCACCCTATGACGTCATTTTCCGTCATAAAAATATGGCCGCCATTTTGAATTGTCCAAAAAACCTACTTTTGCGAACTCGTCCTAGACGGTTTGTCCGATTCTCACCAAAATTGCACCAGATCATCTCCAGGCAGTGCCGACAAAAAGTTATGGAATTCAAGTCGATTCGTCAAACCACTTTCGATAAACACGCAAACAAATTTTACGTAGCGCTTGCGAAAACAGACGTAAGGCTGTATCTCCGCAACGCTTAATCGTATTCAGACCAAACTTGGTACATGTCATCACAAGCCTGACCTGAGGCTACATGCTGCGTTTCGGCGCAGCGCCACCTACTGGTCCGGAGATATGAAAAACGGCTATTTTCGCTCATAACTTCTGAACGGTTTGTCCAAAAATCATAAAAGTGGTCTCTGTAGATTCAGGGCGTCATGCCGAGTCGACTGATATCAAATTTTCCCAGATCGGCCATTTTGGCTGTCGGCCATTTTGAATTATGTGCTAAAATGCTGTATTTTTTGAACGCATGAACGAATTGTTACGAAACTCGGTATGGGTCATCGGTACGATGCCCTGAAGGAGCCTGAGAAGTTTCGAAACAGCGCCACCTAGTGGTAAAATTTATTTTTCAAATGCTTATAACTCTGGCTGTGGTTGACTTATTTTCACGGGAGTCATCTCGTTGAGGTCCTGAATCCTTGCCGAGTCCACAGATACCAAACATGCTAGGTTTCAACTTACGGTTTGTGTAGCGTTGTGATTTAGCGCTTAAAAAACATTTGCCGATATCTTCGAAACCGCTAGTCCGATCGAGACGAAACCACCGTCAGAAGTTTGGAACCATAGCTTGTTAACTACATGTGAGAGCCCAAATGCCAAAATATTGATGGTAAGGGGTAGTAAAATCAAATCAAAGTCACGTGTCAGTCATTTTTGATGCGTTTTTTCATATAAATGTCTAAAACTCCGAAGCGAATTGAGATATTTTCACCAAATTTGGCACACACATGTATGGGCTCATTCCAAGGACACATGAAAAAAAATTGTGAGATTTTGCCTCTTGGTGGCGCTATAATAGAACAAAACATGAAAATCCCATTGATTTCAATGCAGTTTTGTGATGTGAAATGCTATACTTAATGAACACATTGCTGTAACATTATGAAACTCAGAATTTGTTACCAGCACCTTGCCTTGAAGGTACTCAAAAGATTTCAAGACAGCGCCACCTGTTGGTCAAAAGTTAAAATTACATTTCCAAAAATGCTAATAACTTTTTTTAAAATGTGCTTATTGTAATGACACTGGTCTTAATAGATTCCTTGGGTCATGCCGAGAACATAGATACCAAGTTTGACGTATTTGGACAAACTTCCTGTCCGCCATCTTTATTTACTTACAAAACCTTCTTTTTCGAACTTCTCCTAGACCATTCGTCCGATTTTCACCAAAATCGAATCGTGTCATCTCCATACCGTGCCGACTAAAAGTTATGGATTTCGTGACGATAGACGAAACCGTTTTCGTATACCGCAGCAGCAAAGTTGAGACATGCTGCTAAAATGACTATTAAGTCTTTATCTCTGCAATGCCTTGATATTTTGACACCAAACTTTGTATGTGTCATTGTCACCTCACTCTGACCACATCACATCGATTTTGTAACTGCGCCACCTATTGGTCGAAAGTGATTATCCATTAAATCATCTTAAAAGTTACTGTATATATGATTTTTTAGCCATTTGCCCAACATTCTCTTAAAATGTCTTTAATTGCTCCTTGCTGCAATTGGTCTGCCACTCCCACCCATGAGGGCATCTGTTGCTGCTTCTTGCGCTTGGCCCCGGTAATGGCTGCTTGCAGCTATATTTTTGGACTTGTTTTCACAGGCCTGTTTTTTTTGTCTCGCAAGATCTGGCAACACTGCCTGGAATGTGTACACAACGAATTCAGTTTTGTAGCCTAACCACCATTAACACCAAATAGCAAGCTCCGTGTTTTGTTACTTTCGATAATAAGCAAGGTGTAATCTTCAAATTCTGACTATTTGATCACAAAAATCAAACAATAAATGCCGTTTTGGCGCTCTTTGATGTGGCGTGACAGATCGCTGTACTAGCTCCTCATTTCAAGCGGCAGCGCGGAGTAAACGCGAGTAAACGCGATCATCTCTTCCTCAGTTACAGAATAATCATGAATGGACACCTGAAGGTATGTTGAAAAATACAGTATACTTACTGAAAGTCATCATAACTCGTGTAATCGCTCCATCAGTGTTTCAGCAGCGGAAAGACGTCAATAAAACTGCATAGCTTGTCACTAGCATTATATTTACCTCAGCAGGCAAGTGATTCAGTGTCCACAACTTGTTGGTTCAATGAACTCTTGCACTAAATAAATGCACAATATTATCCTATATATTATATTTTACTTAACCTGTTAATTATATCTTGATTATTTAATGTACGTTTAAAATATCTTTCATGAAAATGACAGCAACTGTGTAAATGATTAAATTTCAATAACAAATTAGAGTAAAGTTAATGCAAAAACTGCCTTATGTTCAGTTTACATGTTTTCATACAATGTGTTGCGTGTTGATTATTATATCTAAAAAATAAATAGCATCTAAATTTAGGCTCTGTTGTTAACCTTTAAGGTTATAGTAATGTGCGGCTCCCTATATAGTTTACAGCATTAGCAGATTTTTAATCCTTGCAAAACGTTTAATTGTAATTTAATTAATTTAAAGACAAAGACACCATTTTTTCATTAAACCACTGTTTAAATTTTTTTTTTAGCTTTCTAAACCGAACTGAACCGAACCGAGACGTCGAAACCGTGGGAAAACCGAACCGTCAGTTTTGTGTATCGTTACACCCCTACTTTTTATGATTTAATCCAAATATATTATCAAAAACGGTGGTAATCAAATGTAAATTTAAACTTGTGTCCTTTTATTTTTGGGGAAGCGCTGCAAAACAGATTTACTAAATTAAACCATGGACAAAAAAAAAAAATATTCCTTTAAATAATGTTTAAATAAAATGTATTATTGTTGTTATTATTATTATTATTTTGAGAAGTAGTCTACGTTCTATTGTATGCCTACAATAGTAATATATTTCTGTCATAATTTCTCCTAGTAAAACCAAACTTTTATTTTGACGGGTTGTAGTGAAGACCTGTTTCAAAGTGTGTTTGACAATGGTTTTTCTCAAATAAAACTATGAAAATGCTCATTAGGCGTTCTCTCAGAGCAGCACTGGAAATGTTCATAAATTCATATCCTCAAATTGTTTGTGAGACGCTGAAAACACCATCAACGTCGAGTACTTCAGTATGTAGTAGACAAACGCAACTCAGCAGAACAAATAGGGTTATATATTTACATGCAGTATTTTTGTGCTTAGCTTAAATATTCACAGACCATGTCGCGATTGGATTTATTGTACAGTTCTACTTTCCATGTATTCATCCATCCATTATTTTGCATGTTTTACGTGACATCTTCTGCGTTATGTGAATTCCATTTTCATGACTGGATTCCGGGATTCCCTTTGCATCACGTAAATCGGGACATACCTTTATCTTCAGGAGGGATGGTGTCCTATATCCTCTTTTTGCAGCCACTTTGCGTCCACATTTTTTGCAAATTGGATATCTATCCTCAAGGACAACCACGTTTTTTTTTCTACTTTTCATACTGGCCATAATTCGCTTGGCGCTTCGCTTTCAGCTTCAGCTGGGTCTGCGTCATCTTTTTTGCGTGTTTGTTCTCCCGCCCTTCAATCAATTCAGTAGTTTCCGGAGTGTGTGATTTTTTTTTTCCCCCTTGTATTATTATTTTTTACTCAATAACGGATATGATTTCAAATGTAGCGAAGTACAATACTTCAAAGAAAACGTACTTAAGTAAAAGTACCGATTTTAAAAACTACTTTAAAAAGTAGAAGTACACAAAAAAACTACTCAATTACGTAACGCGAGTAAATGTAATTTGTTACTTTCCACCTCTGCTGAAGACTGGAGTAATGATGCTGAAAATCCAGCTTTGATCACAGGAATAAATTACATTTTAAAATATTTTAAAATAGAAAGCAGTTATTTTAAATTGTATTACAATTTTATTGTAAACAAGTATTATTGTTTTGCAACCTTGAGCATAAGAGACTAAAATAAATGAAAAAATCTATAACTAAAACTACAACTAAAAATCTTTAAAATAATTGTTATCCTCTAATAACGGCAAACGTGATTTTTGTCAGACTGAGGGATGAGTTAAATGACTTTTTGTAGTAATCAAGGACTTATATTGAACCTGGGAATTTTCATTATGGAAAACCCTCTTTATTTTAAATACAATGACTCGTGCCTCAAGTAGCATATATATATATATATATATATATATATATATATATATATATATATATATATATATATATATATATATATAATTATTTGTATTTTTTTATTTTTTTTGCTTTATTCTTAAGTTTTAGGAGTTTCTGGTAAGAGCTGGTGCTCAATAATGTCAGGTGAGATTGCTCAAAGATTAATTTTGAAGAAAATGTAATAAATGTTATTGTGAATTTGTTTTGTCTTGATTTTGTTCAAGTCAAAACAAATTCACAACATTCATTACATTTTAATGGGTGAGAAACAGAGGGATAAATACTGAGAGGAGGAGAAGAGAAACATTCAGCATAAATATTAATTTCTTTTTTGTTCAAAAAATACCCAATTGGATCCTCGGTGGAATCCAATTCCTCTCAAATACCTTTGTTATTCATATCATGCCTCTATATATTCACATGGAATACTTCAAAACAGAATCACAGCAATCCCTCTGGATCATGGGAAATGTGGCTTTACCACATTTGTTAATTTCATTTTTTTTTAATCTGATTTATCTGTGGACATAAATCAAACTTTAAGAATGAATAAATCAATATGATTACTACAAGGGACAAATATAGAATGGTTTAATGTAAACACATTAGAAAGAGAGCGGGAAACCAGGTTTAAATGTAATGATCCGCAATACATTTTTTTTTCAAGTTGTTCTGCTGTTTTAAATGAACATTTATCCATCCAAAGTGGTTGTCAAGCTTTTATTTGTTTGTACTGCATTTATACTAAAATGCTGGAAATTAAATAGATGACAATATATCAAACAAGGAGAATTGTGAGTGTAATTGCTGCAGATAACCACAGAAATCTCAGTCTCACACAAGACTGCTCTAGAGAGAAGGAAATAAATGAATTTCAAATGATTTGGAAATGCAGCTACTGTTTCAGTAATGAAGAGGAAAATGTACTTTTCTTAATTAATTTGAAGATCTTATAGAGAGGGGACGAGGCGGTTGCTTGTTGGAAGAGTAGCGCCCTCTGGGCACCAACATACGGAGGCTGTGTTTGGCTTTGGGTGACGTTTAATGAACTTCTCATGATTATGAGTTCCGATACTAAAAATAGCCCCCATAGGACCCCCTTATCTACAGGAGAAGCAGACTTTGTGATGTAGCTCTAGGTTGTATCCTACTGTGATTCAGACGTACAACACCGCGTTCACATTCGCCTCTCTGACAACCAGATGTTTTTCGAGACTGGAGTCGTGTTTACTTGTAGGCCTGGCCTTAGGCCATCTTTCCATTTTGATGGACCAATGAACATAGAATTTGGAGAGAAATTGGAGAGAGAGAGAGAGAAAAGGAAGAAGAAGAGGGTGGCATTAATTACTTGGCCATGAATAATGCAACTTTTCTTGTCAGATGAAGGCTTTCAGTAATCTTGGGGTCATTATCAGCTGCTTTAAAATGAGCTTGTTTGCAGCATTTCTCTTCCCAAATTAGTGTGGAAATTTCAGCCTCTATATAGTTCCACACTGTTCTCTAGATCTACACTGTTCAGAAGTTTTGGGTCAGTAAGATTTTGCAATGTTTTTCAAAGTCTCATATGCTCACCAAGGCTGCATTTATTTGATAAAAAATGCAGTGAAAACAGCAATATTTTGGTGACCTGCATTGCCATTGAAAAGTGCGTTGTCATTGAACTTGTACATTGACCTAAAATTTTTTTTTTTAAAGTTTTATTTTCTGTGATTTATTCTACATTGTTGTTTTCAATTATTTTGATGTGTCAACAAGATAATTAGTTGGCTAATACAGATAGCTGGCTAAGTTTGCCAAAATGATTTGTTATGGTCTTAAAATTAGTTAGAAACAATAATTAATCAAAAACGAGTCAAATTAATCAGTGATGTTTTTGCACAATAAACCATCATTTTCAAGCAGATGTGTATTTTTGGAACGAATTAAATTACATTATAGCTGTGAAAAATAGTGAACAAAATATTACATAATAGACTGAATTCTTGAGATTTTTTTTTAAATCAACATTTGTAGCAAATATTTTTTGCTGTTTTGCTTTTAATCCTTCTTTCAAATCCCTAATTACACATTTGAAACATAATCGTGATACTCACCTTAGCTAACACCACTGTTAAAAATGTTATGTATGCAGTTAAAAATTAAATGACTGTCAGATGCCATATTTAATCACTATATCAGCCATGAAATCACAAACTTAGGATGTCGGTTAGCAGTGAATGATACATTTGGTTTCATCCACATTGATAAGGTAACATTTTTAGTATTTCTTTCTTTATATCTGTCTTCCATTCTACTCTGCATGACTATATTTGGACCCGTCAACCAGATGCGCTGTGGGTTTTTTTGCGTCAGGGAGCAGGTACATAAGCTGCCAATGACAATGTCAGATTCTCAGCATGCAAAAAATGAGGAATCATTAATAACCAGCCCAGGCAGACTCGGGTGGTACGTTCAACGCTGCACATTAAAAGAGTAACAATGATTTAATTGTCAGCTCTTCTGTAAATTGTTTCCAGGCAACCTATCCTAAACGTAATCATCTCAGTTTGATGAAAGAACTGGAAGGAGAGTTAAAAGAGAGACGTGAACGAGCGCGGTGCAGCATGGGGGGCTGCAAGTGAAGTGTTTTACTACACTGTCAGATTTTTTTGTCTAGAAAAGTGAAATGTATTCACAGAGGACGACTTTCGTAAGGCACAACGGCTTGTGTTCACTTTCATTTTAATGGTGCATTTTGTTCATGTGCTTGCTTTTGCATGAACCAACCTTTTGTTTAAAGATCAACAGATCTGTGCAGGGATTAGAGAGTTAGTTCTCCCAAATGAATGAGAGAGATGCTAGATGGGGGGCTTATCTTGAGGGGAATGGCTGGTTGAAGAGCTGTTTGACTGGAGAGCAGGAAAACAATGTGAAGAAAGTCGGAGGGGAAAAGAGAGCACAGCCCTCTTCTTTAGTTCCCTTTGGAGCTGTCACCCATCTTGACGTGCATGGCTGCAGATAGCGTGCTGACCAGAGGCGGCTGACAGGTGGAGCTGCCCCCCTCATTCAGGCTCCCAAATACACGGCGTTGGGCACAACCATTAAAGTGTGTCCTAAAATGACAGAGAGAAAAAAATTTGAAAGTTTCCTTCACAGCAGACTGGTATAAATAGAATGCAGTGGAAATTCAATTACATTTGTTGTTGGTTTGTAAAACATTTAAAGACCGTATAATGTGATTATTAATGCTGCATGCACTGTGAACTGTTTTAACCCACTTCAGCATGAAAACCTTTTTTTGCCTTCTAATGTTTTGAATAAAATCAAAGTGATATAAGTTACAACTTACAGTCGCTCCAAAAAGATTTGGACACTTACAAAAGTTTAAATGTCATTGCATTAAATATATACTTGTAAATAAAAAAGATATATACTGGTCAACTTGGCATTGAGAAGGGTCACGTATGATCAAAACGTTTGCCATTGAAGCAGTGGTTTTATCTCGCCATTTTTGTCTTTTTCATCATTGATAGTGTGCAGGCTTTATTGAATCAAAATACAAAAAGCAAACCAAGTGGTGTATATATATATATATTTAATTAGCATAAGCATACTTTTGAATTTGAGGTTCGAAGTATTAAATGATAACAAAAAAAGAGTAATTTTTTCATGAATCAGACTACACCGTTCTAAATCTTTTTGTTGCATTTAATGTAATGGCATTCAGACATTTGACCTGCAAGTGTCCAAATACTCGAGTCTGCTGTAGTTTATGTTCATTGCACTTTATTCAACAATTTTACTTTTAATTAATCATAAGAAAAATTGAGCTGCAATTCTGAAAACCCTGAGTTTTTTCCCCCCACAAATTTGTGGATTGAAACAAATATACTGCTATATTGATGCAATCATTATTTACAATTGTTTTTTATTACTTTTTTAGAGCT
Organism: Siphateles boraxobius; assembly: GCF_051911475.1. Lineage (NCBI taxonomy): Eukaryota > Metazoa > Chordata > Actinopteri > Cypriniformes > Leuciscidae > Siphateles > Siphateles boraxobius. Next base: position 4,166,094 of record NW_027509042.1, read on the forward strand.
TTGAGTTAATATCACAGATCTACTGTCTACTGAGGCATTTGGGTCCTTTGAGACTCAGGCTGCTCAGAGTGACTTCATAATTCACACATAGCAATGTGCTCCTTGGCCTTTTCCAGTCAAGGTCATCTGAGACAGAAAGGTCTTTCTCTCTCGATAGGAGGGGAATAGCAATATTGTAACCTTTTTCAGCCTTTGAGCGGCCAATTAAAATTTATATAATGTAACTTCATACTAGTGTCACGTTTTTGTTCAGTTACTTTCACTTTCATGGAGTTCTATTGTTCAGTGACCTGTTACCTTTGATCAAGTTTCCCTCCACTCATCAGTTTCCATGGACACTCATGGATCATCACAGCTGTTTGTCATTACGTTCATCACCATTGTGTATTTTATCACCATTGTGATAAAATGTTGAAAAAGTGTGATACACACAACCTCTATATTGGAATTACCTCATCTTCTTCTTCATTTGGAATAAGCATTTTAACTAGCACCCTTGCACACCCAGCTGAAGTCTTTGTTAAATAATAACGATACTCGGTTACTAACGTAACCTCGGTTCTCTCTAGAGAGGGAACGAGTATTGCGTAAGTTTAGCTTACGCTACGGGAAAGATTCATCTTCTCGAGATACTGAAGCCAAAAATTATCCTTAATTTTGTATTCCTTGTCAACGCAGTGCAGCAGCTAGCAGACCTAGAGCAGGCCATCTCGCGTGCTCATTGGCTGCCCTGCGGGCAACTGCTGCAGCCTACCAGTGAGCCCGGCGTGACGTCACGCCCAATGAAGGGCGCCCGCGCCTTCATAACGTCACAGCCCGCCAGAATGGGCGTGGCTTAGCGTATAACACTAGGGGCTGTAGGCTGACTTCGCTGGTTTTCGTCGACTGAAGCGAAGTCGCTCGTGGCGCGAGCACGGCCGGTTACGCAATACTCGTTCCCTCTCTAGAGAGAACCGAGGTTACGTTAGTAACCGAGTATCGTTCTCTTACGAGAGGTTCTCTCGTATTGCGTAAGTTTAGCTTACGCTACGGGAACACTTTGTCAACGCCGTGCGCGCCAAGCATCCACATGAGACCCCGAGCTTTCAGGGGAACCCCATAAGTGGAAAAATTAAGGTGGCCAGCCACGCGGGCCATCACTTGTACATAAGCACACAGGTAATACAGAGCAGCGCGCCGGTCTGTATAGGCACATGGCACATACCCTTCTTAGTGCAGCTCAACCAGGAGAGCTGCGTCATATGAGAGTGATCTGAGCAGGAGATCTGGGCAGAATACACCTCTCCTTCAGACTGACAACAGTTTAGCCTGCAAGGCAGGAACTTCTAGGTTATAAAACCTGACAAAGGTTGACGGGGAGCTCCAGCCCGCCGCTACACATATGTCATGGATAGAAATTCCACTGGACCATGCCCACGAAGAGGCCACGCCTCTCGTGGAATGAGCCCTGATGCCCAGAGGGCATTGCAGACCTTTTGACGCGTAAGCGGCCGCTATAGCGTCTACTATCCATCTGGACAGGCTCTGTTTCAAGGAGGCGAGACCCTTGGTGCGCCCACCAAACGAAACAAAAAGCTGTTCCGAACGCCTGAAGGAGGCGGAGCGTGTAATGTAAAACCTCAGCGCTCTGACAGGGCAGAGGAGATTCACATCACCTTCGCTGTCAGATGCTGGGAGAGCTGACAATGAAATAACTTGCGCTCTGAATGGAGTGCCCATCACTTTAGGGACATAGCCATGTCTAGGTCTGAGGATGACTTTAGAGTCATTCGGTCCGAACTCAAGACACGACGCGCTGACAGACAGCACATGCAGGTCCCCTACACGTTTTACTGACGACAGTGCAGTCAGAAAGACGGTTTTCAGTGATAGATATTTCAACCCCACGGTGTCTAGTGGTTCAAATGGAAAAGCTTTCAGGGCCTCGAGGACCAATGAAAGATCCCACATGGGAACCGACGGGGGGCGCGGCGGATTCATCCTTCTAGCTCCTCTAAGGAAGCGGATGGTCGTGTCTTCCCAATGACTGGCCGTGCGTCGATTCTGCGAACGCTGCCACCGCCGCCACGTATACATTGAGCGTGGATGGGGACCTTCCCTTATCCAACAGCTCTTGTAGGAAGGTGAGCAGATGCGCCACCCCGCATGTCCGCGGGTCCAGACCTCTGTCGGTGCACCATCCAGAGAAAACCGACCATTTAGACGCGTAGAGCCTTCTCGTGGAAGGGGCTCTAGACTGCGTGATCGTGTTCATCACTCCTTCTGGCAGGGCAACGAGTACCCGTTGATCAACCATGCATGCAGAGACCAGCGCTCTGGATTGGGATGCCAGATCGTGCCGCGAGCCTGAGAGAGGAGATCTGCCCTCACCGGATTCGGCCACGGAGCTGTATGTGACAGCCCAGTTCCAGGAACCAAATCTGATTCTCCCAACGCGGGGCTATGAGGAGCACCGAGTTGCGCGTTTCCCTGATTCTCTTGATCACCTGTGGCAACAGAGAGACCGGAGGGAAAGCATATAGCGGGAGGCTGGGCCAAACCTGGGCCAGCGCGTCCTCGTCCTTCGGACAGACCGTCGGGCATTGAGCGTTGTCTTTTGATGCAAATAGGTCGACTTCCGCTCTGCCGAAGAGGCGCCACAGTTTCTGGACCGTTTGGGGTGCAGGGACCATTCCCCTGGGGGAACATTGTCCCTGGACAGTTTGTCTGGGCCGTGGTTCAAATGGCCAGGCACATGCGCCGCCCTCAGCGAGCGCAGGTGCATCTGAGACCAAATAAGGAGGCGTTCCGTCAGATTGCAGAGATTTCTGGATCTGACACCGCCCTGACGGTTTACATAGGATACCACAGACATGTTGTCCGAGCGGACAAGAACATGCTGGTCCTGTATGAACGGGAGGAAGCACTTAGGCCCAGCTGGAGCACCGTTTACAGTAGGCCCAGCTGGAGCACCGCTTTGAAATGTTTTCAAAGGGAGAAAGCTGCCCTTCTGGAAAGATGCGGCTAGGTGGTGAACACGGCGCGCGCGCTGTGTCGATAAACGAGCCGTCATGGTCACCGAGTCCAGTGCTATTCCTAAAAAGGAAATTGACCGGCTGGGCAGTAATGAGCTCTTGGTCCAGTTGACCGTGAGACCCAAGCTTTCCAGATGACTGAGAAGCACTGTTCTGTGAGATAGCAGTTCTGTCTCTGACTGTGCCAATATCAGCCAATCGTCCAGATAGTTCATTATTCGCAGCCCCTGACTTCTCAGGGGGGCGAGCGCCGCGTCCATGCACTTTGTAAATGTACAGGGTGCCAGGGACAGGCCGAACGGCAGGACGGTGTAATGATATACCTGACCGTCGAAGGCGAATCTCAAAAATTGCCTGTGACGGGGTACTATCTGAATCTGAAAATAGGCATCCTTCAGATCTAGAGAAATAAACCAGTCCCTCGGGCGAACGTGCGCGAGGATTTTCCTGGTCGTAAGCATTTTGAACGGTCTTTTCGCAAGCACTTAGTTCAAATGTCTCAGATCTAGGATAGGTCTGAAGGCTCCGTCCTTCTTGGGTACGAGAAAATATCGGCTGTAAAAGCCTGACTCGCTCAGAGAAGGCGGTACCTTTCCTATAGCCCCTTTGCACAGCAGCTTTGCTATTTCTGCGTGAGGTAGGTGTGCTACTTCCGCATTCACTATCGTCGCGGTCCGGGCTTGAAAGCGCGGGGGACGGCGAATGAATTGAAGTGTATAGCCCTGCTTTATTGTGCTCAACACCCATTCTGAAATCCCTGGGATAGTTTCCCACGCAGCTATGTGAGCCACTAGGGGGCGAATGGCCTCCAGGTTCAGACCCCCGTCATTTGCGGGCTTGTGAAACTGAACCGGAGCCGAAAGCGCGGTGCGCGCGCTCTCGGTTCTGGGCAATGGCTGCTCGCTGAAAAGCCGAAACCGGCTGATTTATGTGAGATGTCCCAATCATAAGGGATGGGGAACAGTCTTTTGTCATTTTTTGACGCGCGAGCAGCGCTCCGGGCGGGAAATCTTCCTGTAAGCGTGAGCGCGTGTGCGCGGGCAATGAGCACGCGAGATGGCCTGCTCTAGGTCTGCTAGCTGCTGCACTGCGTTGACAAGGAATACAAAATTAAGGATAATTTTTTGGCTTCAGTATCTCGAGAAGATGAATCTTTCCTGTAGCGTAAGCTAAACTTACGCAATACGAGAGAACCTCTCGTAAGAGAACTAATAAGATGTTTGCTGAAATGACAAAATCAGCACTTTTATGCACAAATTCCTTAGTTTTTCAGGCCAACACTGAACTGAAATAAATACAGCTATGGAACTGTTTTGTTCTAAAGATGCCCTCTGATTGTAGTCAATGAATTTCATTGGTTCTCGCAAGTCAAGCGAACATGCCTGAGCATCCGTTTACCACAACTGATGTGCAAGTTGATGAATGTATATATGTAAATAAAAGTAAATGCGTGCAAGATGATCATCATTGACCGTTACCCCACGTCTTGTTCAACATGTTGTATGGATACTATTATGCGCTGTTCATGTTTTTAAGAGCAAAAACGCATTCTGATTGATCATCCCTTTATGCCTTTCACTTAGACGTCAATAAATGTTGTCAAATTGAGCAGGTAGTGAAACTAAAGCGCTTCTTCTCATGTGGGCAGATGAAGACCACAACGCAGAGTTTAAATGTCACTTCCGATGATTGACATCACAGAATTTATCGTGAATGGTCTCTTATCGGTAAAAAGCCAGAAAGGCGTTGCTTATGTGAACAGCATATTTGTGTATTTACCGGTAAAGTAATTCTACCAATTTAACGGCAATTTACCAGGATTGCTGTGTGAAAGGGGCTATTGAGAAAATTATGCACACATGTGCATTAATATTTTTATGCTGTTTATAATGTCTGTCTGCAGTTAAGAGAAAGCAATCATTATGTGATGATTGAATTAAATAGTGTGACATTGAATATGCATGAAAATGGGTTGAATAATGTGATAGTTTGGATGTATTCTCATCTTTGCATTACAGTGGGTCGATACTGTATATGCTTGTGATTGGCTTAATTATTTTTTTCTGCAGGAAACAGCTATCACATTTTTCTTGTAGTAATTTAAGTTGATGTTTTTCTTGGTTTTTCATCAAGCCAAGGGCAGAAAGCACTTCAACTGTGAACAAAAAGCAAAGGAGCAATCACCTCTGTTTATAGAAAAAGCTCAATTTTGTTTTATATGACAATCAAATTGCATGCTCAAATATGCACAATTGCTTTGTGGGTTCAGAATGTGATTGTTTGCTTTCTTGGTCTGTAGAATTAGAGTTCTAAATGTTAGTTAAACTCTGTTCACACCCCAGCAATACAGACAAAAAGACACCAGCGACCACCACACAAAGCTCTCGTATGTCTTTTTTGATGCCTGATCCAACCTTTTCTGATTCAAAAGCTCTCCAAGTCTCTTCACAATTGCCCTGCATCGCCCCCCTTCTACAACAGATTGCTTACAAGCACTCCCATTCTTTCCGTAATGTCCTGAAACCTCCCGCGGAGTTCATGAATATAAGCACTTTTCCCCTCCACTCTTATCCCAACTCCCACCGATCTGCTCTCCTCCTCGCCGCCCGCCGTTTGATATATCATGATCCTCGTTGCATGAAGTCATTACGCCAGGAAGTGGAGAGAAAGGCAGTTCACACTGTTTTGATCTTGGAAGGTTTAAATGATTGGAATCCTGGAGCTTATGATTGACTTGGGAAGAGGGAAGGGTGATTGCTTTTTTCCCCGTCCAGCAACCAGTTGAAGGCTGAACAATAACAAGACAGACTTGGAGTCATCTTTTGGGAATGATTTGTGTGAGGGTGTCTTATGGCTTTTCGTTTTATAACCCCTCTGTGGGTATTGTTTTTTTTTTGTGCTTTTTTCTGTACAGATATTCTTCCTTTTTTTTGTTTTGTTTATTTTTATTGAAGCAATGTATCTCTCTGCTTCTTGTCCATTTTTAACCCATTAATGACCACGAGTACCTGTGGATGAAAGTTAAAATGGCTGTTTTCTGCAATTGTGGGAAATTATACTCGCATCTGCAATCAGCAATTAAACATCTGAAATACAGGCCTCAACACTGTCCTCAGATCAGATGACAGTGATATCAAGTTGGGTCATCTGAAATATTAAGTGTGTAAAATTAGATAATCCATCCAACCTCCTCTTAACACTTCAGTTCCCATTGACAAGGGGTAACCTGAGAACAATAGAGTATGTCACCTTACTCCACATTGTCTTGTTGTAGTTGCTCTCTGTAAAAAAGGTGAATTAATTAATAAGATATGATAAAAAATTATTATATTTTTGGACAATGGAAAGGCTGCTTCTCCACTTTCAGACCAATTGCTGTTCTCAACATCTTTCAGTTGTGGCAGATTGAGCATTTTCTTCATCACTCTGTCTTTGTAGTCAGCTTTCAGTTTGGATTTGTTTACCTTTCTGTCAATGAATAGTTTTGTTGACAAAGCAATCTCAGTTATTTAGGGATATGAAGAGCTAGATCATTTCATTCTTATAGATATTGAAGGAAAGAACAAAGATAAGCAAGAGAGAACTTTTTAAAAATGTGATTCCTGATGGTACCTGATGATAATACCATTCTATTTTGATATATAGCATGCTACTGAATGATGACCATATTCATATACCAATATATAAGTATAAACCAATAACACTGCTGGAATGTTTGGAGTAAGTACAATGTTTTTTTAAACAAGTTTCTTTTGCTCATTAAGGCTACATTTATTTAATCAAAAATACAGTAAAAAGGTAAAATTATGCAATATCTTTACAATTTAAAATAACTGTTTTCTATTTTAGTACTTTTAAAAATGTAATTTATTCCAATCTTCAGTGTCACATGATCCTTCAGAAGTCATTCTAATATGCTGATTTGCTAGTTAATAAACATTTTTTATTATTATCAATGTTGAAAACAGTTGTGCTGCTTAATCTTTTTTGTGGAAACTGTGATAAAAAAATTCTGGGTTCTTTGATTAATAGAAAGATCGAAAGAACAGCATTCATTTAAAATAGGAATTTTTTTAAACATTGTAAATGGTTTACTGTAATTTTTAATCAGTTAAAAGTGACCTTGTTGAATAAGCATTCATTTCTTTCAAACACTAATTTTACTGACTCCAAACTATTGAATACTAGTATATACCATGGTATTACCATAGTATCATTATGATACATATTCAGAAAAAAAAACACTTGTATTGCTATGGAACATGTCCAGTACTACCACGGTGCTGTCATATATTTAAGGTAGGTATAAAAGGGAAAGGGAAACTGATGTAGTCAAAGGTTTATTTGTTTAGATGAATGTCAAGCACTATGAAATAGACAGTATAGTTGGCTGTTGGAGGTTATTGTGTACGTAAGGATAAACCACAACAACAGCAAACCCACAAAGGGACAACCAGACAGACGGCAGTGTCGGCCTCACAGAGAGTATATTCCTTTTGATCTGCCGAGTCTATCTCTCCAAATCCCCTGTTTCCCTTCCACTTTTTTACCCTCAAGATCATCAGTGTGAAATCGCAACGTCTTCAAACCAAATGTATTTTGTTGCCTTTGAAACTCTTGTTGATGTTGCCAGCTGCTGCCGCTTGAAGGAATAGCTTACCCAAAAATGATGAATGATGTATTCATTTATTTCTACTGTGGAACACAAAAGGTTGAGTGAATGATGGCAAAATTAGAATTTTTGGTGAACTATCCCTTTAAATGACCCTTCTTTCCTACATCCACACACTGAACGTACTGAAGTGGTGAAATTGCAACGCAGCACTTTAAAGAAGCATCCTTTCTGGTATCCTCATGAAAATCGAGTTTTCCTCTTTATATAACACAGTTTAAAAAGTTCAACTTTGCCACACAGTGACACTCGATCCTTCAGCATGCCCTTGGCTAAAATGCAGTAGCACAGTATAGCAGAACTTTGCTTTGTGTTTTAGTACTCAATGCTGTAGTGAATATGAAAACTGCTTATGCTGGACATGTATGAGGAATTCCTCTATATGAAGTCAACTTCTGCAGCTGTAAGTGTAATCCGACATAAACGGCAAGTCCCAGCGTGATTCACAAACTCTCACTTCACGCTGCGCAAAGTACAACGGTTTTGCTTTACGCATCACCTAATTAAGAGAGAAGTTTTAAAGTTACATCCAGAGCTAAATGCTAACTATTGTTTACTGCATCCACCAAAAAACAGACAGTAATTAAAAAACACTCTGGAGAGAAACGACCCAACATCTGTTCCCAGTGTTAATCTAATTGATTTGAGACGTGTCACTGCATGGGGTGAGTCGAGTCTTCAGGAGACTTTGGATATCAAATACTATAAATGCATTAACGGAACACAATGCGTACTTCCTGTCCACATCCAATATTCCTTAATTGTGTTATGTGCTGTGAACACAATGACTATAGCTTTGTTCCAAAACTTTGTGAGATGCCTACCAAGACTGCATTTTAAGGCATCATGTGTGGGATCAGTTTCATTATTAGTCATGTTTTATTGAGATTATCTTGAATTGCACCTTTATGACTGATATCTTTTCTTTGTTTATATCAAGACAGAAGTATATGGCAATATACAGCATAGCAGCTCACTGGTTTTGGAGCAAAGCTTATATACAGTATTTTGTGTCCTACACTGTCTTTTAACCTTTGAAGATGTTTTTTCTTCGATTGGTTGGAAATGTTTTTGAAGGTTGGTCATGTTTTCATGTAACCGATGGTGCCACTTTGGCCTACAAATGACCATTGTGAGTGAAGGTTAGTGAGTTTTGAAGGCAAAGTGCAACCTTGAACAAATATCTGAACATTTTCACTCAAGAAAAGCACAGACTCTTTAGTACTGTACGAATGAATCTGTTGGCCTGCTGGTTTTTATTGTTGGTTACATTTTATATTAATGTGTCCCTGTTACAGTGTAATTATACATTTAAGTACTGAGTAATAGTAATTACAGTGCCCCTATTATGGTTTTTCGAATATTCCCTTTCATGCAGTGTGTAATATAGCTGTTTGCGAATGTAAACGCTTTAAATAGTCAAAAGTGCACGCTAAATAAAGTTACTGTCTCTTAAAAGAAAGAGTCGTCTATAATTCTAATCCCACTGGGTTATGGTTCTATGTTGCTATAAGACATTTGCATAATGCCTGCCTATGTTGTACGTTGTCTGCCCGCGAACAACTTGACCCGCCCTCAAACACGTAATTTTACTGACGACTGCTTCCCTAATCTCGGAGATCAATGCGGGATTCGCAAAACGCTTGTTCTTGAAAGATGGGTCAGTACCAAGTTTATATGGACCAGCTTGCTACTTCACAATCCGTAAGTATGAATAATTATTGATGTAAATATTTTCTACCAGGTGTTCAAAATATGTCGTTTTGTTTTTTATGTTGTTTAAGTTTCCGACTAACCGGCTAACTCACGTTATTACTGTCTTACCAAAATAGTTAATGTTAATCAGCTGTGGGCCTCTATTACCTAAAGCTGTGTCTATTAATGCAGATTATCTGTCGTTCTCACTACTCTGAATAAAGATAAAGGATGTAGCAAGATTTGTTTTGCAAACTTTAATGCTACATTAGTCATTCACGTTAGTCCATGGGCTAACGTATGCGCTGTTATTGATAGTTCTTCCAATGTTTCATCATCTGACTCCTGCTCGGATTGATATGGTAAAATCTACGTCTTCGTTATTGTCTTAAAGATGTGTACAATCACTGAGCTTTAGGAATCTACCAATCACAACAGACTGGGCCGTCTGGCCAATCAGAGTAGAGTAGCTCGCAGAAAGGAGGGATTTAGAGAGACTAATTCATCCAATGAGTTGTTTGAGAATAATTGAAAAATGTGGTGATGTGCAATGCATACTATGAGAAAATGAAAGTGTTTTTTGACCTTTTGATGCATGTAAACCTGTTATAATATCTATTGTTATAATTTAGTATTTTTAATTTTTATTTAATTAATCTAAAAATTATTTATAAATGGGTATTAATTAATTTTTAAATTATTAAGTACATGATTGTTAATTTTTTTATCATATAAATAGTTTTATTTTTTATATGTATATTTTTTACTGATGTTTTTCCAATCGTTTCATACAGCAAATAATCGTTAAAATGCTTTTATTTAGAAAAATTAAAATGGGTCCATGTCGTTTTCAATGCTCTATGCTGATATCTAGAAAGCAGAGTGGCTTTTGGCCGATATATAATTTCATTATGGCGAATGAGACGCATTTTGTTTTATTTCATTTTCACAGTTGTTGTTTTTGTGCTGTTGTTCATTCCCTGCGTCTGTTTTTCCCTCATCTGAATATCTCAGTTTAAAAAGCCCACGCATCTGGGTATGGTGGACACCTATTGATATGTTTATTGCTTGCAGTTTCCTCTCCTGTTCCAGAGAGAGCAAGAGGGATGGTGGAGGTGTGATAAATGTTGCAGGGCGTTTGGGTCTGAAGAGATCGCTCCAAAGCAGCGCAGCAGCAGTACTGAAGATTGATTTCTCTTATGCAATTCTCCCCAACGTCTGCGATTAATGACCCTATACGCTCGCCATCCATCAGCATCTCCCCTTGCTAAACTACACCAGCCCTCATCCAGGCTCCAAAAGCCCACCTATGGCACCACGGCGTACCCCGCAGCCGAGCATTAGCGTGTTGCTAATGCTCTCAGACATTCACCTCTTTCTGTCAGATTAATGGTGATACTGTTACCCTGCACCTGTCCACCAGGCAAATCCCCTACCTCTCCAACACCTCCCCTCGACGGGGGGCTACATGTTGGGGATGGACCCTTGCTGGCCGAGAGCCTAAACATTGCTCGATCAGACATATGTCTCTGCATTTATAGCCATTCTAGTGAGGCTTAGCCACGTAGGATTTACAGTCTCAAATCTGCTTAGATGACACCTTTAGATAAGAACCAACTCTGATTAATAGATTAGCTGTAATCTGGCCTTCAGGAACAAAGGATTTGGGGTTTTGGGTCATTTGTTGTTGTTTTTCTGTAATTTGCTCTGCTAAGATTAAGCCAAAGAGTTAAGCAACAGTGCAAATGTACCACAGAACACCTAAAAATGAGGCTTTGGCTTCCTGTTTATTATTAGGTACAGACAACAAAGCAGTTATGGATCTTTTCCTTTTTTTTGACTTTCCTACCAATCTGTCTGGTTTGCTTGATCTTGAACACAATGCAACTGAACACTATTCAGTTCAAACTTTGTAAGTCTAAGCCTCCCATGTGTAGAAACCACTGAGTGAGCCATTGAAGCTGAAAAACGCTGATGTCTGCCCTAGACGTGACACAGTTCTCATATTGCTCTGCACACGGGAACTCTAAGAACTTTGAGAATGAAAGCGCCCTAAGAGAACAGCCATGTAAACTATCGTAAGACGTTAAAACTCCCTTTCACATTCGGCTCCCTTAAGATTCGTCCAAGGCCAAAGTCAGAATCCAGTCGCCTGCCTCTTTTATGCTTTTCTTCTAATCTAGAGGATTTAGTGTGAGAGATTTCGTCCAACAAGCCCACTGGATCCACTGGCGAGTCTCTGATACAGTTTAGCCACTTTCACACAGCCCGTTGATCCCGGGAAATTGTCGTAAAATTGCTAGAGTGCCTTCTGTGTGAACGCTAACACATCCCGGGATTGATGCCGGGATGGGACCTAGTAACATTGCCGGGATCAGTCCCGGAATGCGCCCGGTGTGAACAAAAGCCAGGACCAATTCTGTAAGGGAACTTGACGCACAACGTATTGACAGCTTATCGAATTAACATGTTGAAAAGAAGTCATAGTCGAAAAAAAAGTTGTGATTTGACCACGAAAAATCTTGTACAGAACAGAACTTTGAAGTTTGAACATCAACAACTAATGCCTGATCAGCTGCCATGTTGTTTAAAGCAATGCAAACCCTTCCGCTGTTGTACTACAACATGTTTTCGACGCATACGTTACGCGTCACGTGTCTTTACGGGATCTTTATGTGTTCTTTATGGGATGTGTGTGATTGCACTCACAGATTCCGGAAAATCTCTGGCAGTGTGAATGAACCAAAATCAAACGATCCCGGGACAAATCCCGGGACACATTATGTGTGTATTTTCCGGATTCTCTTTGTGAAAGGGGCTTTTGTTTCAGTGCTCAATATATTGTTCTAGGATCTCATATACAGCAGAGAATAGTTGTAATACTTAGTTTTACAAAATTCTTGCAAAATTCTTGCAATTTTGATTATTATAAAAGTGGTGCTCCTCTGGAACTGTTTTTCAAAGTCTTTGACAACATCTAAAGACCAGTTTGTCCAAATAATGCTGAGCTATATATATATATATATATATATATATATATATATGCCTACATAATGCTGTAAAGACAGTTATTATGGTTTGTTTGTGACAATGACTCTGCACTGTCTATTATCTTACTAACCACATGGCTACTTACTTAAAATATTGGACATGAAATATTGATTTCAGTTGAAATTATTTTTTTGTGCAGAAATATTTAACTGCAAACTGCAATAATTGACCAGTCAGAATCAAGTATTTCAGAAAAGCATGCAATGATAATATTTAATAAGTTCACTGTCACAAACAAAATTATATATCAAACAAATGATGTTCTTCTGTCAACTTCTATCACGGTTTCCACAACAAAAAAAAAATATATATTAAGGATAACTGTTTTCAACATTGATAAAATAAGAAATGTTTTTAAGCACCAAATAAGCATATTAGAATGAAGGATCATGTGACACTGAAGACTGGAGTAATGATGGAGCTTTGACATCAGAGAAATAAATCACATTTAAAATAATATTTTAAAAAAAGTTATTTTAAATTGTAATAATATTTCACAATATTACTGTTTTAACTGTATTTTTGATCAAATACTTACAGCCTTGATGAGCATAAGAGACTAAAAAATATTACCAACCCCAAAACGTTTGAAATGTCATGTACGTATAATACATAGCAAATGTACGTTATCCATTCAACATGGCTGTTGGTAGAGTATGGAACAAGCAAAAAGAAAAATATATCTTCTGATAATTGTCTGGTATATTGTCTCAATGTCAAGATGACCTTGTAAACAAAATGTCCTTTCAAATCGATCTTTGATCTTCCCTTTCCTTCCTGTTTCTCCCCACAGATCCAGTCAACGGTCCCCAGAACGTGAACGTTGCGGACATCCGTGCCCGTCAGCTGACCCTACAGTGGGAGACCTTTGGATATGCGGTGACGCGCTGCCACAGTTTTAACCTGACCGTCCAGTACCAGTATGTGTTCAACCAGCAGGAGTTTGCCGCTGAGGAGCTGATACCGACCTCCTCTCACTACACTCTGAGGGGACTCAGGCCTTTCGTGACCGTCAGACTACGCCTGGTGCTGGCCAACCCCGAGGGCAGCAAGGAGAGTGAGGAGATCGTCAAACAGACAGAGGAAGACGGTGAGCTTGATTAAGCAAGATGGTGGAATCTGATAGATGTTGTAAGATGTGAAACTTTATATTTTTACTTCCTGCGGGATTCAGGCTTTAATAAAGGGGGGTCAGACCCACCAAACCCTTTACAATTTGCACCATGACTTTTCCAGTTTGTAATGAGATTACTTTGCTAATTACTGTGTCTGAACAGTAATCACATTACTGATGATCACTTATGACTTCATTTCTGAAACCATCACCCTTAAGCAGATGGACAACACAAAATGCCAAATTGTCCATCCGGTTGTAAATTGAATAGATCATTGCAGTTTTGAGGTGTTCACGCCAGAATCTGATTTAACTCTTATATTCTTTTTTGTAAATGTTAAGAAAAAATTATATAAGTATTTTATAGTATGCATACAAATGATTAAATATTGTGTTGCTGTCAACTTTAGCTCACAGATATGCAAACAACATCCAAATTACAAATTAAACAAATTATAAATGCACTAATCATGTTTGCGTGGTTCACATGGTTCATTTAATTTAAAACAAGTTATAAAAGTAGACCTGACTGAACATTACCATGGCTACTTAACAATAAATATACAAATAAATAAATAAATATTGTGTAAAATAAATGTAATATTGATTAAAGAGGAAATTATTTTATATTTTGAAAGGAAAGAGACCATGGAGTGCAATGAGAAACATAAAAGAAACACAGCTAGTAGGAAATCGATTGCAAGACACAACAATTATACAGTTTAGTGGTCATTATATTTAATTATTACAGATTCAAGTAGTTCAAAGAGTCATGTTCACATTTATATATATATATATATATATATATATATATATATATATACATTGTACATTTATACTGACAGCAAAACTCTCAAAACAACTATATTTGAAATTAAATAGCATAGCTTTTTAATACCAAAACACTGGTTTAACCTTATTAGAAAAAGTCCCAGAAGAGAGGCATAATTGTAAGCATTATAAATAGATTGATTGTCTATTTCTTATTGAATTGATATCTTTTTACTTGAAGGTTGTTTGAGGAACATTTTAAATGGAGGTTTGTTGGGTACATAAATGATTAACACTGGTTCCTGGCATTTAATCTCACTAGATATTAGAATAAAACAATAATAAGTGTATTAACCTTCGCTGGGAGAATGGCACATGTACAGAAAGGCTGGAGGTTAATATTTTTTTGTACAGTGAAGTAAACACAGCTATTACAGGCTAGAACATCCTTTCATATAGCCAATATTTTGCATCAGAGACTCCGCTGTTATAGATAATGATGACAGTTGTAGCTTTTTGCAAGTTAGTTTCACAACATGCCGCAGCACTTTCCACATCCTTAAATGTGAAAATGGGAAAAGTTCAATAATCCCAACCTATTATTTCAATTATCCATGTTTTAATGAATGACTCTCACCTCTGGTTCTTGAGGACTGAAGGGTCTTTTTCAAGTCTTTGTCTTGGAGCGCTCACATGTTCTTTTCGGCTGAATGCAATTCTGAAGCTTTTTAAAGTGGAGGGATGGAAATGCGGTGATCTTTTGGGAAGTACTCTTCAATAGTGGTCATTCAAAACATCCTTCTTTTGTGTGGGGGTCAAAAATAAACTTAGTTTGCTAAACTAAACTTTAAAGATTGCCAAAAGTGATTTAAAAGACGGCAAATTCCGTATTGTGTTCATTTATAGCCTAAGAGGGAGGGAGTCTTACTGCTTTTAACTGTCTTTCGGTATTTCTTTATGTTATAAGAGCATTGGAACATATATGATAAGAACAAAGAAAACCAAGAGTCCTGTTTTTAGTGACAACAAAAGACTAATCTCACTAGAGATATTCTAAAATAAAAAGCAGCCTTTTGCCTTTTATTAAACTATAATCTCAGGGATGTATTTTTGTATTTAGTGGAGGAGATTCAATTTCTTCTGGGGTCGTTTAATTGCTTATAATACTGTATGTGTGAATAAACGATTAATTGGCAACATTTATTCCTAAGAGAATCATTTATTTTTTTTAGTTTAGTTTAGTTTAGATTTTGGCTGTGGTCAAGTGTGAATAGTTGTAAGTTTTAGTTGCCTATAGCTAGTTTGATTATTTACATATGTGTACATTACCATTCAAATGTTTGAAGTTGGTAAGATTTTTTGATGTTTTAAAAAAACTGTCGTATGCTCACCAATGCTCATTTATTTAATCAAAAATATTATTAAAATCTAAAATTTACTCTTGTCTTCATTGTCACATAATCCTTCAGAAATCATTCTAATGATCAAGAAACATTTATTATTATTATTATCATACTTTTGTGAACATTGGATATGATTTTCATGTTTTAATAATGCATCTTCTCAGATCTCAGTAGTTTTAATGCTCATTGTGAACGTGTTTGTATTACAAGATACTAGATTGTCTGCATTGTGTATTTGGGAATCACTACTGTTTTGTATAGAAGTCAGATGGAAACAGAATTGTTAGACCATAGTACTGCCCTGCTCTGCCTAAAGAAAAGCAACAAATATGAAACAAAGATGATGAAAGCCATCCTCCTCTAATCCATCTGTTCCATTGATGTATTGCAGTTAAAAGGAAATCCCAAACGTGGAGCATGTTAAAGCTTCACAGTCTGTGAAAAGACACAATGTTTCTCATACGGAGGGAAGGTTTGCTTGCAGCGCTTAATTTGAAAATTTCCCAGAGGGAAACGCTCAACCTCCATTTACAGTTAATTTCTCCCAGCTTGTTTTTAATGCTGTGCTATAAAACCATGTGAAATAAAGCCTGTTGTCAGGCCTTAGATTATTAGGTTGTTGCGTATAATTCAAGCTCATCTCATGTTTTTTCAGATTTTCATTTTCATGTTCTGATGAGTCTGTTTTGATATGGATAGAACTCTTTTGGTTATTCAGTATCTGCTCTTGTCTGCCCCACTGATGTTTTTCCTTTTTTATGTATTTTTGCATATGAAAACCTATAATTACTGTCCTTTGTGTTAGCAAATTGACGGACAGCTGCAACATATCAATAGTGAAGCTGTTCTGTCTCTCTGTGTAACCTTATATGGTGATAATTGAAGGAGGGTGAAATTAACATGAGGACGGCAGACAATTTTCACCTTATAAGGTCAACAACAACGCCGAACCCTGTAAACAAGCATAAACAGGAAAAGAGATGAAAATAATCAGTAAGATTCAGAAACAAAATGGAACGTGTGACTATTATGAAACCTTTTAAAAGGTATTTGTATCTTGAGAGGGGCAAGCATAAAATGGGAAAAAATGGTTTCTTGCACCTCAAACTTAATGAAACATCACTCATAGTCTCCCCACGGCAAGCTAATCAGCTGGATTAATATGTAAAGTAGCATTCCAGGCACAGGCATGGTTATATAGTAGAAAAGACAGTGGACAGAGGACTGGATCTAATTATATTTAATTGTAACAGTGATTTAATATGCTTGATGGCTAGTGCCCAATCAAGCTATTTGAAGAATTGTTGGAAATATAATTTAACTGGCCTCACTTTGCAATACAATATCTGAGATCAGCACCTCAGTAAGAGAGTGTTTTTCACCTTTTCTTTGATTAGCTCAATTCTTTTCCCATTGAAGAATAAATGCCAGTGACTATTCAGCTTGTAATAGCTATTGAGGGCAAATGTCTCAACCTCGCTACCTTTTCAAGAGGAACTTAGTCGCGATATAATTAAACAGATAAAATTACATGAGATGAGATCCGTTCAATGAGGTAAATGGAAACTTTCTGTTTTTCGGCATAAGTGAGATTTTCATTGACTACTGATCTGAATTCACTCTAATTTGTATTATATTCATATCCTTTTTATAGTGCAACATAATGTTTGTTGCAGTTGTTCTCAGGTGATTAGTTCAGGAAAGTTATTTCTGCTAATAAAGCTAACCAGTGGACTTTAAATCAATCAATAAATAACTAAAACTCATATTCACATTAAAAAAAAATTCAGTAATGGGGAAACTTTTGGATAAAAATGAATGATTTTCACATTTTATGAATGCATCCTCTCAGATCTCAGTTGAAACACTCACACAGTAAAATTATTTGTATTTTAAATCTTTTCCCAGTGAAGAATAAATGCCAAAGCCTATTTAACTTTTAATTATGATTAGGGGGAAACATCATAAGATTGAAGAAACTTTGTCTTTTGTGAAATAAAAAAGATTTCCAAAATAAAAGTACAGCTAGATTAGTTTTTCCTTGAGGAAATAGCTGTGCTTGCTGAGCAATGATAGTGTCAAAGATGTAGGCTTCTGTGTTGTTTCCGTGTAAATGAAATGCTGCATGAACAGTAGATGTTTTACTTCTTTTCTTTGCCGCTCAAGATGACCGCCAGCTAATCTGTTTGTGCCCGAGGCGCCTCTCCCGTTCGCCCCGTTGCGGCCTTGCTACGCTCATCTCTTTAATCTGCCCTTCCAATTAACCACGACTAAGTGCAAAGCTAACAACAGCGCTATAGGGCTGCTAAGTTGGACTAAACGACCTTTTAGCTAAGTCATTAGCTCTTTTTGCACACACCGTCAGGAACTGTCTGACTCATTAGTGTGTCATCGCTAACAGTCAAGTTAAAGACACTAACCAAGACAACTAGCCTCAAGTTGACATAATGTATGGGCTATTGTCAAACTGGCACAAATTAGCACATTTGCGTGTTGATTTATAAAATTGTCAAGTCATAGCATCTCTGAAAATGCTATGCTGGCATATGAGAGCAGGATGAAGCTGTGTATGGATGATGACATCTTGAAAACAGGTTTTTAGGGTGTTAATGATGTTCTAGCAAGAATATATTTGGAAAACTTGCAATGTGTGCCAGAGGGGACGTGCGTACAAAATATGCAAATAGACACACGCAAATGCGCGCAGTGGTACTCGTAGCACTTGTTAACACCTCTCGGTACTGAAGGGTAGCAAAGCTGTTACAATTCACACTTCGAATATTGCGGCTGAGGTGTGTTTGACATAGTTTTACTTCTTTAGTCAGCCAATCTTTGCTCGCCTCACTTTACCTTTTACCCAGCAACAGAAGCCATTTCTGTCACCCTACGTCACCCCTGTTCTCAAAACTATCACATTTTGTATCAAGGTGTTGATGTAATGGTAGAGTGTTTGATATATAGATACAATACTGTTGACTCAACATTTGTAAATCTAAACTAGAATGCTAAATGTTTGAATGTGTGTTTGTGTGTCTACACTAGTTCCTGGCCCCATTCCTATGGAGTCCATTCAGACAGGCCCATACGAGGAGAAAATCTTCATGCAATGGAAGGCCCCGAATGAAACTAATGGAGTCATTACTCTCTATGAGGTGAGGAAATGTAAAAAAAAAAAAAAATATATATATATATATATATATATATATATATATATATATATATATTAGTGCTGTCAAACGATTAAAATATTTAATCGCGATTAATCGCATTAATGTCATAGTTAACTCGCGATTAATCGCATTTAATCGCACATTTTTATCTATTCTAAATGTCTCTTGATTTCTTTTTGTCCCATTATTTTTTCTCATTTTAATGCTCTTATCAACATGGAAAAGTGGATCGGCTTGCTTTGTGCAAATGTTTTTTATTGAAAACAACATTGGCATATATTGTGTTCAATTTCACACTAAAACATTCTTACTTGGAGCAAATAATCTCTCACACAATGTAACACTGTCCATCAATAAAAGGATGAAAGAAATACTGACGAGGTCCTGATATTGACGAGGGGGCGGAGAATTCGCATCAGCTGTGTGTGTGTGTGTGTGTGTGTGTGTGTGTTTGTGTGTGTGTGTTTGGCCATCATCAAGTGGTATTTCAGACTGGACGTGCTGCGATGATGATAGCTCAGTTCACAACGACAAAACACACAGATCACTTTGGTCTCGTCAATGGAACCATTTGGCAACTTTTTAAAAGTAAACGTTCCATTAAGAATCTTATTGGCATCCATTTCGGTGTCTCGCGCTCGTCATCCACTCAAAACTGGACGTTTTGAACGTTCCTATAACATTCAGAAATAACGTTTTTATAACTTAATGGGAACGTTATGAAAACGTTCTTATAACCTAAAATTGTTAGCTGGGGAAGAGGAGAGATTCGCGATTGCACTGAACACGTTTTAAGTGCAGGCACATATTGTCTGAGCGAGCCCAGAGAAAATTCTAACTAGAGCAGCGTGTATCTGAGAGCGCGCGACTCGAGCAGAGAGATTCGTGCTCGGCACATTATATTCCACGCGCGAGCAGAGAGATTCGCGCTCGCGCATCCGGCTCGCAAGCCCAAACAAGTGTGTGCGGCGTGCCTGTTGTTTTGTTTCCGGTCTATCTAGATCCGCTTGCGCTTTCAAAACGTCCATGCCGCGTCCTATTGCAAAAGCATGTGAAAAAAAAACTACAAAGTTTGCTAGGCCAAAAAGACCGTTAATCGCGCGATAAAAAAATGAACGCCGTTAATATGGGTTTGCGTTAACGCCGTTAATAACGCGTTTAACTGACAGCCCTAATATATATATATATATACTGTATATATATATTATATTATTTTATTTGCTTCTAATTTTGTTGGACAGTCTTATGTATATACATGTATATTTATTGTAATGCACATTACAAGCAGAGAAATGAAGTCACTGCATGACAAAAACAAATTATGGCCAGATAGTGCTTTAATGTGTGTGTGTTTGAGTGGGCTGGAGGCACAAAAGAGCCTCACAATCTCTTTGATTTGATGAGGAAGAGAAACCACATGCGAGACATTGCGCATATTCTGGTACATCATTAAAATGGGGTTACTGCATGTGCCATCTTGGTGATAAGAAGATTGACAGAATTTACTAAATGTATCGAGCGGACACAATGCAGTCCCATTTGGCCGGATAATTGCTATAATAGCCCTCATTGATTTAATTAGAAGCGTCCAATAGAATTATCCTGGAGATCTGAGCAGCCGTATGCCTCCTCTCCTCGCTTTTAGTGATTCAGACAAATTAGACTTAGGACAAAGAGCTCAGAGGCAGGAAAGGGAAGGTGCGGAGATGAATGCAGCGGAAGGGTCACAAAAAGACCCTGTTTGTAGCATGCAAGTTTCTTGCTTCACAGCTTTAGAAAAGTTTGGATTCGCAAAGAAATAAATAAAATAGAGGTGCAAAAAATAGCAATAAAAACATAAAAGATGTATAATGTTTTTTTTTGATAGTCTGAAAGATTATTTGCAATATACTGTATATGATACCCTTAATATTTTAAACATTCTTCATATGCAGTATTATATACAGTATCATCAAATGCACTATATAGTAAACCATATGAATATGTATTGCTTTAATTACTGTTATGTTTTTATAAATGTAGACAAATACTGTTTATATATAAAGCATATACAAAACAACATATACATAGAAAGAAATATTATATATTTTTTTCTTCTATATATTGAATAAAGCATTTTCAAAAAAACATATACATAGAAAGAAATATTATATATATATATACATATGTAAAAATTTATAAAATGTATGTATAAATATACAGTATATATATATATATATATATATATATATATATATATATATATATATATACTGTATAAATGTACATACACATTTTTATGTTATCATATATTTATGATAGATAGATAGATAGATAGATAGATAGATAGATAGATGGATAGATAGATAGATAGATAGATAGATAGATAGATAGATAGATAGATAGATAGATAAGTTTCAGATCAGTTTCTGAGTACCTGAGATGTGTCCTGCATCAAAATCCATACTTTTGAACCCCCCCTCTCTCTCTCTATCTGTATGTTTCCTCTCCCTTCATTTCTCTGCACAACAGCCTCCTGTTATCAAACCATCAAAGCCTTTCGGAAATTAATTGCTTTGCTGACAAAATAAGAGTGTGCATATGAAAGGTGCGGGGAAAGTAGACAGAGAAGATCCTCAACAGCTCCTTAATCAACACTGAGTTGTGTAAAAGGAAGGTGTCTTTTGTCCTCATGCTTCTTTATTTTTCTTTATCTCCATGCAAATGAGGAAGAGTAAATAGCGGAACATTTCTACACACGGCAGGTTCTTAATTCTTGATCTTTGTTTTGTTTAACTTGCGTGACATGTTGTGAGTGTGCGATGACGTGATGTCTTTCCCCCTCCGCTGTGTGTCGTATGCCGTTTCTGATGGCTTCCTGTCTGGAGTTACATGGAAACAAACCACCCACTTTGTTTACAGAGAGAATTGTCTGAGGTTTTTTTTCTTTGGAGAAGTGATGGACAGGGATATTGACACTCTCTGCAGCTACTGTTATTTATGTAGAAACAGAAAAATTATGAAATTTTATCTTCAGTGTATACCATATCTATTATACCATGTTTTTTCCACCATTGTAGTATAGTTTAACATTGTATTTTAAGTTATACTGCACTAACAAAAATGTACCATTGTATTATACACTTTACATGAAGCATTATGTAAATATTAATTTATTATGAATATTCATCAAACAAAAATGTAACGAAATGTACCATGGTATTATACCATGACTTTTTGCACTACTTACAAAAAAGTACCACATTACAATCATGGTATTTTAGACCTCTAGCATGGTGCACCATGATATTCTTAAAAGTACCATGGCATACCATTTAAAAAAAACATGGTATTCATTTCAGTAATGTTGTATATTTCAAAGTACCATAGTATTATCATCAGATACCATACATGTACATTTTACTTCTTTTAAGGGTCATGATACCATGGTAATTCATGATCACGATTGGATAGTATTCTTAGAATGTACACTCCTGTTCAAAAGTTTAGGGTCAGCAAAACAAGGTATTGCTTTTATTCAGCAAGGATGTGACAGTAAAGACATTTATAATCAAAGATTTCTATTTCATACAAATGCTGTTCTGTTGAACTTGCTATTCATCAAAGAATTCTGAAAAAAATGTGGTTTGCAAAAAAAAAAATCAACATTCAGTTTTCAAAAATTAATAATAATCAGAAATGTTTCTCTGACCAGCAAATCAGCATATTAGAATGATTTCTGAAGGATCATGTGACACTGAAGACTGGAGTAATGATGCTGAAAATTCAGCTTTGCATCGCAGGAATTAATTGTATTTTAAAATATATTTAAATAGAAAAAAATTTTTATTTTAAATTGTTAGAATATTGCACAATATTACTGTTTTTACTGTATTTTTGATCAAAGAAATGCAGCCTTGCTGAGCATGAGACTTCTTTCGAAAAATTAAATAATGTTATTGTAAATAGTATAGTATATAAATATGATAATTCAGTGCCATGGTATTATTATTTGACATTGATGTATCACAGTAAGTAAAAATCTCTTTTAATAAATAATTTAAATAAATTTTGTCTAAAAATAAGTAAAGAGCTGTCGTTCTGTGTGCTGATGTAGTGGGGAAAGTTTTCACCTCTAACGGATATAAACAGTGTGTTCTGCCCTTACGGGATAGAGGAAAACCTGTGCACATGCACCCCACATCCCCCCCACCCCCCTCACGTCATGGTGTTGTTTTCATTTACATCAATAAACGGTTGAGTTGCAAGCACTCGAGTTAAGAGAAGCAGCAACCCCTAGCTCTCTAGAGCAGATCAACCGGGTTAATGGGCTCACGGTCCTACATGTGTGGTCTAGAGACAGCTGGAGGAAGGTCTAAATCTGGGTTAATGTTGATAGTGCGCTTCTTTTTTTTTACCATTTGTCGTGTATCATGACACAGTGAGATTTAAGTGCTCTTGTTTTGTCCAGCACAGCAGACATTAGTGTATCATTGCTAGTAGTCGGTAGGGAAGAAGGACATACCCGGTTGATGCAGTGAGCTGTAGTCACTGGGTTTGTGAGGTTTATGGCATCTATGAAAGATATTCAGACTAATAGCAAGCAAACACAATATTCATGAGCATATTGTGCATTCTGCTTTTTTCTGAGTCATATATGGAAAGTAATGTGTACTTTTAACTTTTAGGAGGACAGAAATTTGTATCACAAAGTCTGTAGACATTTTCCACTAATATCTCCACGATTGTTGTACACTTTGTTTGTTACAAGAACGCTGCACGATTATTTGAATGATTCGTCTGTTATTATTGTTTTAAGATTTATTCACCATTAAACGTTACGTAAAAGCAGTGATGAAATTGCAGAGATTCACTTGGGGACTTGTGGACATATTTTATTTTTTTAACCATAGACACAGAAAATCCCACTTTATTTGTGTATAAAATTTGCATAGGATGTGGAATCTATTAGGCAGATAAAAAAAATCTCCATCCCCCCATGACTGTTAAAACTATTACATTACTAGTATTTGTATAGTGCTGTATTTTCTTCTATACTTTTTGGATTTTCTATTTTTTGCGCTTGCAGAATTGAGTGCAATATTATTTTCTACACCAAATGTTGTGTAACCTAGTTTCTTTCTGGCATCCCAAACCCTCAAAACTCACCCTCAAACTTACAGAATACTAAATGTTCTGTTCTCAGCATGTCTGTTTACCAATTGCAAATCTCAAGAGATGACTACTGTAGCTTTAACCAGGCTCCTGTCGAGGAATTATTAACCAATCCAGCATGGGTTTTTAGTTTTGCATTTCACATTTCTGCTTGTATAACTCTTGATAACAGTTGGATTTTAAGTTCTTGCCAACTTTTTCTGAAGGGTTGAATGTCAATGCAGGATGAATTTTAGATGTTTAATTGCTTCGAGTTTCATTGATGTACTTCTCTGTGACAGATGCATGTAAATGTGGTTGCAAGTTTGTCTTTGTCCTAGGGTGCCCTTTTTGTTACTGTAGTGTTATTTTTTACATGACAAAAGGGATATTGTTTGACACGGTCAATATAGACTTTATCCCTGTAACAAAGCTGCCTATTTGCCTACTTTCCTCATAAATGTCTGATAAGGAACATGTTATATAGGCGGCAACTCAAGAAGACTTGAGACAATGTTGCTAATGCCATGGTATACTCTAATAAGCATTACACATAACTGGTATAATACTCAACTTTTAATTATGCATAATAATTTAGTAATTATTTATTGAGCTTTGCATTTTGCATCACAATGCATTTAGCCAAAACGAGGTACCTTAAGAGGCAGCATACTTAACCTTTTTGTTGCAAGTGCACATATGATGCCCTTAAAATTCAGCCTTAAAAGGCAGCTCACTATGTTTTGGAACAGCATTTCTCTTTTCTTTCTTTTTTTATCGTTGAAGCAAAGTAGCCATAAATCCAATATCTCCCACAAACAGGGCTGTTTTCTTCGCATTCCCATCTCCGCTGCCATACTGAACTGGGAAATGAACCCTTTTCAAATCAGCTGTGGTCAATTAAACTCAAGCGGCTCTTTTAACAGAGAGCCACAGTGCGTTCACCAGTACATTAGGCCACTTTTAGCAGCCTGTCGCGTGGCATCAAATGCCCCCTGGCCAACACTTCCTGTCTCCCCTGACAACAGAGTCTGAAGAGAGAGAGGGAGGGCAGACGAGAACAAGAGATAGATCCCCCCCATCCTCACCTATTCATTTCATACTTTCAGTTCTCTACAGGATTGATCATCCCTTGTGTTTTTCCCCCCATCAGGACATTTAAGTGATGACTGAGTAATTGGAGGCCTGTTGATCTCCATGCTGGCCTTTGAGCTTGTATGGGTTTGTTTTTGTTTTGTTTTGTTTTTCCTCCATTTAGTGACTGGTATATAATACTAGACAATTTTGTGCAGGACACATTGTTTTAATTGTATATAATAAATTAAGTGACCAAGTGTTTTCTTTTTAAAATGGAAAATACACATACTGTATACTGTACTCTCTGTCAGCCATACATACTATAACATCTGCAGTCAGACAACATTGTCCTATCTATCTATCTATCTATCTATCTATCTATCTATCTATCTATCTATCTATCTATCTATCTATCTATCTATCCATCCATCCATCCATCCATCCATCCATCCATCCATCCATCCATCCATCCATCCATCCATCCATCCATCCATCCATCCATCCATCCATCCATCCATCCATCCATCCATCCATCCATCTGATTGTATATTACAAGAACAATACCCTTCAGCCAACTCACGATTTCTTTTTCATTGGTCTGTAAAGAACAAAACGACCCGCTGTTGGCTGAGTATATTAACACCGAACAAGGGCACAGATTTACACAGGAGCTATGCTAAAGGCAATAGATGAGATTTTAAAAGCACCTTTAATAAAAAGCCTGTCATCAATCACTAATGCCCTTTCATTTACAGGAAAACCCGTGAAAGTATCTAACTGCCTGCTTCAACTTTTTAAATGTTTTTATCAACTGAGAGATGTGTCAAAAATGTTGTCTGTGGCAATCAACAGCATGTCATCGATTTTGACAGTTGGCTAAATTTAAGAGCAAAAATAAGAATGGGATGATGTATTTTGAATTGAGCATGCTGTTTATAATGGTGAGTGAGAGAGAAATACCTGTTTGTCCAAACAGGGAATGAAGAGGGTTTAAACATTTCAGTTCACATGTACAGTAAATTTTCAGCTGTAAAAGCAACATTCAGGCTGTAATTCTCTATTAAGACTGATTTATAATCCATAACATGTAAACTTGTGTTTGGCAGTATATTACATCAGGCTGCTCCGCCACACCTCAGTGGCATTGTGTGATTTACTGACCGAACATTAAACTTGATAGCATATTAAATCAAAACTATGCCACTGGAAAGCATAAAAATGTTCTGAAACAACAAGCATGAAAGTTTAAACTGATACTAGTTTGAAAAGGAAACCCTATATTTGGATATACTGTTACTGGATGTCTTATATATTTTAAATATACACACTGCATATAGTGGTAGTGTATATTCCAGGGGTGTCAAGCTCCAAACATGATGACCACCCCAGAAAAAAAAAAAGTCTAGGTGTCATATTATTTTTAATTTCAGAATCACTAGAATGACAGGTTGTCTTATTCTGATGTCTGAAAAATGTAATCATTGCGTTTTTCTCTCGCATGTTTAATGTTTGTGTCTGTACGTATTTGTGTATTTTCTGGAGTGATATTTGGTTTGAATGTGCATATTTGCTTCTCCTAACTCTTTTGTTGCCTGTGGTCAGTGAGCAGTCACGAGTGTGTGTGTGTGTGTGTGTGTGTGTGTGTGTGTGTGTGTGTGTGTGTGTGTGTGTGTGTGTGTGTGTGTGTGTGTGTGTGTGAGAGAGAGAGAGAGAGAGAGAGAGAGAGAGAGCGAGAGAGAGAGAGAGAGAGAGAGAGAGAGAGAGAGAGAGAGAGAGAGAGAGAGAGAGAGAGAGAGAGAGAGTGTTTAGAGGGCATTCTGAATCACTCCACTATGCATGAAAAGCTTTTAGGCAGCAGGCCTGCCAGGCACCCAGCTGTCAATTTATTTGATTTGAATTGTGGAATGGAGTTATGAAGTGTGAAACGTCAGGGCTAAAATGTTTTGATTACCCATATACACTGTGACCATCAATTTCCATCAGCCTCCTCTGAGATATGACGTATGCACGTCTTAGCATGAAAATGGTTATCTGTAAACTAGTTTAGTAATTGTTTTGGGGCATGTTAATTCTTTGCTGGATATTGTTTTCCAACATATACATGTTTGAAGCAGATCCACGTAAAAGTGTTTTAATAAGCAGCTTGTATTTACAGCACAGTGCACTGAATGTGCTTGTTATTCATTGTAAGCAGAATATTGTATTTGGGATGCATTTCTAGTGACTGAAATTGTCTCAAATATTTGGAGAGAAAATAATTGCAGAAAAGCCAAAGTAACTGAAAGAGATCAAGCAAAACAAAAACGTTCAGTGCTAAATTGCTCTCTGTGTTTCAGAAGGTTGATGTTATTAAGAAGAATGATGCTTAAAGGAAAAATTCACCCAAATATGAAATCTCTGCTATTTGCTCAGCCTAATGTTGCTCCAAACCCGTATGACATTCTCTGATACAAATGTGCAAAAGTAATTTGGGTTTGATACGACATAATGGTAAACAAACTATGTCATAATTGTCATTTCTTAGTATAATACATTTGAATGTACGCTTTTGTCTCCAATGCATCTCCAAGACTCTTGATGAAGTGATTGTGATAATCCAATGGACTTGTCTCTTTCATTAGATCACCTATAAGGCTCTCGGCTCCCTGGACCCCAGTGCAGATTTGACAACACAACGTGGCCGAGTCTTCAAACTCCAAAATGAGACCCATCATCTCTTCGTTGGGTTGTATCCTGGCACCACATACTACTTTACTTTGAAAGCCAGCACAAACAAAGGCTTCGGCCCACCCGTGACTACCCGTATAGCCACCAAGATCGCAGGTGAGGGTTTCAGGCAAGGGTTCAGCTCAGATTGTTGGGTATTTTCCAACAGTGAAATGATAATTATACAAAATTATGGTAAAACAGACCCTCAGGTTCCATTTTAATTGATTTAATGTGACAGACATTTGTTCTTCATGGATATAGAGTATTCACGTCGAACAGACTGATGATAATGTATGAAATTGTTTCAGAGAACATGAACTGATGGTGTTAAATAAGCTTCATTTGATTGCTTACCTAATTATCACTTGCATTTCTAAAATTTGCATAATTAGTTTTGTCATTTTTACTTTTTCTTGTATCTTAAAGAAGCTTTGCTGGAGCGAAAATCTCATTAGCGTGTTGTGTTATTGGCATAAATATCGTTGGAATACAGTTAATGTAAAGTGAATGGAATAATGAGAACATGAATCGTAAACAACATCCTCCACAAGTTCAGCCCAATTTCTTTGGCCTGCGGCTGTCAGTTCGTTCCGTTTCATAATAACGTGGCATTTGTGAGCACGCCAGACACCATTTATTAAAACCGTATTGTTCACTGAATCTAAACACTGTAATGAGAGAGTGACATTTTCAGTATGATTACATAGTAATGACCTCTGAGTCAGGCTTCCAAACGGTATGCTTTCTAATAGGAGTAAATACTGTGAAATGAATGTTTTTACAAAAGCATGAATATTAATTATACATAATATTAAAACATAGTGGGTTTGAATGGCAGCTGAGTTCAGGCTTCAGAACAAGTTAAACTCTAAACTCTATAGCATGCTGTCGATTGCCCCAGACAGCAACTTCAACATATCTCTTAGTTTGTAAAAACAGTCAAGTTGTACAGTACTTACAGTAGAACATTCATGCAGTAGTGGCCAAAAGTCATGTCTGGAGTGGGTATTTGTTTTTTTATGACACTACAAGTTTGATTAAACCATCAAAATATATATTTTTACATATTTCAAATATGAAGGAAGAACAAAACAATAAACTTGGTTAAGGTATTTGTCTAAACTTTTTTTTTTTTTTGAAAAGCTACAGGTTTTATTTTAATATGCAAAACAAATGCATAGAAAAACAAAAATCTCACAGGAAAAAGCATACATTGAATACAGCATAATCAAATATTACTATTTTATTGGTTTTCTCTTGTTTTTGCATAATGAAAATTATGTTCATAATTTCTTTGTTTGACAGGCCGGCCAAAAACGATATCACACAATTTGGCAGGTTTCACTGTGTTATCACAAATAAAGCAATTTACTTCAAGCACAACAATGTAATATGCTTACAAAAATCGTTTAACATTTTTTTAATATTATTACATAATAATTTCTATTAAAATATAATGTTTGAATAAAGTGTGAAGATGTCACGTTTCCTAGGCTGGATATCACTTTTAGCCACTACGGTATACTCTTTATTTTTATACAATATAAATATGGGTAATTTTATATTTGCAAATACACTTAATTGATGCTTGTGTTACATAAACTGAAAAAATGTCTTTTTATAGAAAAGATGCTATTTAAAAAAGTTTTTTAGACATCCGTTTCTCTTCCATTTGTCCTTGTCACTTGAAATGAGGTTTTCTGAGCTATACAGTATGTGCTTTCTTTATATCCTTTCTTTCTTTAAAGTCCTTGTCCTTTAACATAATTCTGTGTCTGCAGCTCCATCCATGCCTGAATATGAGACCGACTCTCCGCTCAATGAGACGGACACAACAATCACCGTCCTCTTAAAACCCGCCCAATCACGAGGGGCTCCTGTCAGGTGAGTTTGCCTCTCATCATGCCACTGGCCAGTCCAATGTATTTTGCTTATTTGTTTTTACATTGATTGATATTGTATGCAATTAACACATTGTCTTAGAAAGTACTTGTCAATTGTGGTCTTTTGACACTTTTATTCAAATGTGAATAATATAAAGAGGACAGGATATGATGAGTTAATTTAAAATCGTAATTTGCTGTTAATAAATGAACGAGGTTAGGAGCCTGAAAGTTGGTCCAAACATCAGCTGTAGAGCTGTAGATACTCCTTGACATGCTGAAAATCCTTTAAGAATTATTTTTAAATCTGCAGACAGATCCGAAACAGGGTAAAAGACAAAAATACACTAAATTACCCACGACCCATCGAAGAGGGGTCCAGCACATAGTCTGAATGATGAAGTGCATTACTGTTGATTCACTCGGGGTCCTGAGGGTTTTAAATGCAGTCATTCAAATAAGCATCATTTGTATGCTAAGCCTTCGAGGGGATCCTGGTCCATTTGGCTGTGTTTTGGCACACAAACAGAGTCTTTCTCTGTGTGGAAATTCAGTCTGTGAATGTGCAACAGATTTTGGCAAATTCTCGAAATTACAAGTCGCCACTAACTTGGAAGAACTGCACAGTTGATGTGCAGTGGGTGTTCATCAGTAATTATGACAATTATTTGATTGCATGCACTATTCTGAGTTGTTTTTATATATTATATTATATTATATTATATTATATTATATTATATTATATTATATTATATTATATTATATTATATTATATTATTTTATATTATATTATATTATATTATATTATATTATATTATATTATATTAAATTATATTATATTATATTATATTATATTATATTATATTATATTATATTATAACAATTTTATTATTTTTTGCATATTTATATTTAATATATATTTAAGGCTGAAACAAAAACCTAAAAAACTGATGCATGTTCAACAATAAGCAAGTGGGAAAATAATTTTGCCACAGTTTTTTTGTTTATCCATTGTTAGTGTGCTCTATAAAGCATATGACCCTGGCAATCCATAAGCGTATTTATGGAAAATCCGCAACTGAACATTTTTTATAATTACAGAAGCTTTCGACCGGGGTTACAGCAGACACACAACACACGACATCCAGTGTGCACTTAAAGCCATTAGTTTGAAATGGAGATCCTGTGTATTTAAAAGAGAAAAGCAGGCAGCCCTCTTTGGTCATGAGAAATTATCCCTTATGAAAGATGCCAGATTAGAGGCTAGGATAATTTGCCACGTCTTTTCGGCGAAACATACATTTCCCTAATTGCACATAATTGGGAAGTATGTTCTTGGCGTAAGACCACATAATTGCAAACAAGTACTATTAGCACAGGGAGCTCAAAAAATGTCCTTATCTATTCACCGTGTTCTGAAACACACACATGCCTCTCTCCAATCCCTCCCCATGATGAGCACTTTCAAAAAGCCCCACGCACGCCTCCCCTCCAGCTAATTAGTGTAGTAGAGATTTCCCTCTGCTGGCACCCTACCGCATCGCCTGCCTCATAGTTTTCTCTCATGAGAGAAGCTGTGTATTTTTGGGTCTCATGCAGGTTTAAAGAGTTTTTTTTTTCTTCTCAAAAAGACAGTTTAATAGAGATGTATAGCAGCTAGCTGTTAGCGTTAGAGAATTCTTGGTGGTTGACAGGCCCTTCTGTGATTCTTAGAAAGCTACAGGAAGAGAAGTTCTTGATGGTTTTAATGGCTTGTTAAATTGACTCGGATACAACTTGCCTCTCTCTTTTTTTGGATGTGCCAGCATTAGCTGAAGATATTTCCCAAATCAAGAGGCTGCAAACATATGCTTAAAGAAATATGAAATCAAAATGTACACTTTTTACTTCTCCTAATGCAATGCTGCTGGTCTTATTGTGCACAATTCATCAGTGCATCTTATTCTTAAGACAAGGGGTAGTTTTTATAATTCCCAATGCATTGAATCAAGTCATGTCCCACTGTTTTCTCATTGAATATCTTGTTTCTCATTAAATGTCTTCTGAACAGGTTTCATGTTTTACTTTAAAAAACCTATTTAAATAGAGCCTCTTCATTAATATTCTTGAAAACTACAGTAAGGACATATTGGGTCCTTGTTTGGATATTTAGTTAATTATCATTAAGGCAACTTATTTTTTCTCTAGTGCTTATCAAGTGGTGGTTCAAGAGGAACGGAAGAAGAAAGTTCGCCGAGCCGCTGATGTGTTGGAGTGTTTCTCCATTCCTGTTAGTTTCAGAAATGCCTCCATCTTGGATTCACCTCACTATTTCGCTGCTGAACTTCCCCCTGTTAGCCTTGCTGTGGTACAGCCCTTTACTATAGGAGACAACAAGACTTATAATGGCTACTGGAACGCACCGCTGTCACCAGCCAAAAGCTACAACATTTACTTTCAGGCCCTGAGCAAAGCCAATGGGGTGAGTATTTCATTTACTGCTTAATTCATTTACCAGCTCATTGTTCTTGATAAATGTTGACGCTTGAGTATTGATTTGGAAATCTCATGAATCCTGGCTGGGGCATATTTCACCCCAGAATAAAAAAGAATGAAATGATGAATTATATTTTAAAAATGAAACTTCTTTGCAATGTCATTTTCTTCATGGCAATTAAGCATATTTCCCCCAAGTTCTCATCATGGTAAGAATACTAGTAGAACATGATCTCTGCTGTATATCCTCCAAAATTACAAGACTATCATAGAAACAGGAGATATTTTAATTATATATATATATATATATATATATATATATATATATATATATATATATATATATATATACAGTGGTGGTAAGTAACGAAGTAGAAATACTTCGTTACTTTACTTAAGTATTTTTTTCGGGGATCTGTACTTTACTTGAGTATGTTTTATTTGCATCTACTTTTACTCTTACTCCACTACAATATTGAAGACAAAGTTTACTTTTTACTCCGTTACATTTCCCCATGCCCGCTCCAAGTATTTATTACACTGGCTTTCCAAACCAATGAAAAACTTGGTTTTATTTTGAAAAAAAGAATGCGCAAGCTCTTTGCCAGCATACGCTCACATAGCAGTCAGTTCGCCATTGTGGAAGATGACCGCAGAAACAGGTGAAGGTGCAGCTCTGCCCAGCAATGATCCCGAGATTTCCGCTTACCTTGAATCTTGCACATCTTCTGTTTGATGCAGCTAATGTTATGGAACATGTCTATTGCAGAGCTGCCAACTCTCACTCATTCAGACTCACGCAATCGACACTTTCCAAACGCTCTCACGACACATCCATTTTCTCACGCACAGAAAAATCGCGAAGCAAAGAGGACATTGACACCGACAGACAAGACAGATTAGGTTACTTTTGATATTAAACAAATTCTCAGCTCTCAGATTCTGTCAATTGTATTACGAAATTTAAACAATAAATACTGTTTTGGAGCTTTTAAATGTGATGTGACAGATAGCTAGCGCCTGCTATATGGGGTGCCGTTAATCTCTTTACTACTAGTTAATTGTAAATAAACACAAATGAACAATAATAGGTAGCCTATGTTGAAAGATACAGTATAACTTACCGAAATGTATATACCTTATACATAATATCAATAAATCAGTGTTTTTCAACCGCGGAAAGAGGTCAATAAAACAGCTGGAGAACAATATATCACATAACGTTACATTTACCTCAGGAAAACAAACATTTAATGACCATAGTATGTTAGTTGGCTGGAAAAATTATTATTTTATAATATATTTAATATTAGTATAAATTAGTATTTTGTTAAATGTGCACTATATATTTATTATATGTTTACTTATATCATTAAAATATTATAAAGTTGTTATTATAATAAAAATCACATGTATTTTTAACATGTAATAATACCAGCTGACAGGGCTCTCTGTAGCCTATGTTTACAGAATTAGGTGAGATTTTCTTAATTTAAAAATTAACATGTATCTACTGTACCAAATATTTATCAAAATGAATCTATATTGAATCAAGATCGGAATCAAACCACAATAATTGAATTGAAATTCACTAAACTTAATGAAATTGTTTAGAATTGATGCAAGTTAGATCTGTTAAATTATTGATATTTACAGTTTGAATATTTACTTTCGGTACTTAAGTACGTTTTAAATCGGATACTTTTGTACTTTTACTCAAGTGATGTTTGAATGGAGGACTTTCTACTTTTACTGGAGTCATTTTTTATTTAGGTATATTTACTTTTACTCGAGTATAATTTTTGAGTACTTTTACCACCCCTGTATATATATATATACTTTTTTTTCACACATTAGCATTTAGCAGGCATAATGCGCTCTGTAAAGGCTCTTCTTGGGCCTGCTGCATTGCACTGCGTTTTGAAGTATGTGGTTTCCGATTTGATTGGATTTGATTCAATTCGATCTCTCAGTCTCAGGCGGCTGGAGAAAAGCACTCAAAAACAACCTCAGACCGTGACCCAGATAATTTGATTGGAGATTCATGCATAAAATATGGATTTAGGTTGGTTCAGATTTGTTTTCAACTTACCTTGTTCCAAGTGTGTTTGAGAAACGCTCGGTGTTAAATGTGTGCCATTATATATTTTTTTTTTTCCGCAAAGTAACAAATAAATTCACAATACAATTCATTGGTTAGATTACCTGTCGTATTGATAGCTATTCAAACTGGCTTGATCTAGCAGTTGTCATTATTTGATTAATTTATTGACTTGATGCATTTGGTGCATAAATGATATTTAAGCATAAAAATAGAAAACAATATCACTGCTTTATAGAGTGTCCCTAAAATGTTTTGGGACAATAAAGCATCACTTAATAATGTCTGAATAATATGATTACACTGGATAACAAAATATCTTACCAATTGCACGTTTCAAGTCTTGTATTAAACTGTAAAAAATAAAGCTGTAAATATCCAAAGATTATTGGAGTATGTTTTTAAAGAAAATACAAGTTTAGTCTTTCTCTATCAAAATTTGTTCAGTGTTTCCCAATATATCTAAACATTCAGAGACGTTCAAGTGTCACTTAAGTGTCCAAATACATGTAGGGGCCACTGTAAAAGTTACTTCACAAAAGCAGAACATCATTTCTAATGAGTAATGCAATGCTTTCTAATGAACGATCTTTGCTCTATAATGTCAGCATGAGCAGGAAACTGTAGTCTACATTAAATTTGATATTCATCATTAATACTTTCCATAGAGGCGAAATGCCAGCATGACTTTTAAAGGCCTTTTCATTTGCTTAAAGATGATGTGTGTAATTTTGGTGGTGTTAAAATACTTTTTCTTATCTCTGCTTAAGCCAATCATAGGTTTGTGATAACTTGTCACTCGAACAACAAACAGTCTAGAGACGTTATGGTTGATTCAACACAACGCAGCAAGCTATATATATTTTTTTCTCTCTCTCTTTGACCATTGGTGCATACGGGTATATTTTAAGTAAGTCACGCAGGACCTCTTTTTTTTAAGTCACCCCTGAGCGTAGGAACATTAACTACTTAAACATTTCATTGGGTTATTATTGAATTAAAACAAAAATAATCATTCGTTTGGAATATCACATTTTCAAATTACTACAGGTTATGTAGTATCTTATCCTCATCTTTAGTTCGACCTTTAAAGACAAAAATACTGCGGTCTCTTGATCTATCAGTGTAGCAGCAGTCCATAAACGATGCCATCTCAGAGCGCCGCTGCCCACAGAGCTTCTCCTGGCACTGCTAATAGCACCAGGTCACTTTTGATAAACTTTATCACATCAGTCTTGTCAGAGATGGCGAGAGGGGGAGGGACAGTCAGGGGAATAGTGGTCTCAAACTGTTCTAAGCTAAATTAGGATTCCTCCACTTGCTTTTGTCCCTCCGGTGTGTTTGTGAACAGGACCGCAGACACTCGGGCTAAAAGA
Source organism: Siphateles boraxobius (assembly GCF_051911475.1). NCBI lineage: Eukaryota > Metazoa > Chordata > Actinopteri > Cypriniformes > Leuciscidae > Siphateles > Siphateles boraxobius. Next base: position 4,201,738 of record NW_027509042.1, read on the forward strand.
GCAAGTAATTGCCGCTGCAGGCGTCTTTTGTTCTGAAAGAGGGATACGGAGTTGTGAAGAGGCACTCACTCGTTTAAGTGGCTGAACTCACACTAGGCAGAGATTGAAACAGACACATGCAGCTTTTAACAAAATGGAACCTGCTAAGAAAGTCCTGTCTTCGGTTTGTGGCGGGTGAAAGGACAAGTTTGTGGCACTTTGTTTCCACTGACGTGTCACTCTAATAGGAACAAACACTCTAGAGGAAAACAGCTTGCATTTAAAAGCCACGACCTGTCAAAGGGGAAATCACTGTTTGTTGGAGTGTGGCAGCTATTATTAAAAAAATAACCAAGCAAACAAAATGGTCAAGTAGGACCGGTTAAAAAGTGTGCCTTGGCCCGGATGGGAGTGAGGTTTGTGGTGGTTATTGTAACGGAGGAAAGCTAGTAAAAGCTGTGCAAGTAAACCTCACTCCCCAGACTCAAGAGGCGCATGAGCGCGTCAGCGCGCCTGCCTCCCATGCTGGAGACGCCGGTTCGAATCCTGCTCGAAGCGGATTGAGTAGGACTGGTGCAGTGAATACAGTATAACACTTAGCTGTATTCATATATTCATGAATATGATTAATTGCTTCTTAATTGAATAAATGAAATAGTAATAGCCTTAATCAAGGGTTGATTAGTATATCACCCTATTCCTGTTGTTCTGTACAGTTCATCAGCGGCTGATAGTATTTGGATGGAGACAAAAGATTTTTTCTCTTGTGGCGGTTGCGAGTGTTTTTGAAGCGTCTCGTGCTTGTTTCACACGTTTTTTTAAGAATCTCTTGCTGTTTCTTTCTTCATTTACACCTAACACTTCACTCAGCTGTCATGCTTTCCTTTGTTCGTTATGAAAAACAGAGTGCTCTGTATGAATGGAATGACTATAGACAGCAAAAGCAACTTGTGTCATTGTTTTTTGTTTTGTTTTTTAGTTTCTTTTGCCTAATTCTCTTGGTAATACATTTCACCAGACTGGAGGTGTTACTCTCGAAAGCAGCAGCTCCTGAAATTGTAGCACCGCTGTCTCAAATACCTCCAGACGACTGGCTGATGCCACTTTTCTTTTGTCATTTTGTACTGCACGTTTCTTTTATTCATTCTCACTGGAGTGTTTTTCCTCCCGAGCCCCTAATGTGTAGATGATTGCCTCAGGAGGTTGTTGTAATCATTCATACCCGTGTTCATAATTCATAATTATAAGCATCCATTTCAAAATCTGTTCAAAATACTGCAGAAACTGGATGAACTCAACTTAAATTGCGATACACTTAAATTTGTGATTTTGTTATCTCTCTTTTTTTCATCTTCTAGGAAGTGATATTTTTTATCAGCCTGATTGTGAAACATGCAACAGTTGATTATGACAAATAAATAGATTAAAAAAATAGAAAACAACTATATATTTACTTTTATTTAAACAAAAACAAATAGTGCTTGCCCGTGCAGAACTTGCCGTCCCAAGATCTTGTGGGTGGTTACCCGGGTGTTGCTATGTGGTTGCTAGAGTGTCCTGGGTGGTTATTAGATAGTTGCTTACTGGCCCAAGACAAAAGAGTCAAGTCTCGCTGACATTCTTGTCCCAGGATATAGTTGCTAATTGTGAATGGCTGTGTCATCGCTTTGGCATTGTTAGTGATTGTTAGTGAGTTCTTGGTGGTTGCTTTGTGGTTTTGGGGGAAATTAATAGTTTGTTTATAGTGTATACAGTTTGCAATTTATTGGCCCAAATTTTGCAGTAAACACTTATTTACCTAGTTAATAGATAGATATGTGTTCCTGGGTTCCAGCAGTAGCTGTTGTCATCAGAAGAGAATTGTCGCCAGCGTGTCAAGAAAACTGCTGTAATCCATAACATGCTTCAGAATTGAGTGAGTGACCAACTAGAACAACTTATTGACTGTAAATCTGCTGTCATGTGGATTAGCTCTAGTAAGCATGGCAAAAAGCTGGACAGTGACATGAAATCCATATTCTTCAACTTCTCAAGCTAACCATTAAGCATTTGTCATACGAGTCCTATGTTCTTTTTAAACACATCAATGCAAACTTGTCATTCAAGCTTAATGAACTGCAGTCAGTTGGATTGGTCTGTGGAGTTAGCTTATTTTCTCTCTTTTTGTTTTTACTTTCTTTCCAAATTGTCATGCATGTCCCTTTTTTTCATCTCTCTTTTTTGCTTCCATTTTTTTTCAGATTATCCTAACCACCTAGCAACCGCACAACAATGTGCTAAGAGCAACTTGGCGAACCTTAGTAACACCCTGATAATGAGCCACAACACTTTAGCATCATTGCACAGACCAGCATCACTTACCTTTCCTTTAGAAAATGTAAAAAACCAGCATTGATATGCGATCTGCCAACAGTAATAGTGTAGTCTATCAGTAATAATTACATTTTATTACTGATAACTGATATTATTACTTAATTAAATTTTTACATTAAGTCTCTTTTCTCACCTTGCAGTTTCCCCTGAACTGCAAAGATTTGTTCTTTTTCAGACCTCTTTCTCCATCTTTCTCTGCGTTTTTCTCCCTGTCATTACACAGTCATCGTAAAAAGCCTTTGACAGTCTGTGAGTGAATTATTTGACTGGAGGGGCAGACAGTATTGCTCGGCTGTCACTTCCTGTAGGGATGTTTCCCATCAGCCGAGACCCCATCCTATTATTCCATTCCCCAAGTCCCAGCGCTCAGGCTGCTCTCAGAAACGGAGCACCGTTAACATGCGGTCTTCACCTCCTTCCTCTCACCCTTTTCTCTTACAAAAAGTACTGGAGTGGTACCATAATTCAGTGATGGTATCAGAGTTTTGATATCTACTATGGTACTGAAGTTCATTTACCACGATGATTACTCAGTTAGTTTACCTACAAAAAAATACCATGGTACAATCATAGTATTCTTGGAAGTACCAAAGAATAACATGTAAACACATGAATTTCAGAACCTTGGTATATTTCAGAGAGCCATTCACTACTGTTAAAAAGTTTAGGGTCAGTAAAAAATGTAAAAATTTATCTGAAAGAAGTCACTGCATTTATTTGATATAAAATACAGTAAAAACAGTAATAGTGTGAAATATTGTCACAATTAAAAATGTTTTATATTTGAATTTAATTTAAAACGTACAGTTTTTTCTTTCTATGATGTAAAGCTGAATTTTCAGCATCATTACTCCAGTCTTCAGTGATGATTCTTCAGGAATCATTCTAATATGATGATTTTCTGCCAAAGAAACATTTCTTATTATTATCAATGTTGAAAATAGTTAATCTTTTAATATTCATATTTTGTTTTTCAGGATTTTTGATTAATAGAAAGTTAAAAAAATAACAGCATTTATTTGGAATAGAAATCTTTATAAAAAAACATTATCCATATATATCCAGTATATATCCATATCTGCATTGTAAATCCTCTTAAAACTCGAACAGTATTACTTTCACCCATTTTACATTGGCTAGTGTGTTTGACCCTGCACGTCCGATAGCACTCTGTGACAGACAGATATTTTGCACACATATGGACCCTTCTCTGCCTCACTGTGTCAATCCACCCCCTGCTTCAATGCCACAATCAGATGGGACAAACCGCCACTGACAGCAAGGTCACATGTTAGTATTTGCCCTTTTCCACTGCATTGACGGCTAATTTTTCAGTGTCAACAGTGTGAGTTGAGGTCTGTGTTGTGTTTGCATTCATCAGCATTGGATGTATTTGAGAAACTCATATTGGTTTTGATTCTCATAAGCCAAATTGATATGTGCAATGAAGTGTTGCTAAGGGGACTTTTAATGTTTCTGAAGAGTGCCACTGATAATGGCATAGTGAAGTTATAAAATAAATGCAAGGAGAGAGACTGCCTGTATTGCCTCTTCAATATGCGTTTCTGATTGATTTATTAGTGGCGTTTTCTAAGGTGAGCTTCATTACTATTATTCATTTGCAAGATGCAAATCATACCTGAAATCATGAGTCCTGTCGAGGGTAGTCTGCTTTTACTTTACTAAGCAATCAGACTTAAGGCTTTGAGCTGGCAGATGCTAAATCCATAGACTTTCTTTAAAGGAGGGACTGGGGCCAAATCTACATAGGGGTCTGAATGTCATAGACTCTAGGATTGACTCTTTTGACTTGAGACAGTAAGTAACCATCTAGCAACCACCCAGAATACCCTAACAATATTTTAGCAGCATTTTAGCAACCGCACAATAGCTATAGCATCAAGTTTTATTCCATGTTACTTTTATAGCAAAAAATAAGCATTTACAAACTACTAACAAACTACTTTTTAGTCTGTTTCCATGTCCCTGGGTAGCAACATACTGCACTTGTAAAGGCAAGTTTTTTATATAGCACATTTCATACACTTTGGTAATTCAAAGTCCTTTACACAGAAAGGAATTAAAATAATTACAAAATAAAAGCAAGGAAAATTTCAAGTTATAAAAGGAATTTAAAAAGATTTAAAGATGGTACAGTTATAAAATGAATTAAAAGAGTAAAAAGATTATACATAGATAAACTTCTCATCTGGCAAAACAGCGGTGTATCACCGGTGTAAAGAATCCGTTGGCAGATTCATTTGAATGATTTATTGCAGAATACAGCTAAGTGATATTGAGTGGTGCTATATAAAGCAAAAAAGAAAAGTTAGTAGTGAATTTTGACAACTGTGTGTTTGTGAGATTTATTTATTAGTAGGATGTCATTTAGCAGATGCAACTTGTAGTGCACTAATCAGGGTATGAGCACACTCTGGGCATGTGCACAAACGCAGGTGTGAATGCTCAGCCAGTGCATTGCAAATGCAACTTTATGCTCATTCTTGCATTGCTGTGTTGGTAATAAATGATAGAGTTACCTTCAAATATCTGTGCTATTAAACCAGAATTGTTTTGGGGTAGCTAGCTAGCAATATTCTCAGCAAACTGTTGCTCTGCCAAGACAGTAGTTTACCTAAAGGAGAAAGATGAGCATAGAAGAAAACAATGCTAAAGAGCTCCCTGTGGCAACGCTGAGATTGGCACAACGTAACACAGGCTACTATACAATATAACTGGATGAAATATTGCCATTAGCAAAACCTTTCAAGGCCCTGTGATGTGAAGGCATTATTGTTTACGTGTCTTCTGAGATGAGGTGCAGAAGGACAGCAGATCTATTCAAAACAAGTGGCTGTTGTAAACGCTCACAGAAACACATGGTAGCATCTGGCTTCCTGTCTCAGAGCTCTAAACTTCCATGCAGACTTCACACCGAAATCTGCCGACTAATTAACACCTGTCACGACACACATGGCATTCCAAGGATGCAAGTGAGATTTTATCATCATAACTGGCAGCCAGGAATGCTTTAGAATAGAATAGAATAGAATTTTTTTGGGTCATCTAAATGAACAGTTGTATTCATATTATTGTTTAAATATGATTGGGATCAAAACAAGTAGTATGTGGCATGACATGTACAAGTTTTGTCACCTTAAATGCCTTTACTTAACTTAGCTGTAGTGACTTTACATGCATGGGAAGATGTAACAATAATGTTGGGTTCTCTATGTTCTGGCCTCAGCACTGCATTTGTGAATCCTTCACTATCATTAGAAATGTTGTTATATAATTAACTGTTTCTTAATGTCATGCACCTCATGATGGAAAATAACCCGCACTTCATTGTGTTGCAATTACTAAGATCACTGTAGCTTGACAAAAACAATGTTCCTCAATACAGTATCATTTTGACATTTAATTAAAACACTTTCCTCTCCTCTTCCAGGAAACCAAAATCAACTGTGTGCGACTAGCTACCAAAGGTATGAGAATTGTTTCACTTATTGTTAGTTTGTATGAATGACACATTTTATTATTATTATTGATTTATTCACTTATTTTGCTTGTTTCTTTGTATATTCAGATGAGACATGCTTTGGAAAAGTTCTTTGGCTGGGTTGATATTTGGATGGTTCTGTTTTAGTTTAAGTTCTTGTAGCCCAACACACTCAATCAAACTCAAATCATGTTTTGGTTGAAATTAAGCAGATCTAATATTATAAATGTTATTTCCTCTGTATTCTTAATAGACCTTTGATTTTATAGTGGAACCCATTACTAAACATGATGAGGTGTATATATATATATATATATATATATATTTTTTTTTTAAAGGACGAAGTCTTTTCATTGTACATTCTGAAAAAGATTAGCGCTCCTGGTTTCATTGAAAAAACTGAAATCCCATTTTATTTGACCTGCATGATTATCTGCCTCTGGCCAAAAATTTTGTTCAGTTTCTTTTGCTCCATTTCATTTCCCTCTCTCTCCGTAAAAAAAGACCCTTTTACATAATCACTTCCAGGAAAAGAGCAATCACAAGAGAATTTCTATTATTTAATGGACATCACGGATAAAGAGACACTATAGCCGTGCAGCGCTACAGACTCATCGCATTCTTTTTCTTCCCCATTCTTTCTTTTCCAGTTTTCTTTCATACCTTTTGGCTTTTTCTCCATCTTATTCAATAAGCTTGCTTCTGCACACACCTGTTTGTTTGTTTTGCTGAACTCATTTTATTTTGCTCCATGTCAGGCTTTTTTTTCTTCCCATGGCCTGTTTTCCTTTCATATCCCAGATAGATCCGTCCTGAGTTGGGTTCTTATGATTGTAAAAAAACAATTACTTCTGTTTAGAAAGACATGGTTTAAAATTTGTGATGCCTTGAATACAGACATTTAAGGTTTCTCTACCTTTCTTTGTCTTTTAAATGTTGGAGTTTTTAGTAGGTTTAGATTACGGGGTGAATTCACTAAAACGGTTGCGTGACTTTTGTGCATGCTATTTAAGTAAAAACCTTATTCGTCTTATTCACTCACCAGCTAAAATCTAGTTTAATGAGAATGAAATAGCACTGCACTGTATTTAAATGAAGTAATTTCCATTTATTTCAATTCAAACACATTTCTTTTCTGTGTGCATTAGACTAGTTTAAGATTGCGCCTTATTCACGAAACCCAGTGTTTTGTGCCTGGTACGATTAATGTGGAAATATCACCTCCCACGTAAAGTAGGCGGTAAGCGAAATATCATTAAGATATGTTTGTCTTCATTTTCAAGTGATCACAGAGTGCACTTTTTGTATTTTAAAGAACCAATTCAGGTGTGTGGGTCGCCGTTTAGTATGTCAAAATGGAGAAATCTGCTGCATCCTCCACATCTTAGCACTCTGAACTGACAAGCAAGATGGGAATCGTAACATGCGATTTTGAATTCAGCACACATTTTGTAGTCTCATTAGCACAGCCACCTCATTTGCATAATTCCTTTATTGAATCGAGTGCTTAAACAATGCAAATGCAAATAAATCACAGTAGACGCAATTCAGTCTTAGTGTATTCCCCCTAAATGTATTTATTGTAAAACATTTTTTATTACAGTTTTATTATTCTTTTCAGTTTTCATAGAATTGGAGACAAAAGCCACATAAGGCCTCAACTTGAAAAAATAAATTGCATTTTTTTTCTTTATATAAGATTTTCTCTAACACTTATGCTTACTTTGTCAGTTCCATTAGATGATTCTGGAGTAATTTTAATTTTCCCCTGGCATTAGCCTACCTGTTGTATCATATTCAGTTTCCTTTCCAGCCAAATATTACTCACTGGAAGGAAGCTCAGATGATCAAGTTGAAAGCATAATTCTTTAGACTATTTTTTCTTTCCTTCTTTTCTCTCATGCATGCCGGCCTGGAACGTAAAACCTTGTCTTAGTGGTAATAGGTAGGGGACAAAATACCACGCCCTACATACTTGTCATTCCCAGTGAAGGTGAATATTATACCATAGTCAAACTTTTCTTTCTTCTTTGTTCTTTTCATCCACATTTCTACTGCTGTTGTTTCCTTCTCTCTTTTTTTCCAGACCTCGTTCCTTTATTCCGCTTCTCTCCATCGGCATCTTAATGCATTTTTTGCATGTCTGGTCCACTAAAAAGTCTAGCTGATTCTCATTGACTTCATTGACACTAATGTAATTTGGTACCCTGAGAATGGATAGTGCCGCCCACATGTTTTAAATGATCATATTAAATATTAATATTTCATGTTTAAAAACAACAAATTTCCTCTTCTACTATAGTTTTGCTCATGACCTTGTTATGCTCAGAAAAAAATGATTTCATTATGATTTTTATTCAAATATTGCCTTCTTAGAAATTACATAATCTTGCTTTTGAATGATCTGTTGCTTACTGGGGGAATATATATATATATATATATATATATATATATATATATATTTAATATGGCTGGCTTTATATGTGTGTGTATATAAAATATATACTTTTTATGGCTTGCTTTATATCAATATTTTTTATTAATTCAGACCATTATTTAAATGTGGATATGCCTAAAGATACTTTACAGTAGAGCTTAATAAGTTTCTGAGCAAAATGTGTGCGTAAAGTGATATACGTTGCCCCTCAAAACTCCACCCCTTACATGTGACCGCTTCACCCAACATAACCCCAGTCATACACTCTGACCCTGCCAGCCTAACCTGTGTGTGTGTGTGTGTGTGTGTGTGTGTGTGTGTGTGTGTGTGTGTGTGTGTGTGTGTGTGTGTGTGTGTGTGTGTGTGTGTGTGTGTGTGTGTGTGTGTGTGTGTGTGTGTTTGCCAGCATGTTTTTTGTGTACATTAGTACGCTTGTATGTTTGTGTGTGTTTCTATTCCAGATATATATTCATGTGCACATATACGATGTGTGTGTGGAAGTATTGAGTGTGTTTGTTATATTTGCTTATTGTATGTTCATATAATTCTTCTATTTCTATTATATACTGAAGGGTGGGTTTTGTTGTTCAGATCAGATGTCAAGCCCTTGCACACATGCACACACACACACACATGCACAGGTGTCAGCTCTTTAGTTCCAGTGCAATATGGTCCACGTCTCATTGCTTCTCTATTTCACTCTTCATTCACATACAATATGCTCAATTGCCCTGACTAAAATTACAAATTGCTTGCACTAAAATGTCTCACATTTCTGAAGGGTCATGCTGGATATCTGCATTGCACATGAGATAGTCGACTTTTAGCCAGCTAGTGAACCGTTACAATGCTTAATCGTCTGAATTATGCAGATTAAAGCTGTCGTCATTTTACATTTAAATATATATTTTGACATGCAGTTATAAGTTTCATAATTATATTTTGAGAGTTGAATTTGAGTGCACACTGGCCCCAAAAAGTAATTGCACACTTAATTGAAACTTGAATATGCACAGATGGCAAAATATCAAAGCAAGCAGCTTTTATTGTAAAGAAAGAATGTCCAAACACTCTTCAAGCAACACATTTTACTAAAAGAAGATTGTTGGGTTTTAAAGGAACATTTATACAGTATTTAACTTAAAATTTGCATCAATAAATAATATGTATTTGCAGATGTCACTCGGTTTGACTTTGTTTTGTTTTTTGTCAATGCAATGAAATTCATACATTTTTAGATGTGACTTTTTTGGGCCGGTAATATTCACTAAGCATTAGAAAGCAAAACCTAGTTGTGTTTGGCGCATTGTCCCAACAGTTCCAAAAACAAGCAAAAGAAACAAACACAGCACATCATGCATTATGCATGGACACTTTGAGCTTGAAATCAATTGACAGTTTACACAAATACCCTTTGTTTCTCAATGCTCCCATCTGGAATTTAAATAAATTTAACAAAAACACCAGAAATGCTTAAACCCAAATACACTTGTGAATTAGAAACAAATGGGATTTTAAGTCAAATGTATTTAAAATCCACCCTTTAACCTCTTTGTATTTGGTAAAGGGGGAGACTTTTTTGAGCCATTAGCATCATGGGTTGTTTACATGACTGCCTAGTCTTAATCTGAGTCCATTTGAGATTATAATCCTGTTAGATGCATCCAACGATGCATCCGTAATCCTGTCGACTGGCGAACAATAGCCGTGGAGTTCTCAACAGTGATATGCACCCCCATAAACCCTTGCGTAATCCCTCGGCCTACAGATCTGCTTTTAATAAAGTTATACAAAAGTACCTTTTTCACAGGCCCAACAGAACCACAGAGTATCTGAATGTCGGCAATTAAAATGCACCCACTCCAACGCCCCCTGTATATGGTAGGGATTAAGTTTTAATATGATGGGCTTTGATAATAATTCCTCTTTGATACTTAATTTTACCCCATCAAAATAAAAGGATTTGCATACTCACATATTTTTATCGGGTATACAAGCAGAGCAAGTGGTTGAAGGGAAATGCATGGCAAGTGTTTCTAATCAAGGGCAGTTTGTGTTTTTCTGTATTATTTTACATCGTATATTGGGAAGGAAATAGCATTGGTCTTAAAAGATCTCTTCTGCGTGATTGCTAAGATCCTTATGATTCAGATATGTGTGAGAGTCATTAGAACCAACATTATATCAAAATTATAGAAATACAAGCACATAGAATGGTTATTTCATCGCCTTTACTAGGTTGTGGGTAGTATGTGTGCTAACTGTTGTAAAAAAACTATTGAAAGCTGAAGTTGGTCATTTTTCCGCATTGTATTGGCGATCTTTTACATTGTGGCATTGTGTTGGGAAGCATTATCTTTGCAATTTTGTTTGGATAAGCTTTCCTGAAACACATCAAAGGGGCTAAATTTGACTTCAAGACAAACTACCAAAACGATGATGTACTGCTTGCTATTACTGGTGGCATTTTCAATCCAGATGGCATTTTGAGGGTAGATTGGACACACATTTAAATTGATCAGTATTTTAAATGTATGTTCTTAAACTTCATCTGGTTTTAGGTGTATGCTGACATATAGAGCTCTATGAGAAGTGATTTTGTGATGTCTTAAAGGGTTGGTAAAATGAGTCAAAATTGGTAGGTCAAGATTAATATTGTTGAGGTGAAGATAGTGCTGGTTGGGAGGATGGTATCAGAAAAGAACCACATCATGGCGAAAGTGACTATTAGATGTGTGTGAATGTGTTTGTGTGTGTGGATCATGAACTGTTGAACCCAATCAGATCAGAGCAGACTGGAGGACATGGAGTTCAGTTTCCACATTGATAGAGTCAGGAGAACACAGTCCATCCTCGCAAACCATCCATAGTGCTGCCTTCACCTTCTGACAGCTCTGGATGGAGCTAAAAAGTGTTTGGCTAAAAAACACTCCAAAGACTAGCAAGGTTAGAAGAGATTGGCTTAGTGTTCTTTCAAAGGTCAGAAGAAACAAAACTTGTGATCGTTTTCAAATTCCAGTTTAAAACGTATGTGTCTTGCTTGCCGCGTTCAGACTACACAATATCAGCCTTATTTTGGCACGATTCATTTGTTGCAGGGTGTTGTGGTGATTTGTAAACGACAATGGGCATCGGGACGCAAGAATCTATTGTTTTATTATAGTGTGTTATAGTAGACGACAACCGATGCCGCATCTGCAAATCTTCACAACGTCTCGACAGAAAGACTAACATGTTTAATATTTATTTCCCAGTCCTTCACCACGGGTTCCGTCACATCTGTGACATCGACCAATAGGAGCACAGAAGCTCTTCCATACAGAGCTTTCAAACATGGCAAACCAAAAAAGAAGGTTCTTATTCACCACTTTTCACCACAATATCAAGACTATAAAACTCGTCAAAACTCCGTGAATCACAACATCAGTGAGAACACTCGTTCAAACAGCCCACACACTCGAACCTGACTGCACATCACATTTTTGATTATATTGATATTGCTTTAAATCATAATGCTACAGACCGGTCAACGGGAAATAAATTAAGCCTTTAAAGAAAAGGGTTATTGGTCTGTTTACCGTGTCATATACAATAAAAAAGCCTGCACAGCGACAGGACATAGAAATTAACACAAAAAAACTGCCTACTGCTATACCTTACACAACACTGATGGTGGACTTGCGCTCAGGAGTTGTTTTTTTTTTGAGCGGCTGTGGACAAATTATTTCTACGCACACAATATGACGTAACACTCTGCACATATGTTTGAAAAACATAATGTAACATATAAATAACAATTTTTAATTAGCCCACTTAAAGTGTTTATTACAAATAAATTACTAAATGCTACAAAGGAATAAATGTAAATGAAAATTGTGTTGCATTTACAATATTGTGAAAACAGCACCCCCACACAAAAAAGTGTACATTTATTTGAATGAACAAACTATAGCATTTATTGAATTAATTATAGAGAGAGAGAGAGAGAGAGAGAGAGAGAGAGAGAGAGAGAGAGAGAGAGAGAGAGAGAGATTCATACCTGCGTCTTTTCAGCTTCTCTCTATTAACAACGAAGTGGTGTTTAATTACTTATTAATAGTAATAGAATAGCGATGTAACCCCCTCGTTCCTGAGAAATATAATGTAACGTTTCAGTAGCGAAGCTATTTTATTACTTAAAGTTGTGGGGCAGCGTTGATCACAAGTTTCTTTGCTCCTGAATGTTTCTGCGTGTGCGCAGCGCGCATCAATGAAAACTACGCATTAATATAGAATGGTGATTAAACTGACTTAGAACTACCTGGACTCTGAATGAGCTAAGTGGAATGGATTTGAGAAAGCAGCAGCGTGGAAGTCAAAGCTGCAGCTAAAACGCGGAATGGAGTAACATTTTTTTTAGGGCATTCCTCAAGTGGAATGGATTTGACTAAAGGCGCTCTGAAAATTGAACAGACATATATGACTTATGGGTCCAATATCTTTGGCCTTAAAAGTGGATGGGTCTTGTCCCGACCATATACAATATTTCCGACGACCATGGGTTTGCGTAAGTTGCCTTTGGGGAAGTTCACAGGTAATGCATCTTTCCATTCCACTGCGCTATTTTTCTATTGTTTTTCAATGTAAATGCGCTACATGGACGTCTTTAACTGTTAACTTTAACTTTGTTTTACAAAAGTAAAATGTTTTGTTTTCATTGTAAGTGGACACATATAAAATTAGTTTCTAATAATGTATTGCTTTTATTTGTATAAGCAAAAATGACCACCACATTTTTACACAATAAAATGTGTAATCCATAAAAAATCCACCAAAAAGTGCTGCCGCGTTTGTCGACCACAGAGGATTAAAACACGTCTCTAGACCTTATGTTTTTTCCCCCTCCACTGACCCGCATTTTTAACCGCAAAAAAAAATCTGTGTGAATGGCCCCTTATATTGCAAACTCACTGGAAATGAATGATTTCTGATTGTTATGTCACTGCAAATCGCCGTCGGCACATACTGTATGCAGAGTACATGTAATGTTTTCTTTTTTGAAAATATCTCAACATCCTTAAAACAAGATAAATTAACTTGAAGCAAAACTGCATGAAATAGTTAGACTTTTTTCAGTGAGAATTTCTTGAAAGTGTTTTTACACCATTGGCATTTATTTATATATATATATATATATATATATATATATATATATATATATATATATATATATATATTAGAACTGAAAAACCAAGCCAAAAATACTGATTAATAAAAGGACTTTTTTGTGTAGGTTTAGCTTCAGCATACAGTTCCAGAATTTTTTTTAATGTTTAATCTTCTCATGCTTAAAAGAACTCTACGGTTTGAGGGAAATAAATAAATCAAATGATTGAGCTTACATGAAAGAAAACCACCCACATAGAGAGATCAATGTGTTAATATGCAGCAGATTGTTAAAGATGTCGCACTGGCAGGTTAAGAAAATTCTCTTTAATGCAAAGTGAAGGTAAAAATAACAACATCATTGTTTAATCATTGAAGGCAGGGATTACATGCTTTTCTAAGGTTTGTGCATATTTAGATATTTTATGCAACCATTTATTTATATAAAAAAAATAATTGTATGTATGCATCCTTTCTTCTTTGCATTATTAAGATTGATGTAGATTATTAAATCGTGGAATTTTTCATTTAGTTCCTGTTTTGAAAATAAAATGCAAAAATATCAAGATGATTATTATTTCAAAAGTGAATTACTTCAACAGCAAACAGCTGAAATTCTTTCATAGAAATAATGGCAATTTCACAGTAGAATTTCATGCCTGATGAAGGAAAAATGAGCCGTTGATGTGGAGCCGCGCTAATCTGAAAAGTATTTTCTAAAAGTCATGCATGGTTTACATAGATTTTATACTGATATCAAAATAACAATATATCGTCAACAAAACAACCTGCAAGATGTGATGCATGCGATATATGCAACACCCATATGTACACAAAGACACACATACTGTACATCTGCATGGATCTCTACCCTCGTTCTCTGCCTTCATCCTCTTTTTGTTTTTCTAATCATTCTTGTATCCATATTTCATGCCTGCATTTATTGCATTGAATTGTCTTTCAGTTTATTTGCATTCTCTAACCCAAAATCCAAAGGCCCTAAAGTGTTTCATTTCACCACAGTGATCCAGTATTTGAAAAGCTTCTTAAGGGCTTTTTTTTTTTTTTTTGTCTGTTGCCTGTTAATTAATGCCATTCTATAAACGATTCCCCTTTGCCATACCCGCGACACACAGTAATGATCAGTGTCACTAGTGCATTTGTTTTGTCTAAATTTAAATGCATTTAATTATTTTAATTTTGAATGTGTGTTTCTTTTGAATATGTTTCATTTGGTCTGATTGCGCAAATGACAGTGTGTGAATGTGGGACGTGCTTGATTGGGCATCATTTTTATGTGTTTTCATTTGATTCTTGTATGTGTTGGTTTTGTGTGTGTGTCACCATAGAACATTTCTCATCAGCTCTTGTCTTAGTTAAAGACCCTTTCTCTTCTTTGTGATGTACTTGTTGCTTTAAAGGTGCATCTACCCAGAATTCCAATGACATAGAGCCTGAAAAACAGGTGGACAGCACTGTAAAGATGGCAGGCGTCATTGCGGGAATCCTCATGTTTGTCATCATTCTCCTGGGCGTTCTTCTCACCTTCAAACGCAGGTACTGCTTGCACACACTTTTAGCTTAACATTATGATGAATAATAGAATGTATGTAGCCTACTGTATATATAGTTGCTCATGTTTGAATGTCCAATAGCTGATTTCTTTTCAGGGGAATTTGAGGGTGGTAGTTAGCAATGCTTTTGACATAATCAGCTTTTGTGTCTCCTAGTGAAACATGCACACTGGCTTTCTTTCATTACATCACTTCCTCTCACCATCTTTACCCCCCGCCCCCGCACACCCCCTCATGTCCATGTGCCTTACAAGAGCCCACCATAGTGCCTCTGCTGTCCCTGCCACACACCAACACACCTCGCTCTCAGCTCGACACTCCTCGTAGGTCTTTCCTCCAGCGTCCGTCTGGAACAGTTTATTTAGTCTAGACAGGAATTACGGGGGTGTTTGTCCGACCTGCTATTTAAGGTTTGAACCCTTTGAAATTAAAGTTAAACCTATAGTTTGATATAGATGGGATGCGATTAAAAATATCGTCCAATAATCTGAATCCGATATTTGGCTATTTTGAGAATAATTGAAGTGGTAGTTCCCTTTTGTCCATTACAAAATCTATCTGCAGTCTTGTCTTCATTGTAAATGTATCGTTATTTAATAATAAACTTTGTTTTTAAATATTTTAGGGAATTTCCATGAAATAATATTAAATCTTTTAGAAATTTAATGTGTGCCTCTTTTTGCATTACTGATATTTCTAAATATTACTATTATATCATAAATGTTTATACTATATTGTATTGTTGTCACAATACTGGAATTTCTAACTTTGATACGATATTTTGAAAAATACTCATATTTGATACCATTTTGCCATATTTTTTATACTATCCCGTTGTTTGTCTATCCATTGAAAATCTGCTTTAAAAAAGTACATGACACATCGTAAAAGCTAATCCATATGAAATGAGCGGTTTAATCCAAGTCTTCTGAACAGGCACGATCACTTTATATGATGAACAGATTTTAATTTAGGCTTTTATTCAAATTATATTGATTTATTTAAAATATATTCAAATTATATCAGTTACAATGTCTTGGTTACATACGTACGTCGGACGTGACCGACTGAAAGGGAATTACAGTTATCTCACCTAAATGTTTGGTGACTCAATGTATTTGTGTTTTTACAATGAGGTAATGTTGATGTATTAGCTAACACACAGCATATAACCGTCTGTGTTTACGACTTATGAGCTGTTTGAGAGGCAACTTTATGTGTGCATGCAAAACCTGCGAGAATTAGTAAAATGATGCTAAAATTCAGATGCTGTAACACCAACACTATACAACCGGAGCGAATAAGATGAGTGAGTGAGAGAAGGCGGGTGTGTGTCAACTCGCTGTCAGAGAGAATAGAGATGGAGAAAGCGCAGTAGGTGTCAGTGTATTGATACTGTGGGAAATTAGTATCAGAACAGTTTCATATATTTCAGTATCGATATGTATCGAAAAAAACATATTTTTGACAACACTACTATATTGGCATTATATTGTCCATATAGATATTTGATAATAAACTATTTCTGATTTTAAACATTTTGTATTAATCATAATGAATTTGAACTGTATTCACCGTATAGATAATAATAATGTAATGTTAAAATTGCTGAAATTAAATGAACTTAACAATATTTAATGAAAATTCACAATAAAAAAAAATTAAAGTTTATTATTAAATAGATATGTCTGTATAAGAAACAAGTTTATGTATGTATCATTTTGCATTATTAAATTGAATTATTTATAATATATTGGCATTATATAGGCTATTGACCACCAGCTACTATATATCACATACTAAACATAATTCAAATAGTAGTTGGAGAAAGTAAGTTCGCCACCATTTAGGTTAATATTTTTGTTCTAGGCAAACAGCTCCACAAAGGTGCTTGTTTCACAAACATCTGGACTATCTGCCTGATACAATTAACAATGTCCTATTATTGACCACTGAAAACTGGTGGTAAATAGAATTTAATTGTAATGGAATATTGGTGTACATTTTCTTGAAGACATAACAGAAGTACTTCATCAAATGATGGAGAAGAGCATTGCAACTAGGCACATATCCAGACTCACATTGTAATTAAGCACACTTTCAGCGTTTCAAATAGCCAAATTTAAGTGTCTAGAGCGATTCTCGAGTCCTTGCTTACTAAAATCGTACTTATAATTGACTCTTATTTATCTTACTTATAATTGGAGAAGATACTTAACAATTTTAGATATATGGATTACACATTTAAGAACCAATGGAAAGTCCTTTAAAACATTGATATCCATGAAAGTCATTATATAATTTGCACATTGTCTAATAGTAGGAGGGCAGTAGTGAATATACAGGTGCTGGTCATATAAATAGAATATCATCAAAAAGTTGATTTATTTCAAGAATTCAACTTAACAGGTGAAACAAATATATATTATATAGACTCATTACATGCAAAGTGAGATATTTCAAGACTTTATTTGTTATAATTTTGATGATTATGTCTTACGGCTTATGAAACCCACAAAATCTAAATCCCAGAAAATTAGAATATTACATGAAATCCAGTGTTGTGCTAGTTACTAAGATATAGTAACTAGTTACAGTTACTAGTTACTTCATTCAAAAAGTGACTCAATTACTTTGTTGATTACTTACACCAAAAAGTATTGCATTACTGTTAAAAGTAACTTTTTAGTTACTTTAAAAAAAACATTCTTTAATGTTCCCATTGATGTTCTTTTATGTATTATGGTCTACACAAACACAAAATTAATTAATTAAAGTAATTTTTAAACACTATTTTATTTAAGTCTGACCAGCACAAACTGAATATATCGCAAGGATTTCTGAGGTGACTCGCTATGCTGACTCTCGATCTTCGCATTAGACGCGCCAGAGAGAAATGCATATTTCATACGGATTACATAAGCAGACAGCAGTCTGTAGTCTGTTTTCTTTCGTTTTGAATTGTTCTGTTTAAAAGTAGACATGTCTGTGAGGCAAGTAGGTTACCTTATACGCCGAGTTTCGGTTCATTTATGAGACGAGCTCCAGTTCACGCGCTGGCGCCTCCGTTTCGTGATTATCTATCGTCTGCTACATTTATTTCTTATTTATTAAATCCAGGCAATTGGTTGATGAAACATTGATTAAAATTAAAACTAAAATAAGCATATTTTAGTGCCGCTTTCAGAGCGCTCACGTACGGAGAACTGTCACGTCCGTAACATTGTTTCTTCCTCATAAGTGCGAACACAAAAAATAAAATAAAATAAAATAAATATTTTGTTCTGTGGAGACTGAGAACCAACCCTTCTTCATCCGGTGGGTAGTATTACTTTGGTTTGCGCTGTGTAATTCACAGAATTACAAAAAAATATTTTAGGCCTATAAAATTCAGCCCGTATAAATGTGCATTATCTAAGCTTAGAAAATGGACAAAATTCATTTGATTCTAATCATAATGTAACATTATTGTGAAATTGATTTCTTTATAGGCTATTTGCTATTAGTATAGTAAATCCTTATGTTTTTATCCAACTAGGCTATGTGTGGGACTTATGTAAAATACGGGACAAATCGTTTCCCTTATTGATTTGATACGGGACGCATCATTTTACTTGTAAATACGACAATTCCGTATTTTAAGGGACGGGTGGCAAGCAGTCCTACCACCAATCCTACAATGCGTCGCTGCTGCAAACAGGTTAGGCTGTAGGCTACACTTCAGCCACAATTAATTAATTAAAAAAGGTAACGGACAACGCACCATATGGTAACGGTAACGGAGTTAATTTATTTAAAAAGTAATGCGTTAAAGTATGAGTTACTGTCAAAAGTAACTGCGTTACAGTAATGCGGTACCAGTAACGCGTTACTGCCCAACACTGATCAAATCACACAGTAATTACACAGGAATACCATGGTCATTGAACCAGGTTTTGGTTATTTTGGCAGTGTGGGCAGGTGCAAATCCTGCTGGAAAATGAAGGAAGCATATCCATAAAGCTTGTCAGCTGAAGGAAGCAGGAAGTGCAATGAAAATGTCGTGGTAAACGGCTGTGTTGAGTGGACAGCATAGTGGACCAACACCAGCTGATGACATGGCTCCCCAAACCAACACAGACTGTGGAAACTTCACACTGGACTTCAAGCATCTTGGATTGTGTGCCTCTCCATTCTTCCTCCAGACTCTGGGACCTTGGTTTCCAAATCAGAAAAGAGGACTTTGGTCCACTGTGCTTTATTAAATCCAGAGTCAACGCAGCCGTCTACCAGGACATTTTCAGAGCACTTTATGCTGACTTTATTTTCCAGTAGGATTTGCACCTGCCCACACTGCCAAAAGAACCAAAACCTGGTTCAATGACCATGGTATTCCTGTGTAATTACTGTGTGATTTCATGTAATATTCTAATTTTCTGGGATTTTGATTTTGTGGGTTTCATAAGCTGTAAGCCATAATCATCAAAATTATGACAAATAAAGTCTTGAAATATCTCACTTTGCATGTAATGAGTCTATATAATATTTTAGTTTCACCTGTTAAGTTGAATTCTTGAAATGAATCAACTTTTTGATGATATTCTAATTATATGACCAGCACCTGTAGATCTCCCCCGGATCCCACTGTGACCATTAGTTTTCTTCATTGCATAGGGTCCGCACTCATGCTGCTATACTCAAATAGCTGATTAAGTTGACCACGTCTTTATGCATATTAGCCTAAACCTAGGACTTTTTTTGGTTTTGTTTTTTTACCTGTTGGATTGTTCACAAGGACAAGGCGATCACAGGGAGCTTAGAGTGCGTGGCACATTGCCAATACAAGCCACAGTCAGAAATACAATAGTGGTTAAAACCACCAGCTAAATCATTAAGCTCTAATTACCATGAATTGTAAAGGAGTGCTTGACAGCACTATTGTTAATGCATCACTGTCTAGAGCAGTTTGAATTGAAACTTAATGATAGATCTCGCTATTAAAAGAGCAGGAATCAAAAGGTTAGCCATGATTGGCCTTAGTAGGTGTTCATCTTCCACAGCCGATGAAGGAAGGGCACTTTTGCTATTCATAAGGCAGAATCTTGAAGCTTGAATATTACAATAATAGCTTGTGCTTTTTGTCAGTTTTTTGATGTGTGGGAGTCATAGTAGCAGAAGTAATATGCAAATACAAAAGTTCTACAAGTCTGGATTCACACAAATAGCTCAGACTGTGGTTGGTTTGAAAACTTTACAGATATCATGCATACATTTAGACACAAATGTATTGTAGCATGTGAGCTGCTTCCCTGTCAGCTATCTATGTAGGCAGCTTCCTTTTAGGGCATTCGGTTAAAGTTTATGTTTAAGCGTTGCTGAGCTAGCAAAAACAAAAATACACAGCACATGCACGTGTTGGATAAAACATTTTAGTAACTTTTAAAGGTAGTTTTAAGCACACTTTTAAGTACCTTTCTGTACTAGTGAAAGTCTAGTACATCAGGCAGTGTTGCAATTCTGCATCTCGTTTTCCACCTCTATTCAAATTCAGAAATTCAGTTGGAATTTTAAAGGCTTTCTTAAATCAGCAATGATAATGTCAGATATGTGTTAATTTTCTAATTATCATGCAACAATGTCATCTATGTTCATTTTGCTGTTTAAAAGATCAGCCATGTTAATAGATAAAACATTTTTTGTTTTCAAATAGGTTGAGGTGAATTTAGGGAATTAGGGAAGCAGCTCACGAGGATGTGGAACCAATTCTAGGCCACAAGAATGTAGCATCCGAGAACTCAAGAATTCAATTTGCAATGATTGTAGATGTCTACTCTTTAGTTGCTCACTAATGCATTTTGTATTCGGGAAAAAAGACTAAATTGCTTATCCCTCAACTTCTTTTGATCATTCATATTTTAGCCACTGACACCAGCACTTAAGTCAGGCGATGATGTTTCATGAATTGCAGCATTTTATATGTCTTTCAGTCACCATGAATTATTTCTGTGGCGTCAAAAATGCTTGCAAGCTCATAAGTTATGCTTTTTTATCTCTCAGAGCTTGTGTAAAGCATGTTTTTTTAAAGGCAGGGGAGATGGACTTCATTTTTAAACTAATAACACAAGGATGAATGGAGTGGACAGGCTGAGTCTAATGGCAAATTGATGTTTTACTTCTTGGTAATAAAATGTCCCCTCAGGCATCTTTGACCAAGCCTAGGATAGATTGTAATTAATAATGGATGGCTCGCATATCTTTTCAAAGTTGGAACTGTGTGTCTCTTCTTGCATTGAGTCACAGGAGATTTGGCTCTGATCGCGCTCAGTTTGGATACCTAAACATACTCAACCTGAAAGAACATGCATTGAGGATGGTACTCCATAAAGTCTAATGTGCTGTTTCACATTTCTGCCTGTGCAATACGCCATATTTTTCCTTGTCTCACAAAAGCTGTCAAGTTCAGGTCTAGGTCACATTTCAATCCAAATCAAAGTTTTTGTTTTTTTTAATGAAAGAAAGCCTATTATGGGCTATTTTTGCACTGTGACAATTATCATGACAATTAAAAACATTTTCCTTCGAATTTTCCTTTCTCATTATGGTGATTGTCATTAGATTTGTACTCATTTTTAAATACTTAAGAATTCATTAGCACTTTACCATTATCATGATGCATACATTCATATTTGAAGAGCAGGGCACACACATAATACATTTTATATATGTATATATTAATATTTGTTCTCCATATTCATATCATAATCAGAATTTCAGCTTAGTTAAAAAAAATCTTAATTGACATGAAAGGTCTTTATTTTTTCTTATGATTTTGGGGAGAAATGTGACCCAGACATGTTCTTGGCACTTCAAAACCAACCTCACATGGTAATATCAGATGTATACCATTTTCCATTTTTAAGGTATACTGGCTGTAGTGCTTTTTTTTTTTTTTAAGTAGATGTATAACATTCGCTAAGCTGAAACATTTATATGTGAGACATGGGACAACATAACATTTCCATCTCAGCACTCAAGCTTCTCCATTTCAGCTAGAGTCAAACCTCAGTGAGTTGCATGCAGCACAACATATACACTCACTGTTTGGCCTACCACACAGGAAACCTTCAGATGCTGTATTATTTGCTGTGAAGTATGAAGAGGTGATGTTAGTCTGTGTGCGTGTGTGAGCGTATGTTACTTAACCTCTAAAATCATACCCTGTCTTTTATTTCTTCTCCTCTGGGCTTCGTCTGCTAGAGAAATCCACACCTGGAGAACTCTAAGTGTGGGGTATTGTATGTTTAATTCTAGCCACAGTACGCATCCTGAGCCCATTCGCACCATTCTGTTTCATTTGATCCCATTTGTGTCGTGTTATACACGTATCTTCATTTATTTTACTTTTTTTAGCTTGTATTTGCCATTCACATTTTGGCACATGCACGGAATCTATCATCTTGGTTTGTTTGTATTAGTGATTAAATATAAGCTCTATTCACAAACCTAGTGAGCTGCCTCAATGCCTACTGCCTACTTAGCCACCTGCCGTCTAATACAACTGATTTGGAACACGCTGTACATATGCAAAAACTCCATGCGTCATACAGATTGTTTATTTCAATAGAATTTACCATGCAAAACACTAAATTGCCTAAAATAGCTTATATATTTTATTCAAAACTGAAAACTACCAGTAAAAAGATTTGAGATTTTTCTTGCGTCAACTCTATGTTAGATTTATTTTTTAATGAGCTCATGATGCATTTTGGGTTTGCATTGAATATATACCTAGAGGTGAAAGATACATCAATGACTCATTAAAAACAAGGAGTCTCATAAGGCAGCATCTTTTGAGCATCTATGATGCCTTAAAAAGCTTACTCCGTAGGCAGTTCACTTGGTTTTGGAGCAATTGTGGTTGTTGGTGTTAATTGTGAAAGTATTACGCTTTTGCCCGGTATCAATGTGGCCTGTGTTTAATGTGTTTTTCTGCATTCTCACTCTTATTTTAATTGCTTGTTGTTGTGCATTGTCGCTGTTAAATGTTAGAGAAATCTGCAGTGATTTGTGCCGGGAAAATTTAAGGGCGGTTCAAATGTCACTACATTAGCATATTAAAATAAGTTTAATTTCTATAGCGAATCCTGTTGCCTGTTAGATCACCTTCTCATAAATAGCATTAACATGTGTCCCATGGTGCAACAATTACAGTGAAAAGGGCACTTCATTTGCTCTTGTTCGTTTGGAGAGTGGCTTCAAACGACACTTTATACC